>NW_005842167.1:1739079-1771028 GCF_000455745.1 Alligator sinensis | reverse complement strand
GTGCACTTATTCTTTTAAAAATGAGTCAGTAATGATCCCTTATTAGGACAAGGAACTGGCTCTGGAGGACCTCTTTTGGGGAAGGGGAGAGAGAATCAGCTTCAATCATATACCTTTTAATCTTTTCTTAGTGATTACTACAATGGCAGGGAGGAAGAAGGGGTTGGCTGTTCTAGGCAAGTATTTATCTATGTTTACTTATTTTTTACAATTAATAAAACCTGTACATATTGCATAGTTTCTAATGGAAACTATTCTCTACCCAGTTTGCTGCAAAATGCATCTTGCCTCCTGACAACATCTGTGATGCTTGTAGCAGTGATAAACACAAAAGCTGCAGCTCACTGAAATATGAAAATCTGGGCACAGCATAAAAGAAATGTAATCTACTGTATTTACCTGAATCCAAGATAATCGTGAATTTAAGATGATCTTCTAAAACTAGATTCTGTACATGGAAAATTTAGAAATTTGTTATAATTTTCCATGTATAGAATCTAATTATTGGAGGATTGTCTGAAATGTATCCCTACCCTGTTAGGAAAAGTAGTGGTAGAGGGGCACACAGTAGGGCAGGTAGTGAAAGGAGAAGTAGGGGACATACAATAGGGGGCAGTTGGTAGGGGAGGCAGTGGGATCAAGGGGTAAGAGGGATGTAGTAGGGGGAAGCAGGAAACTTGCCCCCTGCTATCTATTCCCCTACCCACCTTGTACCTATGCCCCCTACAGTATCTGCCCCCCCTCACAGCTTCAAGCTCCCATCCACTTTTCCCCTCACCTGTTTTCCCATTCCCCACCAGTTATTCTTGCTTCCATGGTGGCAGGCTCCATTCCTGATCAAGCATGGGGCATGGAGCATGCCCTCAGCCTGGCCCTGTAGCAGTGGCATGGAGCCAGGAGTCTGGGCTGTTGCCATGCTGGGATGGAGCCTGCTGATGCCAGAGTAAGAATAAAAGTGGCAGGAGAAAAGGGGCATAGGGGAGTGTAACTGGCAGTCTTCTAGGGGCCGATTTTGCCTTTGGCATGCCTGTCTGTTTCTGGGCCAACCGCCCACCTTCTCACCTGCGACGTCTTGATGTGAATTAATTAATTGCTAATTAAGCGGGAGGCTGCCCATTCCTTGCCTGATCCCAGGGGGCACTATCTGCAGCTCCGTTCCTCCCCTACACCGCAGCCCAAGCCTCGCAGATGGTATTTATAAATTCCTCTTTATGTTGGGGTCTCGGCTGCCGTGAGCTTACCCTTTCTCTCTCTAGCTAGACTTGTCAGTCAAAAACCTGCTAATCAGGACTTGACTCCAAGGCTCTAGCTCTCAAAGACTCACTTGGGCTCCAGCGCCCTCTCTGGTGCTGGGGTCTGCTCACCCCCAAATGCTGTGCCATTTCTGGCGCTGGGGTCCGCTCACCCCCAAATGCTGCACCCTCTCTGGTGCTGGGATCCCCACACTGCAGTGGGCCCCCAATGAGGCCGCCTCCTCCCCAAATAGCCTCAGCCTGATCCTCTGGGTATTAACATCCGATGCAAAAAGGGATAATAAAGAAATAAGACGGGCAACATGCCTGCTTACTTTAGATGAATGTGGCATATTCCTCCAATAGAGACTGCAGCTACAGCACCACTGTCATTGAGAGCCCCCCTCTCTGCTGCCCCTCTGGCCTTCTCCACTTGCCACTTGTAGGATCCTGGCCTTCTTCTTCCTGCCACCTGACCAGCTGGCAGGGCTTGAGCCTTAACCCCTACTTGACCGGCCGGCTGTGACTGGAAGGTTCTGAATTTAAAGGGACCACCCTGTTTCTTAGGAACAGGGCTAGGGTTTCCTGTTACAGGGAAAAGTATTACAGCAGGGGCAGTATTACAGCAGTGCAGAGAGACTTTGGGTGTGGATTGGGCCCTACTTTGAACTAGGATGAAAACTTAAAAATGAACTTGCATTTGATAGCCCATCACAGAAATGCTATAAGCAAATTGCGGTGTGCCAGTTTAAATCATGAACTCAAGAATTGCTTTTACTGGCAGTTTTCCCTTTGTTCTTTGGCTGTAATAACCTTGAATACGTATGTGATCTAATCCAGCCTAGGATGACCTGTTTAATAGAACCATCTGGATCCCAATGCGAGTGGGGAGCTCTTGCTATAATTTGTACAAATTCTCTTTTCTTAGAGGCTGACAATATTCTTTTAGAATAAAGGAGGAAACTTTGGGCCCAATACACTGCCTGGCACTTGGGGGGTGTTCAGTGTCCCTCGGGAGGCACTAAGGGCTTTACAGTGGTGGTCTAATGCAGCAGTCAGTGGACTATTTGCAGCCTCTCAATGGGCAGGTTGCTTTGAAGAGTGTTCATATGAAGTATATATGAATTTTGAACTTGAATTCTGTCTCTGCCAATAGCTGCCATATGAGTAATGTAGAAGCACTTCTAGGTTTTTATAGGAAGAAAGGGAATATTCTTGGGAGAATATTCACCTGGTGGAATTATTTAAAATTATGGCAGTGTCTCAAAACACTTCTGATTAGGACTGGATGTAAACTCAGGGCAGTGCCTTCTTATAAAATGATAAATAAGAAATGAAAACTAACCACTTAGAATTAACTTTTTTTTCACTGTGGTCCACCATGTGCCACTGTAGCCCCTTGTTATAAGACACTTCTCTATGATCAAGGTCCCAAACAATGAAAGAAGATGACATCTGATTTGAAGGGTTATTTTAGAGCCAGGAGTGGAGGCACACATGAAAAATATAAGGGAAAAAAAAGACTACTGGGTTTTCTAGGTTACAGGACAGAAGGGATCTGGGAATTCACAAAATTTGTTTTGAAATTGTCTGCTAAGTCAGGTTGAGCTCACTGCACAGGAATTTATACCCAGTGTTTGCAGATGCACAGGAACACGGAGCTCTAAGTTATATCAGCTCAGTGCCATTTAAGATGATGTAAAAAAGAGAAGAGAACTTGATTCACACGTGTGTTTGAGCATGTTATATGAGAAATGCAGGAGTAAGGTGTACTTTTGTGTCCCCAGCAACTAGGCTGAACTGAAAGAAAAGCACTTGAGAGTTCTATAAATGAGATGTATTGATTTATGGATGGTCTTGTGTAGGTGCTGAGACATTTACTGAGGAGCTAATTAGGCAGCTCCACAGTAAACATTTCATGTAGGTGCACCCGGTAACTCCTGACTTGGTCCGAGTGCCAAACAGTTTAAAGTGAAACACCCTGAGCCTGCAATTAATTCTGCCTCAGTTAAGGGCTGAAGGAATAGGTGAAGTGATGGGGTGTTCGCTTTGTAACAGAGAGGTTGCACATCCAGGTCCTGACCTCTGCCCACCTCAGGCAGAGCACATGATAATATTTCAAGTATTTGAAAGGCTGCTACCCAGAAGATGTTATGCCTTAGTATAGAAGGCAGGACAGGAGACAGTGTATTTAATCTATAGCAAAGAAGATTTAGATTAAATACCAGGAAAAATGTCTTGCATGTAAGAAAGAGTAGGACAGTGGAATAAACTGCATTGGAAAGTTGTGGAATTTTCTTCACTAGAGGTTTTCAAGAAGTGGGGTGGACATTTGTTTGGGGTCATCGAGGAAGAGCTAGGCTTGCATCTGTTGGACTGGATGACCCTTGGGGTCCCTTTGCCATTGTGGTTCTAGGAACAGCATGACGGTAGATTTTTGTGTACATGTCTGAGTAGAGAAATCCTATTTGTGAATTACCAATAGCTTTGATAAGATCCAGATTCTGCAGGCAGATATGCTCTATTTAAAGCAAAACAGGATGAACTCTGTATCATAGGTGCCGACTTTGGTTTTTGCTAGTGGGTACTTGGAGACATAAAAAACCCCAAAACGAAATGGCGCTTTATTTTAACTCAGCTCGTTGCTGTGCTAGGCCCCTTGCGTACCCAAAAGAGGCAGCATGTTACTTCAGCCTGGCTCTGCAGCATCTGTAAAGACTGGGCTTTAGTGGGGTACTTTTGGCGTTTTTATCTAATAGCTTATTGAATCAGCTTTAGCTAAAAGTGCCCCAATGCCCCAAAGCCCTGTTGAATTGCACAATCTTTACAGATGCTGCAGAGCCCAGTTGAAGCAATGAGCTGCTTCTTCCAGTAAAGTGCTTCTTTTTTTTTTTTTTTTTTTTAAATGTCTGCAAGCACTCAGCTGTGGCTCGTGGGTGCTGAGCACACACTAATTTTTTTCAGTGGGTGCTTGAGCCCTGGAGCCTATGCTCTGTATGACCACAAAGAAATGTATGGCTCAACCTGATCAGAGTAAACCTCATAGAGGAACGAGTGTGAGCAAGAACAGCCCAGAATTCTGACCAGTGGGAAAGGAAATGGCAAATGTTTTACAGTGAAACACCCTGAGTCTGCAGTGAATTCTGCCTTTATCAAGGGCTGAAGGGAATGGGTAAAGTGGTGAGATGTTCACTTTGTAGCAGAGAGGTTGCATTTCAAAATAATAAATACTTCTCCCCTATGGGGTTCTATTAATATTATATAGGTGCAGCAGGATTGCCTTTTGGAGCTTGGGTTGAGTCCCAGGCTTGAGATTTTGCTGTTTGGATTGGTGGAGTCCATCCACCAATCAGGAGACAGCAAGAGGAGTTAAGTCCCACCCCTTTCCTGAGGGGAGGGGGAAAGGAGCTTCCTCCAGACCTGATTGTAGACTGCAACACTGTCAGGTCTGGAAGACTTCGGGACGGAGCCCTGGAGAGTATAAAAGGAGCTGTTTGCCCAGCATGGCGGAGACGCATCTGGGACAGAGAAGAGAGAAGAGCGGGGCTTAGAAGAGCTGAGGACAGCTGCTCAGCAGGGCAAAGCAGTAGCCCAGAAGTGCCACTGAAGACTTCCATCAGCGGGGAATGGTGGACGGCTCCAACAGCTAGGCTCTTGGCGCACAGCATGGCATCCAGACCCTGGGACCTGCATGAGGCAGCTCCAGTCTGCAACTTCGGGCATGCAGCCAGAGACACAGTGCACGGGCCAGTGCATGGAGCAGGATCTTTGGAGCCGCTTGGGCAGCTCAGGTCCCCAACCCCTGGCACGAGACTGGGAGCTCAGTGCAAGAGGCGCTGCACGGAGAGTCCAGGAGTGGATTGAGCCCGGTGCTGCAGAGAAGGCCTGGGCCTCCAACCCATAGCAAAAGGTTGAGTCCAGGAAGCCAGATGGTGCTCGGCCTACTGAGCCAGCAGACAGGGCCAAGCCAGAGGCCCAAGAAGCCCTGCATAGAGGAGCCCTGTTCCAGGGGACAGCAACCACCCCCTGAAGCCAACTGCAGGTAAGAGAGCAGCTTGGTGCAGAGGACAAGGGCCACCCTCCAGGCTTGGGAGCCATGATTTGCTGGGAAAAAAGGATTCCTACAGGGGAGGGGGAGTCCCCCTGGGTTATTGGAGGTCACACTGGGAGGGCCCCCCTGAAGTTACTAGCTTTCTTGAGGGGCTTGGGGCAAAGCCCAAGGGCATTGGGGTTTCCCCTTGGGATTAAGTTTATCTCTGAGGTTCTTGCACCATAAGTGGAGTCCAGGACCTGTGGGCTCTATCCCTGCCTTGGGTTGGGGAAGGAGAAGCAGGCTGTGAGAGCAGGAACATGGAGTCTTTAGGAGGCAGAGAAGCATGGAGGTATGAGAGTGGTAGCTTCCATCTACTGGCCCCCATGTTCCTGTCCTGGGGCAGTGGGTGGTGGGAGAAGACTGTGCTCTGGGGACCCCTCTGCTGACCTCTGTGACTCAAACCCATGATCTACCCCCTCTAGCCTTTAGCCCAGAGCTGGGTGAAAGCATGGAAAAAATCAGCTAACTGTCCTTACTCACGTTTAACTGAAATTTTCCAATGCCACTTGGCCCCATTTCCTCCAAGTGCTGCTGGCTTTCCCCTGGCCAAGCAGCTTGATGGGGTCTGTGTGCTTCCTCTGCCCCCCTCTGTTCTCTTCCTGGGGTAGGAGGGTGGGAGAGAGCAGTGTTGTAGAGTGGCTGGAAGCTGAAACATGGAGCTGCCAGATTTTGGCACAGTGGTAGCATGCTTCAGGGGCTTCATACTCACACTGCACTAAACTCTGGTGTGTCCATGCTGGTAGGGGAAGCCAGAACCATGGAGCTACTGGGGATTACCGTGGAAGGAGCATGGAGCCATGGGGAACATCTACTGGAAGAATATATGAGAAATGTCAAGATATTAAAGATGATATTACATATGCTCAGTGTCACATGATCAGAATCTCCCAAACCTGAAATTAAATTAGAGCCCCTAATTATAGACTGAACCTTGGCTCATCTGTGAATCGACATTTTCCCCACATTCATCTGGTATAAATAAAGTTCTTGTTTAATACTGTATGATTTAGATCAGAAATTTCTTTGGGATTAAAGGGGAACTTTATCTCCTCTTCACTTGAACGAAATTTGAGACTTAACATGATCAAAAAGTGATATGTGGTTCCATTCAGTTTTATATCATGCACAACTTCTTGTTATCGAGTAATAACTAGGGTAAGAGGTGACAGGTTTGTTTTAGTTTGTTGTTCTTGTAAACATGTGATCCAAGAATGTAATTTAGGCAGGCCTTTGAAATGAAGCCAGTTACTTGAGTGGATTATGTGTAATTATTGCTTTCAATTAGCAACAAATCTGGAGTCTATTAAAGGTTCATATTGGTTGAATTTTGGCACATCATCTAGTCACTTCCTGTATGGTCTGCTTCTTGGTCTGTTGCCCTTTATCAGGCCAAAGAACTCAGTTTTCAGCAGAAGTCATCCTTCAGATGTGTCCAAAGAATTGGAGCTTGCTCCTCAACTATGCCCTGCCTTTTGCATTGCTGGATGATCAATTGGGTCTTTTGCACTGATCCTTTTTCAAATAATTTTATTTCTGACTTGATCTTACCAGCTGAACACCAGCAGCAGCTGTCTGTGACATCTCATTTCAGAAGCCAGGTGTTTTCCTGGAGCTTCGTATCTCCAACCTGCAGAGCAAGATTTAGAGCAGATGTTTTGAACAGCCATTTTTTGTGTGTGTCTAGGGTAAGTTGCCTTATCTTTCCATATTGGCTATGGGTAGCCCAGATGTGCTTGTATAAGCTCATTATCTCTGTAGAGAAATAGTTGTTCAATGCAATGACATTTTCCATGTAGGTAAAACTATCCCTATTGCCTTACTTGCTGCTACCTTCTTTTAAAAGCCCATGTGGTTCTCATCCTTTTCCCTGAAGATGACCATTGTCTTTACCTTATCCACAATATGTAGCCTATGTTGTTAGTGGTCCTATGGAGGGCATCAATTTGTCTCTGTACCTTATTTTCTGTCTAGCAGATTGATCATGACAGAAAACTTTAAGTTATAGGTACCCTTGCCATGAACCTTTATCTGAGGCCTTTAACCACCATGACTCCACCTATCAGTCTTGCTTAGAGGTATTGGGACACCCTATCTGCTATCAATCATCTTGAACCTGTTGCTTAGTTTGCAGTTGACCAGGGTTGCTGACCTTACTACTCTGTAAGTGTTTTTAGTAGGGCAAGCAGTTTCTTGCCCATGCCATCTGATTTCAGAACAACCCACAGCTTATCTTGCTATACTGAGTCAAATGCCTTTTTGAAGTTGATGAAACAGTTGAAGACCTCCATCTATTCTTGAATATAATCAGTCTTAAGCACAGGATTTGCAGACAATTGGCCTGCTCCTCAGGTAAGTGTTCTTCTACCTGCAGTTAGAATCTGTGGAGGAGTATGCTACTCTCAGGCAGGTAATTCTGTAGTTCATGCAGTTCTACAGATTTCCTTTCTTTGGTATCATCACCAAAAGGAGCATATACACATGCATTTGATCCCAGATCAGTTCACTTGCAAGTAAACAACTCGTGAGTAAATGCTCCCAGGCAGGTGTCTACACATGCAGGGATGTGGGAGAAGATTTGCTGCTCCTAGCAGCAAACTGCTCCCACTTCCTGTGGTCCTGCAATGGACCCCAGCTATCACAGCGGGAGGAGCTCTAGGTTCCAGCAGCAGCTGGCAGCCATCTTGAAAAAGCAGCCCCACTCTCTCCTCCCTGGCCAGCCACATCCCTGACCAGGAGCAGCATGCACAGCACAGAGGCAGCACATGGCAGCTCTCTCATCACTACCTCTGCCCCCACGCTATAGTTAGTCCAGCTTCTACCCCTGGCCTCAATGCCCAGTGCCCCAGGCTCACACTGACCACTATGCTGGCCCTGCTGACCCACTGTGCTGACTGCTGGCTGGCCCCAGGTGAGCTGCACACCCAACAGGGGGGGCCAGGGCACTAGGTATGAGAGGTGCTGGCCACCCACCTCCTCCTGCACTCTCTGCTGTAGACTGCCTGAACAGCCACTCATGGACCCCCCCCACCCTCCCCGCCCACCCCCAGCACCACGCTCACTGCAGACACATCTCAGAAGAACAACAATTTGTATTTTCCCTTTCCCCTCCCTCCCTCCAGTACCCACTCCACCCGCCAGCAATAAAACACCTTCTTCCCCGTGCAAACTATTTACAAAGTTGTGTGTGTGCCATCCCAGGGTGGGGAGCTATGGGGTGGAGGCACCTAGGAGTCAGAGTCCGAGGACAGGCAGCCAGAACCCCAGCCTCTGGCTGTTCCTCCATGGGTGTGCATGCTGTGGCGAGCTTAGTGGGTAGGAGGCTCTCTCAGGGGCAGTGGTGGCCAGTGCTCCCCTGGCATGAGCGGTTCCCCCTCAGACAGCTGGTGTCCAGGGTCAGCGTGCAATCCTGGTCCCATTTCAGGCAGCTCCAGCTCTGTGCCCACAAGGAGCTGGAGCAAGTGGCAGGTCTGGGCCTAGGCAAGGTGGCTGAGTGGTGGAGGACCCGGGTTTCTGGCTGGTGGAGGTGGTGCTGGATCTCTACCCAGGCCCATGAGGGGACCTGCTTCTGGGTGACGGGCAACTGCTAGGGGGCAGGTAGGGATAGGGTTGGGGGATGGGGCAGCAGGCTGCGCAAGGATGACTACCAGGGTCAGGATTGTGTCTAGCACCTGACATTACTTCGTGGCTTGCATTGCGCTGCCCACAACTGTGCTCTTCTTTCAGGGCCTCCACCCGTTCATGCTCCAGGGCTGGGAGCTGCACCCGGAACTCCCAGTGTGCCCAAGCCCATGCATCTTTGTGGACCATGTCCTCCACCTGCCGTACGTCCCTGCAGGCAATGTTCTCTGCCTACCATCTGTCTTGGAGAACCATGTCCTCCACCTGCCAGGCTGTTGGGTCCACCAGACAGTCCTCCAACGCTGGTCCAGGAGGAGAGTCCTGTCCTGGATCCTCCTCTGGTGGAGCCAGTGCATCTGCAGGGTTCTGGCTGTGGGTGGCAGTGACCTTGAACGTGCATCCTGCCTGCCACCTGCAGCCTCTGTCCTGCATGCAGCTGCAAGGCCTGCAGAGCCACAAGCAAGAAGCTGTTTGTGCAAATTTGCTACATTTCTGAGATAAGATGCTCTGTCTGAGGGGCTGTGTGATGCTTGGCCTCAGACTGGGGGTTAGGCATACAAGGGTGTCCAGGGACCATGGTATGTCAGCTGGGCAGGCCTGGGCTCAGGCGACCACCGACTTAAGTCCCCATCCTCACTTGCTCCCCAGAGCTGGCCACAAGCAGCCTGCCTCCTCTGCCTTGTTCCCAGGCTGGGGACAGGCCTGGCTCCTGGCAGCACCTGCTGCCACAGCTCCATACCCCATTGCCTTGCTTCTCCTCCTATAGGCCAGCTGCTTTTCTGTGCTGCTGCCTAGCCCACAGTGCCCAGGCTTGTGGGGCATGGGACTCCCAGATGACTGGGACAAGGAGCTGCCCATGCCCCTGCCCTCCCCACAGGGGGCCTCTCTGGGGAGGCTTCCTGGGGCCAGACCCCCTGCACTGGTGCCCTGCCCCAAGTGTGCCTCTGCTATGTGTGTTCTGGGAATTATGGGAGGAACTGTTTGCATGGACTGAGGGGTGCCTGATCCACTATGCCCTGCTGCTGCTGATTGCCATGGTTCCCCAGGCCAACCTGCACACTTGGCATGGGACCCTCAGCCTCAACAGTGCAGGGGGCAAGCCTGGGTTGCCCCGTAACCTCCACTGCTATCTTGAAGACAACCTGTGGCTACGCTACATGTCCCTGCCCCCTGCAGCTGAGGAGACCATTACTGCCAGCACTGACATGTTCGTCAGTATGTGAAAGGCCCATGCCTGCTGAGCTGTGGGGGCACAGGCTTCTCAGTAAAGTTTTGCACTGCCTCCTGCCTCTCTGTATGCTGCTTGGGGGGGTGGGGGGGGAGAACCTGGTGGCCAGGGGACTCTGACTGGGCACTCTGGCTGGTGGGGAGGGCCCTCCCCCCCAGTGCAGGGCTTACTACATGGCCCGAGATGGTGTGGCCAGTGGCTCTGGACAGTCCTGGCTGGCAGCGATGTCATGTGGCTCCTGGCAGACTCTTTGGATGGTGGGGCATGGTGTGCATGTGCCAGGGCAGGGGCCCTTTGGGGAGGAGCTGCCACTGCTGGTGGCTGGCTATGACCTGGCTGGCCATGCCTCATAGCTGGGGCTGAGGCTGTGGGGCAGGTGGGGCATGCTCTGGCCTGGGCTTCCTGAGCTTCTGGTGGAGGTTGTGTCTGGAGAGCTCCATGGGATGGGGTGCTGGTGCCCCGAGGGGCCCTCCCACAGTGACATGTCGCCATGGTTGCCAGGCCTGGATGGGGGCTTGGGCAGGCTGCCCATGCTGCTGTACATAGCATGGCTGTGTCCCGGCTCCTGGGGCTTGAGAATCTTTGTCAGCTGCCACATAAAGGGTGTGGTCTTGCAAGCACTCTTCAACAAACAGTTGTGGTCAGAGATGAAAACCCACTGTGCCCGCAAGGCCTTCATGTTTATGCTCACTGCTGTGCTGACCAGTCATGCCCACACTTCTGCATCTGGCCTGACAACACCTCATACACATGGGCATTGGAGAGCACACCCCATGCAAACTGCTGCTGCACCTCCACCTCACTCCACAGCGTCATGACGTCTCCAGTCTCCTCCTGCAACCAGTTGGGGCCCTGGGTGGTGTGGGGTGTGGTGTCAAGGATGACGAGGCTATCAGGGTTCCCGTGCCAACTCTCCAGGCCTCTGCACAGCTATCCCTGTGCTGGTGGGCCTGGGAAGCTACCTGCAGCCCCAGTGCAGGGGCACAGTGTGGGACTGGCAGCCGTGTGGTGAGGCAATACTCCACAGCACCTGCAGGCTCCAGGCAGGCTGCTGGGCATGGGCTGCAGGCAGTTGGAGCTGGCCCCAGTGTTCAGGAGCTGCCTGCAGCTGGGCCTGGGTGTGGACAGGCCTGGCAGGAGCCTGGAGCATCCTGCAGGCCTGGACGGCAGAGGCCTGTCAGCTGTGTGACACCGCAGTGCCAGACATCAGCGCCAGGGTGCAGGCATTCTGTTGTAGCTAACCTGTAGCCTGCACAGGGGAACACAGGGGCCTGGAGTGACCTCAGGCTGCCTGCTTGTGCCCCGGGCTCTAAATGCCTGCAGGCTTTTAAGGGCCTGGGGTTGGGGCAGGCATAGAGCTGGCTCAGCTCTGGGGCAGGAGAGGCTCCCAGACCTAGAGCTCTGAGGCTAGCCTCAGGCTGGTTCCCCTAGTGGCAGGGCTGCAAATTCGCTCCCAGATGGCATTTACACGTGCGTTACTGTGCAGTTACTACTTGCGCATGAATTTGCTACTTGCATTTGCAGGTAGCCATTTTACTTGTGAGTAGCATCATTTACTGTGCATTAAGCATGTGCATGTGTAGACATACATTTTACTGAGCAGTAAACTGCTACTGTGCAGTAAAGCATCTTGTGTAGATGTGTCCAAGGTGAACTTTCCCCACTCTTCAGGATCTTCTCATACTTGCAGATCTTGTGGCATAGCAACTACTTGATCAAATCACCTCCTTCTGCTATAAAAGGCTTGTTGGTATGCAATGGACTCTTTTTTTCCTTCAGCCTTTGGGAGATCTCTCATCCTCTATCAACAAGATGTCATCCTGCTCAGGTGGAACTATAGTTTTGAGGCCTTTGAGTATCTCCATAGCTTTTGATCTGTCATTTATGTAAGGGCAATGGCAGTATTCAATTCAACTGTTGAGATATCCTTTTCTGAGGGCACTAAGCTGTCCATTCCTTACTATTCTGAATGTCTGATTCAACTTGGACTTTCAATGTTGTGGCACAGTTCTTCCAGCCATATTATCTGGATCCTTGACTTTTTTGTAGAGCTCCTGGGACACCTGCACATATGTGCTCAATAGTACTCTCTTGCCTGTAGGTTTCCACTTTTCATTGGCCTTGTGGAGAGTGTCTTCTGATATCTCTGGCTTTTGTACTCCTTCCTTTATTCCCTAGTACATATGAAGCAGCTGTCGTAAGGGCTTGCTTAATTAATTTTTTGTAGCAGTTCATTAAGTGATTCCATGAAGGCATCTGCTTTTATTTCAAAGGACTTTGTGAGCTGCCTCTTTCGATCATATTTTTACATACATTTGAATATTTTCTTGTTTTTCCCTTTGCAGTTAAATACAGGCAGTCCTCGACTTACAACGTTTTGAGTTGCAATGTTTCGCACATACAATGTTTATAAATCGACACCCTGTTTGAACTTTATGATGTCAGTTTTGACTTACAACGCTTGATCTGATGCCAAGCCACGCCAGCGAACAAGTTCGTTGTGTTGCTCATCTCCCTGGAGAACGTGTCTCCAAACTTGCTTGGACACTTTCTTTAAGAAAGCAGCCAAGACTCCAGAAAAACCTGCAGCCAAGAGTCCTGGGAAGATTCCAGCCAAGAATCCTTCGAAAAGTCCAATCAAAAGCCCTTCAAAAAGTCCTTCCAAATCAATATAATTGCTATTTACAGTATAAATACATCAATGTAGCTATATTACTCATCTATAATTGATTGAGTACAAAATTCTGGGGTATTTTTGGTGAAAATAGGGTATCAGGCCTTGGTTCAGGAACAATCCCCCATTTATAACATTGTTTCTTATGAGAAAATTGGTTCCAAGTTGCAACATTTCGACTTAAGACGCGGTTTTCAGGAACCAATTGTGTCGTAAGTCCAAGGACTGCCTTTAGTTGTAAAAGGAAGTTTGAGATCATTGTTTGGTGTTTTATGTGTCCAGTAGAGTGAAGGAAGAAAATAATTGGGAGGTGTGGGCCCAATCATGAGAGGTGCTGAATTCCTTGGAGTTGCACAGAAGTGATTAGAAGTTGTGGGTGCTCAGCATTTTATATGAGGTACTCAGCACCTCGCAGGATCAGCCTCCATGATGGTAAAGATTTTCATCATCTAAGTCGACTCCTAAACCTTGACTGTCCTCATAATTTCATTGCTTTGTGTCATTTCATTACCTTCAGGTCAGCGTATTGACTAGCACCATCATTGTTAATGAAATTCATCCAGCAAGGTCCCAGACATTCTCCCCACCATTATTGGCAGATGACCAATGTTTTATTACAATGTTTGGATGTATATGGTAAGGAGAAGGTGATCTAGAAGGGGGAACCTGTGTCTGAGAGCCTGTGTATATAGAAATGGTTGATTTTTCCTGGGTTCTTCTGTGCTTTCGTTAATGTAAGAACATGACTAGACAAATGACTGTAAAATAATCTACAGCAGGTTAATCCCACAGTATCTGCCCTTATTCACATTCTTACCTGTGGTAAATTTAAAGGTAGTTTATTCCACTACTAGTTGCTGCAGAGTAGCTAATGCTCTATAAATTCATACCCTAGTTTATTTTGTGCTAATTTGTTCTTATGCCCATAACCTAAAGAAAAATATTGCTTGCCTTTCTGGTTGTAAAACTATCAGTCATATGAATCCATGTGCTGCTGTTCGATTTGGCATATAGCCTTACTGAATATGAAACACCACCACCAACCCAAGTGTGAAGTGAGAGCTTGTCACATTCCCTTTAACGGGTGTTACCATAACTTAAAAACTTAGTTGTGACTGCTCAAAGGTTAACACCTGTCAGTAACTAACCCAAACATAAACAGTGAGCCAGAGAAATGTTAAAATGTGATTATGAGCCATGGTTTTGCCCAATTATGAGACTCAGTTTGGGGCCTGACTCAAGGG
Organism: Alligator sinensis; assembly: GCF_000455745.1. Taxonomy (NCBI): domain Eukaryota; kingdom Metazoa; phylum Chordata; order Crocodylia; family Alligatoridae; genus Alligator; species Alligator sinensis. Next base: position 1,756,939 of record NW_005842167.1, on the reverse strand, counting down.
GCTTGCATATTTAGGGGTAAGTTAGGAACTTTTAACAGTGAAGGCAGCTGACATGATGCTGACCATGACTTTGTGGTCCATGTAAACAAAATGAGTCACATTAGGCATCGTGTCAGCTGGTTGTGGTTAACCCTCACCCCCAATCTTTCTGAGATTCCATTTCAGCAAACCAAAAGTAGAAGCAGCTGTGCTGTGCCACATCAGTGAACATGAACAACATCAGCAACCCTCTATACACATAACAGCTTTGATCCTAGTACTGGATCTGTGCAGGTCTGCATGGAGCCAGCTGTGAAACTGGTGTTTATCATTATGGATACAAGCTCTAGTAGTTTTATTTTGCTGGTCAGTCTGTTCATATTAAACTCTTGGAGTGTACAGTCACTTCCTTCTCTAGCACTATCAACATCTCTGTTCTCCTCCTTGCCACTTTGTAAGTCCTGGGCTAACTCAATTATCCCCGAGAACTACATACTTGTAGGAGAGGCTTGCCAATAAACACTAATGAATGATGAATCGTGGTGTCCTAATGATATTTGCAGATTAAACTACATTGGGAGTTTAAGTGAACACCATTGAGGAAGGAGGAGTAACAAAATGTGACATGTTTCTGTTTAAAATATGAGAGAAAAAGTAATAAAATGAGGTCCAACATAGAAATATTCAGAAAACTGATCCAAAGTACATACCTAATGGGGGAAAGAAACCTGGAAAGCAGTAATGCTGAAAGATTTTGGCCGAAGTAGATATGAGTTCCCAATGCAATGTGGTATCAAGAAAGTAAAAGGCCAGCGAAGTTGGCAACTGGATTCTTAGCAGCATCACATTGTAAATCAGAAAAATGACCATCCTGCACTCCAGGGGTGGCCAACCTGTAGCATACATGTCAGAAGTGGAGTGGGGAGGCAGCCTCTGTGTGGTATGTGGCAGATTGGAGACAGGGCAGGCAGTATGTGGTAAATCCCCAAATCCATTTACTCAGCTGTAATTTTATTCATTCGTCCATATCTACAATTAAGGTAATCCATGTAACCTTCATTTGGCTTACTAATGCATACACCTTATGATAAAGTCCTCAGTTAAATGACAACATATTGTTTTTTTCCTCAGGGCACCTGCCTCCAATGCATAGGATGGAAGTGTCCTGGTGATAGATTTGGCTTTTAGTTCTAGCCCTCTTCTCTTCACCCAAACAATCCCAGTCTCTACCCCTTAGGCTTGTCACCCCAGCACCTGGTGCCTTTCTCAGCAAGTCCTGCCTCACTCCTCTGGTCTTTCTGTCCCTGTCAGCCCTGATCTCCCTGCTCAGCCTTTGTCAGTTTTTCCCAACCTTTTTTTCTACGTGGTGGAATTCCATATGTGTGGCAAAAGACACATCTATGACCCATGTCACTCCTCCTGACAGACTGCTAGTCCTTGTTCCAAAGTATGGGGTGGTAAAACTTCTGAAAAAATGTAAGGAAAATGTAATGGCCCATATTAAATAAATTGTTGATTTCAGTTCCATAATATAACACAGGTGTCAGCTTCACTCAAACCACAATCTCATACTTTTTTGGCAGTCTCTTTCTTTAACATGGGCAAATCCAACATGATTTTACCTATCTTTATTCTCAAAAACAGATGAACTGTTTTAGAAGAAATTATCTGAAAATATTTGCCCTGAGGGAGATGCTCAGCATGGAAAATTTCAACCCAAACTCTTAAATTTTGGCAAAGGTACAGGCAACTAAAACAAAATATTTATAACAGGAAGTGTTGGGCAACTTTAATAATTGACAGAGCTGCCAGCCCCATCTAAAATAATTCTCTGCAGTTAAAAAGCCACTGCAGTGGTACACAGTGACATAGATTTTGATTGCATTTCAATTCGTGTAACTATATTTCAGTGGAATTACATGTGTTTTACGTAAGTACATGAGAGTCCAAAATCCGTCTCTGTAATTTTAAAGGTATGGTGAGGTTTAGGTTGAGGTTATGGTGAAGGTATAGTGTTCTGTGAGTGCCCAGGACAAGATTATGAACAGTGGATGCCTATGTAACTACCTACTTTACAGCCCCAGATACCATTATATCTGAGTTAACGAATGCAGTGGGATCTAATTGGGATGTTGTTCAACCATGTGGGTATGGAGTAAATCAAAGGCTAAGTGCAGGTGTTCCAAGAGGTTAGGAGGAAGCTAGATTGGGTTAAAAATGGCCACCAAATCTAACTTAGTTTACCCCAGTTCAGACTTTTCATTTAGATTGACCTAACTAGGGATCTAAGTGCAAACTATACAAAAGTTCAGGAAGATTAGATCCATCTAAAAATGGCTGACCTGATCTAAGTTAACTGTATTTCTGAGGTAGTGTAACTTAGATCAGGCCTGGCAAGACTGATCTAACTGAACTTTTGTAGAGTTCCCAGCATAGCCCTGGGGCTAGGAAAGTCCTGCCACAGACCCCAGGCCTGGGACTGTGTTATTCCTAGCTGCCATCCATCACTGAGCTATTTTTAGCCACTCAGCCGCTCATCCCTCCCTCAGATGGACAATCCTCCTCCCCACTCCCCCGGGACCAGCCAGCCATGTCCAAGCTTGCTAAATCCCTTATCCCATAAGCTGCTCTCAGTACCAATTTTACTGGTGTTTGCTGGTGCTGGGAGCTGATCAAAGTAAGTTGGGTTGGGGAGAGAGGCATGGTGGATTGTGGAGGGTAGGTTGGCCAGGAGTTAGGGTTTGTTCATCTGGAAGGTGGGGAGGTTGGAAGTCTAAAAGTAGTCCCTGGTCTGGGGGTGGAGGGAAGAGAGCCCCTCATCACCCTCACCCCCTCAACTGTGCTAGCCCCTCTGATCCTGTTAAACCCTCCAATACCCGCCTACCTCTGCCCCGTGGATCCTGTTAGTACCCCCAACCCCTCTAAGACCCCATGTACCCTGCTTGCCCCCATTATCCCCCCACAAACACCACTAGCTCCCTCAATCCTCCCAATCCTACCTGCAGACCCTGCTTGTCCCCCTAATCCACCCAAGTCCTTCTTCTGACCCTCCATCCCAACTTACCTTAGATCAGGTGTCCTTTTTTAACTCAGTCTAACCTCCCTGAACGTCTGTATGTATTGAAAGTGAAAAAAACCCAAAACAATTATTAGGTTGTGCTGATGAACCATGGAAGCAAAATGTGATCAATCTGCCAGTGAGCACTGAAAGAAAAACATGGTGAGGGATAAAACTTTTGCTACAAACCTAAGAAGGAGGTGATGTCTTGGGTTACTGATTTTGATTTATGTTCTCAAACGCTTTGATTGAATAATTTTAAGTGGATATTTATCTCTCTTGATAGATAGAGACATGCAAAGAGAGAGATCCATTTTTCTGCTAGGTAAAAAATGTCTTACATCCGCCTCTTTGGTTTCTGGTGATTTGGCTAGTTGTATGTGAAACATCTGTGCACACCATTTTCTATTGAATGGCAAAGGAAGTTGTTTAAAATTCTAATAATTCATTTAGAAATGTTTTCAGATGGATTAGATGGCTATGGGGATTTGTAATTGGATAGAAACCTTTTCACTTTTTGATCGTCGGTTCAAATCCAGGCCAGATTGGTAGTAAGTGGAAGTCATAAGAAGCATGTGAGAACAATTTAATACCCTGTATTAAATAAATTGGTTGTTTCAGTTCCATAATGCTATACAGGTGTTTACCTCATGTGAACCACCATCACACCCCTTTTGATAGTTTCTGGTCAAGAACTGTATTTGCCTATAGACAGAACTTCTCTCTCATTCCTTGCAGATCCAGCTGAGGTCGGTTGCGGGGACAGTGGTGGGAAAACACGAATTGCTGCTTCCTTTACTGTTCTGGGGAACGTCAGTTTTCAGGGTTGACAGTTTGGTGGCTTTCCAATATACAAAACTCATGCTCTTTTTTTCTTTCATTGCTTACAATAGCAGGCTATCAATCTCGGACTCCACAGGAGACCACATTTTTTACTCTGCTTAAAAAAATGCAACACTAGGGATAGTGGAGATGTATTCATATCTTTGGTCTGAATTTGGCATGAGATTAGAACTACAGTTGAAAGTAGAGCTGGTCAGAAATTAACAAAATATTATCTGTATTTTGAAATTTTGAAAAATGTTGTCCACCTGTACGCAAAAGGTTGAGGTCAGACATCTGCCTGAGTTTAGTGGCCCATTAGGCTAGTGTGTTAAGGCAGCGGGCCTCAACCATTTTAGACTCAAGGCACCCCTCCATAACTTCTGTGAACTGAGTGGCACTCTATTTAAAAAAACAAACAAACTAATTTATTTATTTTCATGTTTACTTATTACTCCAGTTGAGAATTACTGGGTTGAGGCCAATATTTGTAGCCATTGGAACACGAGAGTGATTAGCACCATACCTAGCCACCTCTGATTTCCCAGCTAGAATAATTAGGTGATTTTTTACAGCTCAGTCAACTGGGGTCAGTCTTTGGCATGAGCTTGGAGCAGTTATTTCCTAAAAGATTTTGCCCCTATTCCCTTCTGTAAGAGGATAGGGTCCCAAGGGCAGCTGCGATGCCCCCTGGTGACTATGCAGCTCCTGCTGTGCTCTGGGTCCCTGGGTAGCCTCCCTTTCCTTTTTCCTGCTACACCCTTCTGTAGTTATTTGATTATAAAAAGGGAGGCTACCCAGGGTCCCAGAGTGAGCCCTTGCTATTTTGCAGCCAACGGGTCCCTCCTGGACCAAGCCCTTAGGCACTAGGTAGGGCCCTTCTGGCCCCATGCATACTCCACGTCACTGGTTGCCTTGAGGGCAATTCGTGGCCACCTTCTGCCCCTACAGTCATGTGCCTTGCAGATGTTACTGGTTAATCACTTCAGTGGGGCAGTTTGCCCCAATACACTGTCAGACCTCATCAGGTCTTCAAGCGTTTGTCAGGGTCTCAGCCTTCCCAGTTTCTGCCCCTTTTCTCTAGCTGGGCTATAGCCCAAGGCCCACTCTTCTGGACTTCAGATTCTGGGACCCAGCCCTGTCCCGCTCTGTCCAGGCTCTGGTTGGCCCTCTCAGCTTCAGACCACCGCTAATGTTCCTTCTGCTTCAGGCTATGGCCCTCCTGGCTTCAGCCTGCCTCGGCTTGCCCTCCTGGACTTTGGGGCCCTCTTGGCCTCAATTACTCACTGCCGATGCTCCTGTCTCTCTTGGGCACTGCACTGTGACAGGCTTCAGCCCTCCTAGATTCCACCTGCCTGTCTTGTGCCTTGCCCCAGCAAGGCTCAAGCCTCACGTCCTCCTCAGGCACTCCTGTGGTCTCCTTGTCACCCCGTTTAGCCACATCTGGTCCACCGGTATAACTTGAACAAAAAAGGCAAACAACCGCAACAAAACCTTCCCTTTTACTCAGGGTTAAACAAATATTTGGCCAGCCGTCCTCCCCTGGAGCTCTCACTTCACTCCCTCCAGGTGTTCAGTGCCTTGCCAGAGACTCCCAGGCAGCTTCTCCCTGCTGTGAACGCTCCATCCCCTGTAGAGCACTGGCCTCTCCCTTCCTTTCTCCAGGTGCCAGCTTTTAAGTTGCTCAAAGTGCAGCCCCTCTTGGGTCAGGCAGCTGTGGCACAGCTTTCTAATGGGCAGCTTACAGTTGCTACTCCAGCTGCCATAGCAGCGTCCTTGCTGCTCAAGCAGGGCTCTGCCCTACTGGCCTATTGCTGGGCAGCTAGCCCCACAATAGTCCCCATGGTCTCTGGCTACCTACCCCACTGCAGCCTGCCCATAATGAGTGGTCTTCTCCCACCTGGGGACCACCCTGTGGCTGCTTCTCTTTTAAAGTAACATGAGCCCCTGGTTCCCTGTGCAACAGGGAGCTTTAGTTCCCAACTTCAGTAGACAGTGGGCACATCTACATGTGTCCCCAACTGTGCAGTTGTTACTGTGCAGTCATTTAGTACTTGCTGTGCAGTCATTTAGTACTGAGGCCCACTGCCTTGTTTTAGCAACTACTAAATGACTGTGCAGTAACTGCTGTTACTGCGCAGTGCTGGTGGCGCACAGGTCGTTTCCGACCTTACTGCGCAGTAGCAATGAGCTACCACACAGTAGCGTTGGTGTCGTGGTTCAGGCCCGCCAATGCTATGTCACTGTAGTGGCGAGTTATGTTGCCATAGCTCATCGCTATCATGACATAGTGTCTCGTTAGATGTGCCCAGTAAGAAAATGTTGGGTGTGAAGTGTCTGTTGTGCTTTCATATGCTTCACAGAACTAATATTAGTCCAACATGAGGAGGGAGGAGTCTAAAAATATAAACTTTGGTTTGACATGAAAATATTCAGGGAGGGCATCTTTTTCCTTCAGGCCCTTGGAGAAAGGGGGCAAAGAATAGAGAAGAAGTTGGCGTGCCCGATTCAGCATAGCCTGAGCAGTAAACAACAGGACAGATATATCAGATACTACTGGTGTGACAGCCATAACGTATGCCAAGTATCTTGAATAATGAATATACAATAACCAGTCAGGCTAATCATGTTTTTATCTATCAGCTAGAAAGCTTTCTGTGCTGTTCCATGTCAATAGGCTGCTGATATAACCTAACATGAATTTTGTTTTTATGTCACTAAGAAAAAACACCCTAAACCCTCCAAACAAACAAACAAATAAGCCCCACAAAGTGAGAGAATTCAGACTCTCATTTGGTTGGTGGTTGAGAGAACTGAACAGAGCCCCACACCATGGAGTTCATTTCTGCTGCATGGGTGACTCCTCTTCTGTTGCATCAATTTAAAAAAATGGTGCTCTCTATCATTTGATGGAAGCAGCATCACTGGCTTAGGCTAGTTTTTTTATTTTAACCTCTTTCTTGCTGTACTTTAGGGTAACTTCATACCAAGAACAAAACACAGAAGCATTGCTTGAAATAGCAATGAGAGAGAGGGCTTTAGTTAGGTGTTGTCCTCACACACAGCAGGTGCATTAAGCAGCACTCAGATGGCTAATTCCTACAGCATGAATGGATACTAAAATAGAAGCTAATTGATGGGATGCCCAACAACAATGAAATATCATGAAAATATTTCCAAGGTTGTGGCTAAAAACAAGGAACCACCTTCCTGACAAGAAATGGACTCATGCAAACAGGAGCTTTTTACCTACCTGCAGGCATATGAGTTTAAAAAAGCTTTATGAATGATCTGTTTCATATGGACGTGGGATGCAGTGGGCATTATGGATATTTATGATATTATCTGCCACAGAGAAAATCTATCTATTTTCTATAACAGAAGCATACTGAGACCCCATTCTGCTGTGTGCCATACAGCCTTATAAAAAGAATGATCTTTCTACGAGTGCATTATTTCTTTAGGAAGAAGCCTTTGAGTTCTAAAATTTGGGTGGTTCAGACCTGAGCTTTAGCTTTGGGTCTCTTTCTAGTATTAAGTTTTATGCTTTGAGTGTCCTCGACTGGCACTGGGCTTCAAAAAGCATTAGTGGGCTTATTTTAGTTAAAAAGTGAAGTGGTTTGAAATAATGTACATTGTCTTAGGGCAGGCTTGAGGTCTACCATGCAGATAGTGCACACTGGATTAATGCTCTGTCTGGTAACTTTGGTTAGCCTCATTGATGAGCTGATAACAAATAAGCTGCTCCATAACAAGCCACCATCAATTCCATTAGCAGAAATGACAGATGGTGGGAAGGTAGCCTGTACTTTAAGACTTACTGGCTAGGTACAGACTGAAAGCAGAAGTGAAAAGCCTGAAGCAGAATTGAGCTAAGTTATGTGGTTTTCTGTAAGCGGCATAGTTTAGATTGGAAGTGACCAGAACACACATTCACCTTTTGGGGGGCTACAGGAGAGGCAAATCTAAGACTGGGTTCCACTATTTTTAAACCAGTCTGTGTGCACCAAACTTCTGTTCTGTTATGGGTATAAACTGGTTTCTGATCACTTATGCCAGTAAAAGCGTAATGTCTGTATCTGGCCACTAAGAACAAGTAAAATAAGCCTATATAAAGTCTGTGAAAGTCTCCATCTTGAAAGGCAGCTGTAGCTCAGCTGTCACTGTTTGTTATAGTTCAGCTGCATCAAGTGGCCTCATTCAGGTCAAGACTTCACTGAGCTACTCCGAGTTTAAACAAGTGATAAATGATAGGCTGGCCCTAAAATCCTGCAGTATTCTTGTGGGCCTAATTCAGAAAAATCCTTCAGTATGTACCTAACTTTGAGTATGTGAGAATTTGTGTTTATTTCACTCAAGTCCAATGGACTTAACAAGTCACTTGCTGAATTGGTGACAGGGCGAATAAGTCCTAAATGAAGGACAGAACCTCTAGTTCTCACTTCACTAAATGTCTGTAGCAAGAATGGGCACTTTAAAATATGTCAGAAAAAGTCTTCAGGGCTATCTGTGTTTTTATATCAAATGAGTGTGAGAGTTCACTCTGACAATATTAATGGAGAGAAGCAGAGAGTTGCCAATCCCCATGTTCTTTCCAGACTCCACTAACGGGCTGCTTCAGGGCACTGAGCCTTGGGGCTCCATTGCCTGAAACGGCAGCCACAGCAAGGCTCTGCTTGGTATCTTTGAAGTTCTGTGAGTCTCTGGAGTAATCCTTCTTGTTGGTTTTTAGTAGTAGTGTAACTTGGGGTGGGCAAATGGGGCACCAGCCCTCGGTGCCCACTTAGAGCAGTTGCTAGAACGGGAGTCTCCAGGGAGTCTGCGGTTCTGCAGCAGCAGCAGCCCTGTGCTGTGACTAGAACAGCAGCAGCCAGGTGCGGGGAATCCACACCGCTCCCATGGCAGCAACAGCCAGGGCTGGGGAGACCACTTCACACTAACAGTGGATATAGAGTTTCAAACCACCTCACTTTCTAACTCAAATAGGATCTTCTAATGCTTTTTAGAAGCCCAGTCATTCTACCCGATTCCGGGTCCTCCGAAAGCCCGTCCTTCTCAGGCAATGGCTCTGGCACCTCATGTAGGTTGGTTCATAAGCGGATGCGGTCCTGATGTCGTCTCACCATTTGGCCATTACTGACTCCAATTTTAAAAGATGTTTGTTCTCGGGTCCTGTCTGGAATCCAAGTAGGTTGGCAGATACTGATATTTTTTGTGTCCCCCCCCCCCCCCCCCCCCCCCCCCACACCCCCATTTTTTTTGGCCCCCCCCCCCCCCCCCCCAAGAAACCTCTCTCTTTAACCTGATAATCATGGTTGTGTTTTTGAAGGGTCTGCTTTTTCCACACTTCTTCCTCCATATTGGGATGCAGTAAATCCAAATGAGTCCTGATCCTCCTTCCCATTAGTAGCTGGGCAAGGCTCATGTTGAGTTTCTTTGTTGTCTAGATGTAAATCCTGTACATTTCTCACTGCTGCTTCCATGACAGTTGCCACCTTTACAGCTTTGTCCCAGGTCAGGTCTCCATCTGCAAGTAATTGCTTTTGGATTTGTACATCACCCACTCCACAAACAGATCTCTCTCTCAACATCTGTTATGGAATTTGAAACGTTCTACAATAGTGTTCGGCTTTGGACTATAATGATCAGATAAGATCTTTTGCAACTCTGCCAAACTTTTATCTCCTGGCTTTTGAGGTTACAACAAACTTCTTAAAAGGGAATGTGTTTTGCTGCCACAAACACTGAGAAATATTGTCTTCTGTTTGTCCCTGTCAATGATTTCATTAGCTTGAAAATAATAGCCCAATCTCTCAATATATTGTTGCCAATCCTCAGTGTCTGGATTGAATTCCTCAGTTTTCCCATAGGAAGACATAGTTAGAAATCCCATCCTTGTCACCACTGTTAAGTTCCTTCCTTAACAAAGAATACTGAGACTTACTTTTCTCCGGGCCCAAAACAACAAGCTGTTTTATTCAGGAACAAACAGCACCTAACTGGGAAAATGAAAGTCACTCTGGAACAACAGAGGGTGGAGTTCTAGCTCTCAAGCTCCATCCCATAATAATGACTAACAATTTAACCCTATAATTGCCCAATTACTACAGGTAGTGCCACCTCTTTTCCCATTACTAAACGTTGTGGTTTTTCACCCATTATGGGCACGTCCCCTTGAGCAGGAACATGCATTTCCCCAGGGACAAATAGCAGCGGCACATATTTGTACCACTGCTAGTTGTCCCTGGGTATGCCCCTTTATCTATGCTGTGGCATGCAGCAAAATTGCCTCAGGTGGGGCTCTGGAGGCCTCTTGGGGCTGTAGCGGTAGCAATCTGGGCATGCAGAGCTTGGCTGGCAGCCAGAGTATGGCTCTGGCCGGCTAGGCTCCAGTTTCAGATGGCGCACATTGCAGCTACATGCTATGCACCCCTTTTTTGGCATTTTGTTTTTTGACACTGGGATCTCCTAGTGTCAAAAAATCCTGCTGCACTGCTAATTAGCAGCACAGTGAACATATGCACATGTGGCACATGTGGTTTGCGGCACTGCAAACCACACATGCTTGCTCGTGGGAATGCACCTTATGTAGGAAATCCCGTTCAAGTCCCTCCTCTGTCAGAAGGGACTTGAATCCACATTTCCCATCACCAGGGAGAGTTCCCTAACCACTAGAGGGTATTTGGGAGTGACTTACTCTGTGTCTCTTGTTGATATGTTCTCCTGCATGGAATACTTAAGTATTTATTGGAGCAGAAGAACCCAATGTTGGCCCATATTCCCATAGGGTGCTATAACCACCAGGCTATCAAGTATCTGTCTTCCTTGGATATTTAAAAGAGCAGCTCTGTCACCATGTATGTTTAACAGAATAGCTCAACTGAAAAGAGTGGAGAGAGGCCAAACCTAGATAACCCCAAGGGGTAAAAGGTGAGAGAGAGTACCTCTCTTCTGAGGGCTTTGTCCGGACCTTTCATTATATTTCCTTTGGCTTTTATTTAAAAAAAAAAAAAAAAAAAAGTCTAAATACAAAACAGAGATGCTCTGGTTTTTCATTTAATTGAAGAAAAAAAAAAGTGTTAATTTCTTGATTCAGATGATATTCCCCCTGCTCCCCCCCTCCGAATTTTAGCCACTAAACTGAAAAATCAATCATTTGCACAGCCTGACTCCAGGCTGCCTTGGGTCTATTTACAGGTACTTTGTTTCTGCTGCTGCAAGCTGAACCATGCCCAGAACCCTAGCCACATATTGATTCATCTATGCAGCCATTTAATTACTTTCATTAACTCTCTTCCACCTTGTCAATTTACTTCCTGAGTTTAAAAACAAATCCAAGTATCTCAAGATGTGTACCTAACCCGAAGCAACTGCACAATCTTGTTTGTTACTTTGTCTTCCCTTCCGCCCTGTTGTTTGTCTATCATGGGGTATGTTAGGCCTATATTTAGATTGTGATCTCTCTAAGGCAGGACATGTATCTGCTGTTTGCACTGTGAGGTACTTAGCACACTTTTAGGTACTTGAAAAGTAGATAATAGATGGCTCTGGGCCGAATTCTGCTCTCATATTCACTGGTGTACAACCAGAATAAATTAACTTAGTTCAGTACATTTATTTCAAGCTGGCAGTGAACAGGGATAAAAGCAGATTCCCACTGGAACAGGAAAGTCTTATTTTTCTCTCTTCTGCTACCTTATAATATGAACCTCTGTAATGCTCTGGCAGTTCAGCTGACTACAAAGCTACTAGCTACAGCTGGCGTCCCTTCTATGTGGTCTACAGAGTTGCTCAAAGAGGATCAGCAATAAAAAATGTTGTATTTTGCATTAAAGTCTCTGGGTAGATCTCCCTACATTGAACCTACACGTAGCTGCTGCTGTTTCTGAAAGTGTTCCCATGCATCTACTGGAGATGAGGTTTGAAAAATGAAACCAGGAAAAATGTTGAATTTAGAACAAAGTTGGTGAATGCCTTAATGTTGCCATTTCAGTTTATTGCACAAGTTAAAGAGTTCTCAGAAAAAGCATCAGATTAGTGCTACTGTGCCTAAATGTTATTATGTGGAAGGGTCACTGTGAACTGGGTTCCTACTGGAACACAATGTACAGAAGCATTATTGCACAAACATAAGCTCTTCTACTTGCAAATGTTATACCAGCTACAGTTACAGGAGAAGGGTTTCCATGATGCATTCCCGATGTTTTTACGCATTCACAACCATTTATATTTATGTTGAGAAGAGGTGGGGAATTTCATAGAGCACAGGTGTATGTAATAGCTGCTTCCTTCCATGTCCCTCGGTGCCATTGATCACTGGTACTGGGTGGAGGTGCAGAGTTCTTCAAACCATTAGCCTGGCAGTGGAGGTCACAGCTTAGTAGCCTCACTTGGTCTTCCACATGTTTACTATTTTGCTTCACAGAACAGGTTTTTGCGGATCAGAGACTATGTAAAAGCCAACTTGCAAATATTATGTAGGCAGAGTATGAAACATAAGATATGCTGGGCCATTTGGTTTGGGGCTCTGACAACTCATCTCAGCATGAAGCTGGCATCCAAATTACTATAGCTACCCAAGAAATGTAATGTGTACCTTCTTGGAGTGCTTTCCTACTAGAATTTATAATTAAAACTAGAGAAACAGAATGGAGAATTGATTAGGTAATGTGGATATGCTATTACTGGCTCTCTTGAGTTTACTTGATTCTACATGTTGTAAGCCAAAAGACAATGAGTGCTGACTACTTTTTTGTATCTTACTCCTCACTGACCTTTATCTAAACATCCATCCACCTTATAGGATGTGTTACAGGTTCCTGCCCCATAGTTGGATCTGTTGGTGTGCCTTCCCCTTCATGCCCCAACCCTGGGTGCCTACATGTAGCCCACTAGACTTCAAGAGGGCATGAGGTCTTCCTAGTAGGAAGAATCTGACTGAAGGATCAGTTCCTTGATCATTAAACCCCAGCCAACAAGTAATCCCTTTCAAATAGTGCAGTGCAGGTATTATAAGATAACCATACAAGGCTGGTTTGTAGGCCATGAGCGCTCAGGATAATCATTTACAGCTGCTTTTACCTAGTTAGACATCAATGGAAGTAGCACTACTTAGAAAGCTCCTGGGGCCAATTTTTACTTGGACAGTAACTCCACTGAATGTAATGGACTTAATTGTGGTAGGAAGGTTTATGTAAGTGAATAGGGATTGCAAGATTTGGTGCTTAGGAAGATGCAGAATGAAGCTAAACTGAGCAACGTGCAATGAACAACAGAGAAAAGAATCACACTGTAATATATAGAAGCTGCCCTTTAAAAATATAGATAAATTAACTCTACAAAGTGATTTTCACGCATCAGCTGGTCAAGATGTATGCTTGTGGCTGATTTTAGTGTAGATGCTGTGTAGCAGGGATGCAAAAGGAGAGATGGGTCTGAAATACACAGTTTAGCTGCTGAGCTGAACATCTCCAACATTATTTTTTTAATTCAGGTTTTTGATTGAGACCAGCATTGAATCAAAGCCAGGTAAGGAATCATTTAAAGCTAAGTTCTCCTCTCACTTTCACTCCTTACGTCAGTGGCACCTCACTGGTTGTATAACTGTAACTGTGAGAACAGAACTTGTCTGTTGCGATGCAGTTACCGAGGTAGTCATGTGAACTTAACACAGAGTGAAGTTCCTGCTTACTGTTAAACTGTGCATATGCATATGTATGCACATGTTACTTAACAGTGGTTTTTAAAAATGTATTCATTATAGACAGAGCCATCACATTAAGATTTCTAGCCAATTCCTATTATAAGACCCTTCATTCCGTTCTAACGTTGAAAAACTGCAGCTACACTTTGGCTGAAATTTTCTATGCTGGAAATTTGTTTCCAGCTGAATTTTCAGTACTTTTCCTTTCTTTTTCTTTTTTTTCTTTTTCTGGAAAATTTTAGCCAAAACAGTTTAACTGTTTCCAAGAACAAGCATAGACTAAAATCCCATTGGTTTGCCCATGATAAAAAAATAAAAATGAGGCAGTCTTTTATTGAATAGCTGTAGTGCATCTATGCTTTAGGACAGGGACTTGAAATTTGACCAAATGGTGACATATAGCTATGGATGTATCTTTTGCCACACCCGTGAAAATTTACCCATGGTTGGCCAAGTTTAAAGCCTTTTAAAAATAAAATTCTGCACATCCTCATTAGAGGCTTACTAGAGCTTTCAATTAATCCCACAAAGCTTCTGTCTACTGTTTTCTGCACTGGCAATGAAAGCTGGGAGCTTGACTTTCCTGGACTGACTCGTGCAAGAAAACCTGTGATTGCATTCCAGGAGGTTGGGGTGAATAAGGGCCTTGTCACCTGGGACACTTAGCACATATTTTATGAGACTGTAGTAAGCATTACTATGCTGTATTGAAAGTTAAAATGTGTTCCAAGTGTTCGCATGGTAAAGCTTGCTGCAATCAAGGATTGTCCGTCTCAGCCCCCACACCAGAGCCTGGAGCCAGCTCCAGTGCCATGCTGGGGCTGAATTGACACTTAGCTGATTGTCAGTCCCAACTTGTCCCTCATTCCTGCACCAGAGCCTTGAATTTACTCTAGGGCAGTGCTGGGGCTAGGATTGACTCTACACATTGAGAGTCAGCTGATTAGCTGATTTTCCATCCCAACCCTGAGACTGCACCGGAGTCTCTAAGCAACTCTGGTGTGGTCCTAGGGCCAAGACTGATTGTTGGCTCAGACTTGGGACCCTGCCAGAGCTTCTTGATGACTTGTAAAGGAAAGAGACTGGGACAAGGGATTGGAGGTGGGGCAAGCAGACACTGAGGTTGGATGAAAAACCTGGAATCATAGAAAATTAGGGTTGGAAGGGACCTCAGAAAGTCATCTAAGAGGTTAGTATTGAAAGCCAGTGGGGGTATTTAATGTGGGTGTCAAGATACATGGATGAGTGGCTAGGGATGAGAGAGAAGTGGATTGGACAAGGAGCTCAGGGGGAGGGAACAACCAAGATGACCTTGGAAACAGGTGGGAACAGAGAGTAGGGTCAAATCTAGGACTTGGACATGGCATCTAAAGGGGCAGACAGAACTTTTTGGCAAGGGGAATAGACTAGGAGGGCAAGCCCAAGGAGTGGGGGACTAGGGTTAGTAGATGGAAGGAACAGGAATGGGCTAAGGAGCCAGGGGTAGAAGAGAGAGAGCGCTAACAGGCTGGAGAGAAAGTAGAAAAAAGGTCAAGTTTTAGGGAAAAATAAGGAGAAGAACAGAAGGATCCACAACTACCCTGCAGATTGAGTAGGGAGCCTCTTAGAATTGTAGGTTTAGAAGAAACCTTGAGGATCATCTAGTTCATGGCTGTCCAATGTCTAAATTCCTGCGGGGGGGTCACATGCCCCAGAGGGTCACACACTGTGTGGACACTGGCTTTCCCCCTCCATTGTGTGCCCATATGATCCCTTTGCCTGCTGCACCACGTGCCCACACAATCCTCCCCTTGCTACAGCACAGCCTTGGACTCACCCTTAGCTCCCCGTATTGCTGCAGTGCCACTCCTAAAGAAGTTAGGATGCAACAGCTGAGGGGGGAGGGGGAATGGCTGCCATTGAAGCTGAAGAGATGAGGGAAGAAGCAGCCACATTAACCCCTCACAGTCCTCACATTTACTCTTCACAGTTGGACAGACCTGATCTACTTCAGTGTGCTGCATAGATGCAGAAAGTGATTTTCCTAGACCAACCCAAACACACCATCCGCTTACCCAGCCTTGTCTTGAAAACAATGGTGGGAATTCCACAGCTTGCCTAGGCAGTTGTTCCATTGTCTACCAGTCTTACAGTTAGATTTTTTTTCCTGATATTTGATCTAAATCAGCTTTGCAAGAGTTTAATCTCACTACCTCTCATCCTGCTCACTGTGTCAATAGCGAACATTTTTCTGCCCTCTTCTTTATAGCAGCCTTTCAAATATTTGCAAAGTGCTATTATGCTCCTCCATCCCCTGACCTTTTCTAAACAGACTTAGTTCCCTTATATGGTTTGCACACCAACCCCATTATCATTGTTGTCACTTTTTTCTGAACTCTCTCCAGTTTCTCTATATCTTTCTTAAAATGCAATGCCCCAAACTGGACACAGTATTGCAGCTGAGGCCCAAGCATCTCTACCTGGCACTATCACCTTCTGTGTCTTATATGCAGTGCTTCTTGTTGATGCCCCCTAAAAATACATTGGCTTTTTTGTGACAGGGTCACACTGTTGACTCCCTGAATTAGATACCTGGATCATTCTTAGCAATTTGATCCACAAGCCAATTACCCTCCATTCTGTATTTTGTGCATTCGGCTTGTTTTCGTCATAGATTCATAGATGCTAGGGGCAGAAGGGACCTCAACAGATCATCGAGTCTGACCCCCTGCCTAGGCAGGAAAGAGTGCTGGGGTCACATGACCCTAGCCAAATGCCTATCCAGCCTTCTCTCAAAGACCCCCAAGGTAGGGGAGAGCACCACCTCCCTTGGAAGCCTATTCCAAATTTTGGCCACCCTTACCATGAAGAAGTTTTTCCTGATATCTAGTTTAAATCTGCTCTCTGTCAGTTTGTGACCATTGTTCCTTGTTATCCCAAGAGGTGCCGTGGTGGACAGAGCATCTCCGATCCCTTGCTGCGTCCCCCTAATCAATTTGTAGGTGGCAACAAGATCACCTCTCAGCCTTCTCTTGTGGACACTGAAGAGGTTCAGGTCCCTCAGTCTCTCCTCATAGAGCTTGTCCTGTAAGCCCCTAACCATATGAATGGCCCTCTTCTAGACCCTCTGAAGTCTATCAACATCCTTCTTGAAGTATAGCGTCCAAAACTGGACGCGGTACTCCAACTGCGTTCTGACCAATGCCGCATAGAGGGAAAGTATCACTTCCTTGGTTCTATTTGTCATGCATCTGCTGATGCATGATAGTGTGTTTAGCTTTGCTGATGAGTTGTCTTTGAATTTCATTTTGCTGTCTATAGCCTATGTCTCCAATTTATGTGGATCTCTTTGACTTTGTCCTTTCTTCCAAACGATTTGAAACCTCTTCAGTTTTGTCATCTGCTAATCTGATCAATTTTCACTTTAGTCCTGCACAGTGATGACTGTAGGAGGGTGCGGGGCCTAGGGCAAATCAGCCTGTGCGAGGGCCCTTTTAACACTGTGAGGGGCAGGGCCATGTTCACTCTGCCCAGCTCCTGCCCAGCTCCACAGGGGCCCCCCAAAGCGCAGGGCCCAGGGCAGTTGCTCTGATTCCCCCCCCACCCCTCCTTGCCACTGAAGGACAGCCCTGCATCAAGGTTATTAATAAATGGCACTGAACCCAGAACATATCCTCATGGAGACCTCTTTGAGATTTGCCGGTCTGCCTTTGCTCCACTAAGGGTTATTCTTTGATTGAGATTGTTTAATCAATTATGTATCCACCTATTGGTAATTCTACTTAATTTGCTTATAAGATGACAGGTGGGGCTCTTTCAAAAGCCTTACTAAATTCTAATGGAAATACAAAACTCTAGAACTCTTGGTTCAGAGATGATGCCTTTTATTAGACCAACTAAGAAATCACAAAAAAAAATCTTTCTATTGTGCCTACCATGTTCTACCAATCCATCAAAATTGCAACTTCCTATCAAGAAGGAGGGAAGGAAGACCTGGGTAACTATAGGCCAGTCAGCCTAACTTCCATCCTAGGGAAAATCCTAGAAAAGTTCATCAAGGAGTCTATCTGTGATAAGCTTGAAGAAGGTCTTAGAAAAGTTCTTAGAAAAGTGTATTAAAGAGGCCATCCTTAATGGACTGGCCAATGCCAACATCCTGAGGGATAGCCAGCATGGGTTTGTAGTGGGGAGGTCTTGCTTGACCAATCTCATTTCCTTTTATGACCAGGTGACCTATCACCTGGACAAGGGAGAAGAGATTGATGTCATATATCTTGACTTCAAAAAAGCCTTCGATCTGGTATCCCATGATCACCTCT
>NW_005842167.1:1729651-1739028 GCF_000455745.1 Alligator sinensis | reverse complement strand
CCACAATCCACTGGCTGGGAAATTGGCTCCATGGTTGGACCCAGAGGGTGGTAATTGACAGAAGTCAATTGTCATGGTGCCCTGTGACCAGTGGGGTCCCCCAAGGCTCTGTCCTTGGATCCATATTGTTCAACATCTTCATTAATGATGTGGACATTGGAGTCAGAAGTGGGCTGGCCAAGTTCACCGATGACACCAAACTTTGGGGCAAAGCATCCACACCTAAAGACAGGAGGGCGATCCAGGCTGACCTGGACAGGCTCAGCAAGTGGGCGGACGAGAACCTGATGGTGTTTAACACCAAAAAATGCAAGGTTCTCCACCTTGGGAGGAAAAACCTGCAGCATGCTTATAGGCTCGGCAGTGCTATGCTGGCTAGTACTATGGAAGAAAGAGACTTGGGGGTCATCATTGACCACAAGATGAACATGAGGCTGCAGTGCGATGCTGCAGCTAGTAAAGCGACCAAAACGCTGGCTTGCATCCATAGATTTTTCTCAAGCAAATCCCGGGACGTCATTCTCCCCTTGTACTCGGCCTTGGTGAGGCCGCAGCTGGAGTACTGCATCCAGTTTTGGGCTCCACAATTCAAAAAGGATGCGGAGAAGCTTGAGAGATTCCAGAGAAGAGCCACGCGCATGATCAGAGGTCAGGAAAACAGACCTTACGACGACAGGCTGAGAGCTATGGGGCTCTTTAGCCTGGAAAAGCGCAGGCTCAGGGACGATCTGATGGCCACCTATTAGTTTATCAGAGGTGACCATCAGTATCTGGGGGAATGTTTGTTCACCAGAGCGCCCCAAGGAATGACGAGGTTGAATGGTTATAAACTCCTGCAAGACTGTTTCATGCTGGACATAAGGAAGAATTTCTTTACTGTCCGAGCCCCCAAGGTCTGGAATAGCTTGCCATCAGAGGTGGTTCAAGCACCAACATTGAACACCTTCAAGAGTAAATTGGATGCTTATCTTGCTGGGATCCTATGACCCCAGCTGACTTCCTGCCCCTCGGGCGGGGGGCTGGACTCGATGATCTTCCGAGGTCCCTTCCAGCCCTAATGTCTATGAAATCTATGAAGGTAAGATTCTGAATGACAGCCAGCATGGCTTCATTGTGGGCAGGTCTTGCCTTACCAACCTCATCTCCTTCTATGACCAGGTAACTCACCATCTGGACATGAGAGAGAAGGTTGGTATTGTATACCTAGACTTCCAAAAGGCCTTTGATCTAGTATCCCACAATCTCCTCAAGAGAAAATTGGAGGATTGTGGGCTTAACTCCAAGACAAGTGGGTGAGAAACTGGCTGCAGGATAGGACCTAGAGAGTCATAGTGAACGGATCTGTGTCATCCTGGTGAGAAGTGGGCAGTGGCGTCCTGCAGGGGTCGGTGCTTGGTCCAATACTTTTCAACATCTTTATTAACAATTTGGATGTGGGGGGTGAAGAGCTCACTGGCCACGTTCGCGGACAACACCGAGTTATGGGGGAGCGTGGTCATGCTTGAAGATAGGCTATAGATAGATACAGGTGGACCTAGATAGGCTAGCAAGTTGGGCAGATCGGAATCGAATGAAAGGGACCTGGGGGTAATAATAGACCATAGTATGAACATGAGCCGGCAGTGTGAGGCTGTAGTCAGCCAGTAGGGCAAATAATACTCTGGCATGCATCAAATCGATGCATCTCCAGCAAAGCCAAGGAGGTGATTCTTCCGCTCTACTCAGCATTGGTAGGACCACAGCTAGAGTACTGTGTCCAGTTCTGGGCACCGCACTTTAACAAGGACATGGACAAACTTGAGAGAGCCCAAAGAAGAGCCACCCGTATGGTCAGTCTTACATGGCAAGCCATACAAGGAAAGGCTGAGGGATCTGGGACTCTTCAGCCTACAGAAAAGAAGAGCGAGAGGGGACTTGGTAGCAGCTTACACTAGGGGAGTACATCAAGGGCTTGGTGAGCAACTGTTCACCAGGGCACCTGAGGAGAAAACAGGAGTAATGGCCACAAACTCCTGGAAGATCGATTCAGGCCCAACATTAGGAAAAGCTTGTTTACAGTCAGGGTGTCCAGACTGTGGAATAAGCTCCCTCCAGAGGTGGTACAATCACCTACCCTGGAAATCTTCAAGAGGAGACTGGACAGTCACCTTGCTGGGGTCACCTGACACACAGTTATCTTTCCAGCTTGGTGCAGGGGGCTGAACCTGATGATCTTCCAAGGTCCCTTCTGGCCTTACAATCTATGAATCTATAAGAAAGAGAAATTAAGTTGGATTGGCATGATTATTCTTAACAAATCCATGTTGGCTCTTAGTGATCACCCTTTCTTCTTCCAAATATTTAAATATGCAATACTTTTTAATTTGCTGAGGTGATTTATCAGGTAAACTAGCCAGTAGTCAATTCTGAGGATAGGATGTATGTTAAACCCCACCTCTCTGAGGGAGGTCAGTGCTTTGCTCTGGCAGCAGGGAGGCATTTATGTCTGACTGTGATTCACAACCTTGAATCATCTCTCATGAAGTTCAACACCTACCCCAGGCTTTTCTCACACAACATCAATGGCAACAGTGCTCTCTCCCATTTATTCAATAGCCCAGTGGCTACAGCACTTGTCCAGAGGGGTGCCTTTATGTAGTGTCTTAGTCCATTTTATATGTAGGTTTGTATTTACCATTCACTATTACCCTGATGTTCTGTGCTTCTGTGCCTTTGTTTTCTCTGTCCCTGTTTGGGAGACGGTGGTGCTTCACACTTTGTTATTTTTAGATTTAGCATTATCTGATGTTTTTCTTCTTGTTTC
Source organism: Alligator sinensis (assembly GCF_000455745.1). Lineage (NCBI taxonomy): Eukaryota > Metazoa > Chordata > Crocodylia > Alligatoridae > Alligator > Alligator sinensis. The sequence goes on along the minus strand of NW_005842167.1, from coordinate 1,736,225 downwards.
TTCTCTCTGTCCTCTCTCTCAGTGTGACTGGGACTTGCCACTGCATTATAATGCTGTATTCGTGTTTACAGTCAGCATCCTGCTGTGCAGCACCTTGCATCAAGGGGAGATTAGATGTGTTCCCCTGGTCTTGTAATGAAAGTCATTTATAGTTCTTGATGGTGTGTTGGACTGAGAATCTCTGGGTTACCATTCTCCTTTTCTTCCTCTTCTACCCCAAGGAAGAGACCAACAAGACTCTTCAATGTGGCTGTGTGATATTTTTTTTTGGCTTCTTGGACAAACTGAAAAAAAAGCAATACTAAAAATTCAGGTTGGATTGACCTAAATTAACTTTTATTCCTCTTACTTTTCTAGCTGAAATGAAAAAGCCCCCAAATTTCATTTTTGGTCAGATAAAATGTTTTATTTGACTTGAAAAACCAAAACGTTTTGAAGGTATTTTTAACATTTCTAAAATGGAACGTTCTGACAGTTTTCAAAATATTTTGTCACTTTTCATTCTGGCTGAGACTACTTGTGAATTAATTTGTGACTACTTTTGGCTGCTATGAAACTGCATTTTCTGCCAGTAAATGATTTGCTGGAAAGATCTTTCCCACCTTCACTCCCCATGGCCCAGTCTCGATTCCAGAATGCACAAAGAACACTTCCATCCCACTTACATTCATGAAGCAGCACAACCATCTCACCCTCTCTTCATGCTCCACGTTCATTGCATGTTGGCGTTCACAGTGTTCTTTCATCAGCCCAGCCCTGTATTCTTTATTTAGTTAAATGCCCACTGAGATCAGTGGGGATTTGTTTGCATAAGAAGTTCAGGACAGAGCCTCTCACTTGTAAAGCACTTAGTGGATTTATGCCAGCCTCCCTTATAAAATAGATATCTTTTCTCCCTCTGCTCAGACCATTTAAGCAATGCTGGGCTAGGCCTACACTAATAATTCAAGGGAGCTGTGCTGTCACAGTCATGAGTAATATGGAACTGCTAAGGTAGCCTGGCTCTGAGCATTTTTAATACTGTGCTGTGTAGACTAGATCTGAGTATAGGCAAGACCTTGGTGGGAGACGACTTCCCTACAGCCATTGCCATGAAAAAAAATTCTTGTGCCAAGATTCTTGGCACAAGTGGTGGATTCTTGTGCCAAATCCACCACTTTATTCACCCATCCATGTTTCTCTTTTCACTAGTATCTGCTTATTGTTTGATCATTGTCTGTGCTTGGTGCTGGTGCCCGCTGTCCTAGGCTTGCTCCTAAACCAGGAACAGTGCATGAGGCACTAGTGGAGGGCCAGTAAGCAATCCTGAGTGACTGTGCCAATTAGCCTTTCCCATGCCAATTATCCTACCTGCGGCATTGTGCATGGACATGACTATACTGCTTCTGGTTTAGCTAGCAGCCCACACAGAATGGCTGGCATGCTTATTGTTGTAAGTTTGCTGTGCAGACAGAGCTTAAATCTGCTTTCCAATTCTTTACATAATTCAGCCTTCAATCTTTTATTCTTCTACTGCTTCATTTCTGCTATAATTCTTGCTTGCCTCTATAAGGTATTTGGAGATTCACTTACCAGGGAAGGCACTGTGGAAAATAAAGCAGGACTGAGGGGAAAAAAGGAAGCCTTGTGTCTGCAAGACAGCAGTGGGAACATGGCTGATGCACTACCTTTTAGAAGGTGCAGTGTACCTTAGCTGGTGGCAGAGCTGTGCTGCTACCCAGTGTGTCTACAGGTGGTTAAAAGTGGAATGACCTTCAGGGAAGGTTAGGTGTGAAATAAGCAGGGCTGACTCTGAGGAATAAGCAGTTGTGGACCAAGCAGCAGCACTACCAGGATGTGGTGCAGACAGCAGAACGCAATGCTCTCCCTCCAGAAAAGCTACGTATATCCTCTGTGACATGGTGAGTACAGATTGCCACTACAATAAGCCTGCACAGCCTCCAGTCATGGGTCTACAAGTCCTCAACAGCGGAGCAAGCAGAAGAAGATGTTAGCATCTCAGCAGCTGCAAAGGCAGATGAAGGCTGCAACAGAATGAGATCTCCAACTGTCTTGACCTCGTTGCCTTTGGATCAAGATCCCTTTCTGTCAAGAACTGTGTGGAAGCTGATGTGCAGCAGCTTCTTCGCAATGAAAGAAATCACATACTAGTGACAGTGGGAGCAGGATTGTGAGACCTGGAAGCTCCTACTCATGAACTGGCATGAAGATGGCAGTTACAAGAAGGTTGTCTAGCACTTGGATGAGGCAGGAGTGCCATTCAGCAGCTGTAACTGTGACTGAGCAGCCCTCTTTAGGATCCACTCTGCTCACCCCACATGGGGAGAGGACTAGAAAAGGTGCCCTAAACATAGCCTGCCTACCTTTTTCTTGACTGAATCACTTCATCCAGTGGGATCATCTTAACCAGGGTTAACTATGGTTGAAATCTATGAAGACACACAATAAATTTCAGGACCTGGAACATCAGGACCCTCATGGACAGTATCCAGAGCCACCCACCTCGTACGGAAACATATGCCTGGGTTGCACTAGAACCTATCAATCCTGGATTGGCTTTATCAGCATCTTCAGACACACAGATAAGGCAATCATGGAAGACAATCATTCTCAACTGTGAGAGATGGCTGATGATGTACCTTATTTCTTGAAAGATAGGTTGTAATAGCAGGGAACATGGCCCAGTCCTTCCTTCATTCCTGAGAATGGCATGCTGTGACTGTCCTTATCATGACTGGTGTGGTAGCTTATTAGGTTGTACCAAGCCAGCACTCAAGTTTAGGGGTAGGGTGTAGCTCTGGGTGACCTCTTTTCCCTTTGTGCACGGCTGTGGTGGTAACAAAGATGTACCCGTATTTTATAGTTTCTGTTAATATTGAAGCCAAAGCAAATAATAATTTACAGAAAAGAAATGTTTTCCATTGCAGGCAGAAGCAGCAGAGATTTTGTTTCTGCTTTGTTTGTCCATAAGCAGATATGTCAGATTTAGTTTCCATATGGTATCTATATCTCTCAGTACACCCACACTAAATGTATGCACTGGAATACCAGTGGTTGAACAAAGTTGCAGACACATGTTTAGAATTCCTTTGTCAACTGCAAAGGGGGGAATTAGACCCCAGGGAATAAAAGCAGACAGATGGCACTTTTGAACTTGTCATATGGATAAAAAAGGAATTAAACAAAAAGTAAGGTATTAAAATAGCATCCGCATCTTTGGTTTCAACCCTCTAGTGAGAGAAATGGGAAAGAGGGCTTACTGCGTTGTGCCTTACCTGTTAGTTCTGTACCTTGCTGTCATTGCTTGCTTTGCTTGTTGAGATATATGTGCTTCAATGTTTTTGGAAGCCAACATGACCTTTTGGTCTGTGCTCCCTGGCTAGATGGGAGCTTTATGAAGAGTAATTCTTGAGTATGCAGAAAAGTGTCCCACTGCTGCAATCCTTCCTTGTGCTCAGATACCACAAAACTAGCACAATGGATTATCTCACAGGCTGCTGCTGAGGAAAGTCTATGCCATTTATATTATTGATATGATAGAGAAAACACCTCTTGCCAGCAGTGTTATGGGGAGGATGAAATCTCAAATGAAATTCATTAAATAGATGCCTGGTCTAAGCAATGCTCCCAGTCTGCTCTTTTGTTTAGATCCTTTGGTGAAAATAGAAGGGTTGAAGCATGTTCAAGCTTTGGGGGGATTTTCTTTTTGAGGCTCCCTGAAAAGATTCAGTTTCAGATATTGACTCTTTACAAGACACCCGTGCTAAAACACAGCTGTTATTCAAAGGGGGTCTCTGAACAGTGTGGAGCTTTTTATAATTGAATAGATTGTACTGTCCTAATGTCAGTCCTGAGCAGGGTGATAGCTTGGCCTTCTGGTTAAGATCAAGTGTATCAAGATCAAGAGTGCATTTCCTTAAGCCTTTAAGTGGATGATAGCATAGCAAAAATGTGATGCTTTCCAGGTTGTACATATAATTTGCATGGTCTCAAATATTTATATGGGGCAGGACTTGCTGGTCTGTTGGAGATCAGTCTTGCTGCCTTTTATGATTTTGGTAGATAATGTTGGTGGTATATGCCCAGGTAGTTGGAGAAGGTGCCTCATGATGTGATGTTAGATTTAATGGTGTGTGTCTGTACACGAGTGTGCATGCACAGAATGCTTTTCCTCTTCAAAGCAAGCCGAGGGCAAAGTTGTTTTGAGTGAGGAAAATGTAGTTGGGGCAGGGATGTACAGAATTAAAGAATCATCAGTGAACCAAGCATGGTGTCCCACAGAATAGAAGAGGAGAGTGTCATATTAAATCATAGATGGTCAGGTCTAGGGGTTACCTCAGGGTCAGGAGAAGCAGCTAAGGTCCAAGAGGAGTGTGCCAACTCAGGGGGTCCAGGATCCAGCAGATCTGTCTGGGGAACAGACTCAGAGATCCAGAGGCAGAGCACAGGGTTAGGAGGCCAGCCAGGTCAGATATCCAGTAAATGAAACCAGAATTGAGTCAGGCATCCGAAGTCAGGCCAAACTCAGAGTCCGTGGGCCAGCTGGGTCAGGTATCCAGGGTCTATCAGGAAGTTAGTAACAGCTCAAGCTAAGGGTGTGACACCCTAGGTACAGGGTTGAATCTTGTTACCCAGACCGTGACTTTTCCAGGTGAGTGGTTTATAATGAAAGGGGTAAAGGGTCAGCTGATGTTGGCTGGTCACTCCAGTGGCAGTGAGTGGGTGTGTGACTAGGCCCAGTTGGAGGGTTCTGGCTGCCTCTGTCTGCCCCAGTGTTTTGCTGAGAAGGTGGCAGGCAGGCTGAGGCCCCAAGTTCATGGTCACAACCAGATATTTACACCCTCCCCTCCATGACCCCTCCCGGAGGGCACTGGTGCAGGCTTTCCTGGGTGATCCTCCTCCTGGAATTTTTTTCACTAGATTGGGGGTGTGGACATTTTCTGCAGGCTCCCACGTGTGTTTCTCTGGCCCATAACCCTCTCATTCCACAAGGTAATATAGTTTTCTTGTGTTCACCTTGAGTCTAGAATCTTGTGGACTAAGTAGTCTTCTTGACCCTGAACCATTATGGGTGGTGGAGGACATTGAGACTGCTGAGGGGAGTGAGTTTTCCATGTAGGCAATTACAAACTGGTCCAGTAGATCTCACAGCACATCATTAATGAATTGTTGGAATGTGGCTAGGGCATTTATGAGCCTGAAGGACATGACTAGGTACTCAACATGCCCATACCAGGTTCTAAAAGCAATCTTCCACTTGTCCTCAGCATGGTTATAGCTCCCCAAAGATCAAGTTTAGTGAAGATGCATGCCATTTTGAACCAAATAAAGCAGCTCTGGGATGAGGGGAAGAGGGTACTGATTGTGATTGGTAATCCGGTTTAGTGAACAATAATTGATGCATAGGCAGAGACTCCTTTCCTTTTTAACAAACAGGATGGGGGGCTCCTGTGTGTGAGGTGGACCTGTTTATGAAGCCCCAGGCCAGGTTGTCTTCTAGATACTTGCAGAAAGTGATGAGTTTGCGCTCTGACGTAGCATAAATAGATCCCATTGGGATTTTCGCTCCCAGTTGCAGATTGATAGGGTAATCATAAACTCAGTGTGGAGGAAGAATGTCTACATTTTGCTTCTTGAAGACATCTGCAAACTACTGTGTGACTTGATAATGAATTTTGGAGATGATGTCTCTTAGGGGGTTGCAGCAGGCAGGCCTCTGGCCTGGGTCATAGGGTGATCTGTCCACTGGGATTTCCCACAGTATTGCTGGCAGTAGTCTGAGTTCAGATGGACCTCCTGGGATTTCCACTTGACCAGTGGGTCATGGAGCATGAGCCAGAGAAACCCCAGAATCGAGCGATAGTGTGGGGAGCAAATGTTCCCAAAGCACATGGTCACCCTGTGCCCAAGAAGTTTCATCTTAGGAGTGGTGGTCTCCCACTCCATAGGCCCTGAAACCAAGGGTGAACCATCCACGGTTTCTATTGTTTTGGATTTGTGCTGTCACCTTAGTGGGATTTGTAGACCTTGTGCCACCATCTCATCTATGAAATTGCCTGTAGTTCTAGAGTCCAGCAGGGTGGGCAGCACAGGGCATGCATGATTTCATAGATTTCATAGACATTAGAGCTGGAAGGGACCTCGGAAGATCATCGAGTCCAGCCCCCTGCCCAAGGGCAGGAAGTCAGCTGGGTTCATAGGATCCCAGCAAGATGAGCATCCAGTTTGCTCTTGAAGGTGTTCAGTGTAGGCGCTTGAACCACCTCCGGTGGCAGGCTGTTCCAGACCTTGGGGGCTCGGACAGTAAAGAAATTCTTCCTTATGTCCAGCCTGAAACGGTCTTGTAGTAGTTTATGACCATTCGATCTAGTCGTCATCCCTTGGGGCGCTCTGGTTAACAAACGTTCCCCCAGATACTGATGGTCACCCCTGATAAACTTATAGGTGGCCATCAGATCACCCCTGAGCCTGCGCTTTTCCAGGCTAAAGAGCCCCAGGGCTCTCTGCCTGTCATCGTAGGGTCTGCTTCCCTGACCTCTGATCATGCGCGTGGCTCTTCTCTGGACTCTCTCAA
>NW_005842167.1:1725263-1728528 GCF_000455745.1 Alligator sinensis | reverse complement strand
ATCGAAGGCTTTTTTGAAGTCAGGATATATGACATCAATCTCTTCTCCCTTGTCCAGGTGATAGGTCACCTGGTCGTAGAAGGAAATGAGATTGGTCAAGCAAGACCTACCCGCAACAAACCCGTGCTGGCTATCCCTTAAGATGTTGGCGTTGGCCAGTCCATTAAGGATGGCCTCTTTAATAAACTTTTCTAAGATCTTCCCCGGGATAGAAGTCAGGCTGATGGGCCTATAGTTAGCCGGATCCACTTTCCTCCCTTTCTTGAAGATAGGCACCACATTGGCCTTCTTCCAGTCTTCGGGCACTACACCAGAGTGCCAAGAGTTTTCAAAGATCCATGCTGGAGGCTGGGCTATGATGCTCACCAGCTCCTTGAGTACCCTGGGGTGAAGATTGTCAGGGCCGGCTGACTTGAAGGTATCCAGCTTCTCAAGATGTTCCTTCACGAAGTCAGCATCAATGGAGGGCAGGGGATCACCCTCACCTGGATTCTGAGACTTCATGAGCAATGGATACCTTGGGGACTCTGGATGGCCCTGAGCTGGTCTCCTTCGCCAGGCCCAAGATCACTTGTTTACCTTGACCCCTTCTCTGGGGACACATGGAATGCTTTTGTCAAGGAGCCCTCCTTAGTGGCACAGGTCCAGCTGCTGGCAGTTCTTCTGGTATAGGGCACTGGAGCCCTCCATTCACTGGCAACAATTTGGGAGGGACTGTAGCAGGGTGTGGCCCTGAGAGGGCAGGGCACCTTTCTTTTTCTCTCTTCATTCCTGGAGGTGGATATCAATTCAGGTGGCTAGCTCCATGAATGTGTTGAATTCTGAGGGTGGTTCCAGCTGAGACAGTTCATCCTTAATTTACTCCTACAGACCTTAATGGAAATAAAAGTTGGACTGCCTCATTCCACTGGGTGTCTGCTGTATAGTAGCAAAAGAGGGAGGAATAAGCCATGACCGAACTTTCCCCTTGATTCAGGAACCGCAGCACAATCTCTGCCATCCAGGCCAGGTGAGGAAGTCTGAACATGGTTGTGAATTCCTTGAAGAATGTTTCCCAATCTTGGAGGACTGGACTATCATGCTCCACGAAGGGTATAGCTCAGTTCAGGGCATTTCTCATTAAGAGGATAACCACTAGGCTCACCTTGCTGAGTTTTGGGAGTAGAGCTTGGATTGGGCTAGAAACAATGTGGCACGGGACAAGGAACCCATGGAAGTGCAGCTGGTCACCATCTTACCTCTCCGGTAATGAGTTGGGTAGGCAGGGTTCCAGGTGGGGAGGCTGATGTGCAGAAACTTTGCTGTGGAGCTGGTAGACCTGGGGTCAAAGACACTGGGTCTTTGCCAACAACTGCTGGACCTAATCTAGAACTTGCTGGACAGAGGTTATGTGCATGGGCTGGTCCAGCCTGAGGAGGTCCGGGAGCCCCGGTATGGAGTTTGCCTCCATGCTGAGTCCTGTTTGCTGTGTTTTGTGGTCTAGGCAGCTTCTCTTGCTGGGTCATTGGCAGCCAGGGTCAGGAGAAGGGTTTTCTCAGGGTCAGGAGAAGGGTTTTCTCAGGGTCAGGAGAAGCAGCCGAGGGAGTGTTCTGAGTTGAGGTGGAGGGAAGCCAGGAGCCAAAAGATCCACCTGGAGAACTGAGTCAGAGATTCAGGGGGTCAGACAGATTGCAGGGCCAAGAGGCTAGCTGGGTCCAGTATCCAGGAAATCAAGCCAGGGTCAGGCCAAACTCAGGGTCTGTGGGCAATTGAGTTGGCAGCCCAAGCCAAGAGTATAGTAGCCTAGGTACAAGGTTGACCCTTGTTACCCAGACACTTCCTCTGCAGTCAGGGGTTTATATTGGAAGGGATTAGGGGTCAGTTGACCTTGGCTGACCACTCTGGTGGCAGGGAGTGGGCATGTGGATAGGTCCAGCTGGAGGGTTCTGGCCACCCATGTCTTCCTAGTGTTTTGTTGAGAAGGTGGCAGAATGAAATTAGTGACTGTATCAGGAAGGCTGGTCAGGAAGGCTGCCCTGGGTTCAATGCCACAGCCTGACAGACAGGGAAAAAGGCCAAGAAATGGAGGGTTGAAGGTTAGGAAGTACAGGAAACCTCTCAGCAGGAGTCATGGGTACAGTAAGAGTCCCAGGCATATTTACTATACAGTTGCAAAAGGTCACTGATGCATGTATGTACCCACTACCCAGCATGCTTTAGAACAGCTGATTTGCTTTAACTCCTTGTCTTTTAAAAAATATTGGCTGCTTAAAATATTGCAGGAAAACTGTTAGTTTTTTTCTGATGAATGCCTCCCTACCCCCACTTTATCACTTTCTGCTGTTTTTTTAGCTGAAAGAAATGGCCTCACCTGGGACTTTTATTTCCTTCCATCCCTCTCTAAGTTCCAAGTGACCTCAAGTAAATAGCTCTTCAATTGCATCCAAATGGTGGGCTGATTTTATATAATTATTGAGATTTTAAAATCTGCTTTTAAACCCTGGGTTGATCGTAAAAGATCTAGAAAGACTTTTGAGGATGATGTACCGCCAACATGACATGGGAATGTTCTAATGCAACTCAGTGCAAGTCACCAGTTCCTTGGCATAGAGAACATGAGGGTCTCTGATGGTTAGCTGTGTGTTAAAGGTAAACCTATACCTCCTGCTTGTGTATCACCAGCCTGTGTTACGAATAGAGAACCTTTTGCTTGGGTCCTATTCCTGCTTCCACTCAAGTGAAGGGACAATGAAGTTGACTAAGCAAGTCCATTCCTAGATTCACACAGGGCTCTTTATCATGCTCTGCCACACTGATTGCTTAGGTCAGGGGTTTCAAACTTATATAGCCTGTGGATCTGTGTCATGTGGGCCAGGGGGCTAGTAGAGAGACTGGGAATTTGGGGATTTGCCTAACAAAGGAGGGAACTTCTATTTTAAGCAGGGGCACAGAGCCCCGAGGTGTATGTATGTTAGCGGTGGGGGCAAGCTATGACTGTTTTGATCCCAGCCCCTGATGCCCACCCCATCTCTCACCTCGCTGCCCCATTAGGATCCAGGGTGAGTTTGCCACCACAGACTTACACAAACCAGAGTCTTCTTTGCTGGGGAGGCCGGGAAAAACGCTTACAACAATGTTCTTTTATCTTAAGGAATAATAAACCTCTTTTTAGTCCAACAGAGATGGGGGAGCTCAATCAACTTGAAACAGCAGAATGAAATGTATGGCAATGCTTTCTCGCCCTGGGTTTGTTTTAATAGGCTGAAAGTTTGAGGTCCAGGTATAG
>NW_005842167.1:1683027-1725232 GCF_000455745.1 Alligator sinensis | reverse complement strand
CCTGCTGTGTGATGAAAGAGGTAGACTTTGTAATAAACTGCTGGTATTCTTTTTGTTATGACCAAATGTAACAGAATTACAAAGCAAGAAGAAATGGGCCACTGTGCTTTTGTTTATTTATTTATTTTTAAAGACAATAAGAGATGAATGGTTTGGACATTTTAGGAAAGGAGGGGATTATTGTTTGCCTGGGGTGTGTTGCAAGGCCTGGTGCCAAAAACTGAATGGTCTTCACCACCCAAGCAGTGTAATAATCTCTCAGAAATGTTCTGCTTGAGGTATTGTGTTCTTATTATGACCCTCAAAAAAAAAAAAAAAAAAAAAAGAGTAAAGGTCATTCTTGTGCATTTACTAGGGATTAATGGCTCAGGTCTGGCTCTGACATCATTGACAGCCAATCAGGCTTCAGTCTTAATGTCTAAAGTTCTAAACTTTGTGGAGTTTGCCTGAATTGAGCCTGCTAGAGACGGGCAGTCAGCCTTCCGCCTTTGTGAGACCGGATAGCTCCATCAAGAAGCAAAGCAATGTACGTGTTTCCTCAAACTTAATGAATACATTCTGACTTGCAACATCCTTCTTACAGCTGTAGCCTGAGAACAGGGAACTTTCAAATTACAGTGAGGCCTTGTAACCAAAAGCAGATGATTATATGTGGGTGTGATCTGTCTTTTCTTGGGAGTAGCCCTCACAAGTAGAACAGAGATGAAAATGTGTGCCACTACATTATGACTCTTGTAAGTCTTGTGGAGATTCTTGGTTTTTTAAGCTTCCTTGCTTTGAGCAATGTGCATATGTGACTTTATTCAGCTTTAATTTCCTTAATGAAACCCATACTAGGCACATTAAAGAACTTCACCAGATGCAAAAAGCTAGAATCTTTGGATTCTTAGTTTGGATTCATTATTTAGTTGGGTAAGTAATTATTTTGAATTTGTAAGTGATAACTTAAAAATATTGATTTGGTGAGGGCTCATCGGAACCTCTATTTTAAGGAAGTGTGTGAATAGTTGTTTTCCTTTCTTTTTGCTTTACCTGCATTAGTTTCATCAGCTGGGTTCACATCAACATAAAGTTTCAAAGCAAATGGTCCCTTCCAGCCCTTAATTTCTATTATTCTATGAAAACTCCCCACTTCATTGTTAAAACTGAATTTCTCAGATTTTGATGCCAAACCACAAATGACCCCAGGTTCACTCAAAAAGTTGGGGACCTTCGGTGAACTTAAGTTTGAATTTTGTGTTTGTAAACAGTAGACCTCTTATGTATCATTCAGGGTTGCAAGCAGCCCAACACAACTGTGTTTTGCAGTGTTTTTCTGGTTAGTTTGATCCATATAAAAATGTAGTGCTGACCAGTGATGAGAAATTTTAGACCCATTCATACTACAAAATAACTATGGCATATCATTATTTTTAATCAGTTTTCGAAGAATGGAATTGACGGGGACCCTCCATCCCACATGGCATTTATAACATTTTTAGGAATAGCTCCTGCACAAATTACCTACTGCCCTTTATTGTCTTTTTTGTACTGATAAAACTACATTCAAAAGAAAAAAACAACAATTAAACCTATAGACTCACAAGAGACAGAAGACTCATATAACATTGTAGTTAATGCAGGTTGAAGCAATGTTTGCAGGCATTAAGAGAGGACAATACATGTTTGCATCTCCCATGCTTTTTACTAGATTTGGGTTGAGGTAGGAGGTGTTCAGATCTGGATCCAGATTAGATTTAGGGTGAGGTTTAAAACTCCAACTGGAGGAGGAACCTGAGCCAATGTACAGATTCAGTGATACTAAAATATTGCAAAATCTTGATTGTTTCAAAACTATAACTGGAAGAACTAGTCCCTTTTGGTTGTGTACACAGACAAAAATCAAAATGATTAGGAATGGGTTTGAATTTGTGTCTGGAGTATAACATTCACCCTAAAGACGAAGACAGAAGTGACAATTTTTACCTAATCTGCTCCCTGAAAGCGCTGTACAGCTGTGACCAAACACAAGTGCACTGCTCCAGAGTGCTTTAAAAGGGCCCAATTCCATGACAATCTGAACCTTCATTGGCTGCGTCCAGACAAGCGTAGACATTTGGTTCCCTGGGGACAAGTAGCAGCAGCGTACCTTGCACTGCAGCTACTTGTCCCCAGGGAATGCTCATGCCAAACATGGTTTGGCTCATGGCAAGTTACCCCTGGGGTCCTGTGGGCCTCCTGGGGCTGCAACACTGGAGATCCTGCGAGGTGGAGCCTGACTGGCAGCCACAGCACAGTGTTGGGTGGCCTGGCTCCGCTTTTCAGTGGATGTGTTGCCTGTGCGTGCACTGCACTGTTTTTTGACCCCTGGGGTTAGCCCATTGGGGTTATTATTGCCCAGATGCATCACTTTAGACTTATCTACACTGAATGTCATTTGCCATTTAGTTGCCCACTTACTCAATCACACCAGATCCTTCTGTAGTTCCTTACAGTCTGCCTTGGTTTTTGCCCTTTGAATTTTGTGTCTCTGGCAAATTTGGCCACCTCACTACTCACCCCCTTTTTCCTTTTTCAGGCCAAACAGAACAGACTGAAAACTATTGGTCAGTTTAAGCTTAACTCAAAGTATGAGCACAATATTTGCTTACCATCACTAGAGGTTTTGTGGTTTAAAGTATCTTGGTCTCACTGAATCAGTCAGTCCGCAGTTTCTAAGCCAGGCACTGGAATCATTGAAGATCATCTTGGGACCTGACACACATCTTTAAAAAACTATCATGTGACTTTCTGTAAACTTTTATAAATAGGGGAATTGAGGTTTCCTTATTCAGACAGCGAGGGACTCTTCAGTGTATATACTTGGCTGAGGGGTGCCAGCTTCATTGTACAAGGAAAAGTGTGGCTGGTCTTCAGTGCTGTCTGGCTAGAGCACAAGTCATACAACAAACAGTAGGTTTTCTGCTAGAGCTAGCCACAGCTGTTTGCCTAGTTACAGGTGCATTAAAGTCCTTCCCTTGGGTTTGACAACCTTTCATTGCACTGATATATTTCCCTGCTATCAGATCAGGCTTAGAACACATATGGAACTACTCAGAGTATAATGCTAAGGCTCCTGGTAGTTAGTGCTAGATAAGGTCACAAAAGCCAAGTATGTAGGAGGGAAAGTTGCACAATTTTTAGTAGGATTTTTTTTCCTTAGCAAATATTTTCCATTGAAAGTTTTTGCATTCCATTTTTTCTACCTAGTTTTCAATTATTCTGAAACAATCTTATGCTTTGCTTTCACTTTGTTTTCTAAGGTTGTAGTGACAATGGTATATAGCTACTGGGGTCCAGGAAGCGATTGCCACTCACTGCGTCCCTGTTTTATGAACACCTGGTTATTAGTTTGATGTTTGGGCTGTTCATGCTGAAGGCTGAAATACAGTTCTCTTTGCAAAACATTGTTTATTCTGCCACATTTTTCCCCTTTGAAATGTGGTGTCATCTACAAATGGAGACCTGCTGTATGAGGTAAGTGCAGTGTTTGCTTGGTTTAGTGGCTCTCTGAAGTAGGGTGGCTATTTGTCCAGTTTTATAGAGGACAGTTCAGTTTTTTGGTCCTCTATCCTCTACCGGATGCCTTTATGTCCTCTATTTTTCAGCAGTTGGTGGCACCGCCCCTCCCCTCAGCCCCCACTGCTGACGCTGCTGCTGCTGCTGCTTGGCCCGCCCCCACCGCTGACACTGCCATGGCTGCCTGCGGGAGCTCCCTGCTTGCTGCCGCCATGCCCCCACCACCAACATCCCAGCCGCTGCCTGTGGGAGCTCACCATGCCCACCCCCAGCCTCCTGAGGCTGAAATAGGCCCATCCCCTGGAAGCTGGGCGAAGACCATTAAACTCATTTTAAGCAGGCAACAGAGCAGTCTTTGCTTAGATGGTCACTGCTTTGCCACTATCTGTAGTGAGTTGGGATTTACCTGGGAGGTGAAATAGAGGTGAAAGTCTCTGTGTCCCATTAATTTATCTAGCTTTATACCCTGCCTTATCAAAAAAGCTCAGGGCAGCTTACAATAAATAGGTCCAATGACTATGCTAGTTAATCCCTCAGGGCCTGAGAGAGGAGTCCCAAAATGAAAGTATTTAGATTAAATTTTTCCTACCTTTAATGTAAGATGAAGGGTACTGTCCCCTCATGTGCATTGTGTGTTCTTACCTTACTTTGTCAGTCAAACCTAAAGTTCCCTGCCTAAATTTACATTGGATTTTTTTGTGATTACCATATTTACTCCTATTAGATGAGGTTTTTCCCTTCATGGGGAAAAAAGTCCCTTGCCTTATAATCAAGCACTGGGAGGAGGGGCAGCTGCTTTGGCCCCAACCTGGGGTTCGGGCTGAAGCTAGAGCCACAGCTGTGGCCAGAGGTGCTATGTACGTTGAGGCATGAGGGTCCTGCCCTCCCCTCCACCCCCCCTAGGAAGATGGCTGTTGCCTGAAATGTGTAAAACTGTCCACACGTCCAACATCTTAGGCCCTACCTGGCAAAAATAATAGTTGGCACCTATGGCTGCAGCTGCTGCTGGTCGCCACACTGCCTCTGCATGCCATGCCATTCCTCCCCAACAGCCCCCAGTCTGTCTCCTGTCTCTGCACTGCTTCTCCCTCTCTCTCCCCCTCTACCACACTCCTTACATTTGCTCCCTGCCAGCAGACTGTACCCCTGCTGCAGCCCGGGGCATGGAGCATGACTGCAGCCCGGGGCATGGAGCATGGCTCCAGCCCAGCCTTGTAGCAGCAGCTATGTGGAGCCAGCACTGCTGTTCCAGCCCAGCCCTATAATAACAGCAGTGGAGAGCTAGAGCTGCCATTCTGGACTGGGCTGGAACAGCAGTGCTGGCTCTGTGCCACTACTACGGGGCCAGGATGGAGCCACGCTCTGTGCCCCAGGCTGCAACAGGGATGGAGACTGCTGGCATGGAGCAAAGGTAAGAGAGGGTGGAGGGGCAGGTAGAGGGGAGAGACTTTGGGGAGTGTGGGGAGATGGGAGAAAGAGGGTAGGGACCTGAGGCTGTGGATGGTAGAGGTGGGGAGAAGAGGGGAACAGGGGAAGTCAGGGCAGATTGAGGCTCAGGGGGGAAGGGGTGAAGGCAAGGCAGGCACAATGGAGGGTAAGGTGGGGGAGCAGGGGGACAGGCAGCAGAGAGCAAGATGCCTGCTTCTCTCACTGCCTGCCCCCTACCACCTGCCCCTCCACTCCCCACAGCCTGTCCTATTACTGCCCCCACCTACCCTACCAAGTTCCCTCTCCCACTGTCTGTCTTCCCCACATCTGCTCCATTATTGCCCCCCTTATCACCTCTCCCCCCCATCTGAGGTAGTGGAGTGAGTTGAATTTAAGATGATCCTCCAATAATTAGATTCCATGTATAGAAGCTAATAATTGGGGGGAGTCATCTTGCATTCAGATTCATCTTGTATTCAGGTAAATACAGTACCTTCTTATCTCCTGTCATATTTCCAGGGAAAGTTTCAATGTTTAATGTAATGAGTAGCCATCATGGTTCTTATTTTGCTTATTTGGTCTCCCAAGTAAGAAATAGGTACAGAGTTCTTAGTATTGATAGTTGTCAGGATTCCCTAAAAATATTTAACCTGGATTATACATGTACAAAGTAGGGATGTAAAGCTGGCAATGTTCTTAAGCATTTGTAGGGTTTGGGCCTAAGTAAGTGATCCAGATTGTCTTCTCTCTGTATTTCCTGTATATGAGGATACAGATTGTAAAATGGAGTGCTCCTTTAACAGCTGAACTCCAAATGTTTGAAATTCACCAGGATGATTGATAACTATTTAAAGCCACTTGAGGCAATGTGTTGAACTCAGAAAGCTGTATGTAGAGGAGGCTCTTCATATCTGAGAGCGAATAGGCAAAACTGATACGGGAAAATGAACTTAGAGATAGCTTATGGCAGTGGGTAAAAATCTTAGTCTATCTGGCTTAATATAGCGTAGGCCAGATGTGTCCCAGTAAAGTTGTGGTACTTGTTGACGTTGATTTAGTAAATGGTCGTAGGTATAGTGAAACATATCTTGTGTTATTTTCTGTGCCACAGCTACAGATAAGATGTTATTGTATTGAAAGCATTTTTGTCTCTAACTTTTATCTGGTTGGAGTATATGATAATAGATGCATATTTGGGGCTTATACTTGGGGCTTCTTCAGGATATTGAAACATCTGTTTAAAAAAATGCACAAGAAGGAAAGGGGGGAGGAGGGGAGGGCAGGGGAAGTTTCAACTTCAACACTAAACATACCAAGAAAATAAGTGTACAGAACTAGATTACCCAGAAGTTTAAGAGACTGCGGAACCTAAAGGTATCCATTCTATTGTTTGAATCCCTGGGAAAATTTGTTGCACAATAAGCTTAATTCATTAAATAAAACAAGATGGTAGTTTGGTCAATTGTCCCTTATTGCTGGCCCTATCATTGTCTTCTGTGGCTAAGGGAGGTAATGAAACTCAGCAGTGTTGATGGCTGTTGTCAGCAATTTCTCCATCTGATAGAAACATAAGCTCACATCAGTTCATGGGGGCATGATATGGCAGATGAAGGAGTTTAAGGGTGAGAGAATCACTCCATTTGAAAGGAGACCATAGCCTTTAGCAGGCTCCGAGCCAAACATGCGAAGGTATGTTCTGGGGTCATACCTGTAGTTCCTCATTCCCACTGTGAAGATAACTTGAAGAAACTAGGTATGTTTAGACTGCCAGAAGGGTGGAGAAAAAAATGTTCTCGTTTGTCACAGAGGGCAAGACAAAGAGATATGGGTATAAATTACAGCAAAGTAGATTTAGATTAAATCTCAGGAACACTTCTGAACTGTAAGGACAATAGGACAATGGAATAAGTTGCAGCGAAGTTGTGGAATCATCTTCACTGTAGGTTTTAAAGAAGAGGCTGGATAAGCAGTTGTCTGGGATGTATTAGGAACAAGAAAACCTGAGTTTGTGCAGGCAGTTGTATGTGATGACCCTTAAACTCTTTTTCAATTGTATAAATTCCATCGTTGCTAAAAATACAGTCATTTCCATGTGATTAGGTGGGAGATTCTGTGGGGATAGAAACCAATAAAAATAGAGGTCATAAAATGGTGAAATCACTGATGCATCTCCCTGCTGGTTTCTAGCTAGGAGATTTGTAAAATGGATTTTATGAAAAAGATATTAAATGTTGTTTATCCTGAATACCCTCTGAAGGGGAAGAGAGATCTGCCTCTTTTGAGCCTCCCTCTTCTCTCAGAATGGAGGGGGAGCTAGTGGGCAGCACTTTCGAGAAGAAAAAAGAGAGCATGGAAGACTTCTCTGGGAGACTTCTGCTTCCCTCTTCAAGTATTGCTGCTGTATCTACTGAGGAGAATGCTGTGTTCTGCATGAATATGTTACCCGGGAACCAGCTCCTTCCTTGGCTCCTACTTTCAGATCATCCTGCCTTCTATGCCCTCAAATTAGCCATTGAGAGGAAAGAGCTTCATGAAAAAGCAATTTCAAGGAAAAGTTTTCAAGTAGTCCTACTTAAAACTGTGAGACTCTTAATACTGGATGCTTGGAGGGAGCATCTGATTTTGGAGACCTTGGAAAGTAAACTCTACATGGTATTTGAAGGTGATTTATTATAGCCTGGATGAAGTCAGTTTTGTGGAAGCGTGCCCCTTCTCCACCTGGACTACATTAAGTGAGGGCAAACTTTAGGACTAAGAAGAGCATTCAGGCACTAAAAACATGAAAACATGCTGATTTCCCCCCTCCCTCCCTGCTTCTAAACTGGTGGTCTACTGACCTACAAGTAACTGGCTAGAAGAGGGAGATCTAGGCAGCTTCAAAGTGCTGTTGTTGGCATCGGGCTCAAGAGAAACTTGCACAGTTTGTTATTCCATTATCTTGAAACTTGATCAAATGTATTATTTCTAATCTTTAAACTGAGAAAGAAGAAAGAGCACTATATGTCAGAAACTGCATAATCTCCAAGAGACCCACTTCTTATATTTAATGTTATGGTACATTTGTGTAGAGAGACATGGTCTGAGCACAGGAGTGGGAACTCAGAACTCATGGCTACGTACAGACAGTCAACAAAGCCCAAGGCTGAATTGATTCAGTCTTTGCAGGTTAGTCTAAGCTGCAAAGATTGAACCAATAAGCAAATGCTTTGATTCCCTTTTGATTCAGGAAATGCAGCCACATGCCTGCAGTGGCTCAGGTCAGAAGCCAGGGGGTGCTAGAACGTGGCTGTCTGGCACGTAGCCAGCATGGGCAGTGTGTTTGCTTCCTCTTCCTACTGCCCCTGCGGTCTCTGGGATTTCCAGTCCACAGTCATAGCACAAGGATTCTGCAAGGTTGCTCATCGCTTCTTGCTTCCAGGTGCCTCTGGGATTGTAGTCCACAGTCCAGCAGTAAGTTTTTAGCAGGGTAGGGCAGCTCTATACTCAGGGGATAGGAAGTTTAACCTGCCCCAGCCCCAGCCCCAGCCCCAGCCCCAGCCAGGGTTTGCCTGGGGGGAGGGGAGAGCAGTGAGCCAGCCCTCACTGCTCCAGCTGGGGCAGGGACGGGCAATTATTTTGGGAGGAGGGCCGCTTACAGAGTTTTGGCAAGCCATCAAGGGCCACATGATAGGCAGCCAGGGACATATAAATATTAATTTTCTAAATTTTTAGGGGCCCCATGGGCCAGATAGAATGGTCTGGTGGGCTGCATCTGGTCCCCAGGCCACATTTTGCCCACCCTGAGCTAGGGAGCAGAGGGCCAGGGCTAGCCCTGCTCTCTAGAGCAGGTAGCACAGCACAGCCCAGGGCTGCAAAATGTTGGGATGCTAGGGGACTCTGATTTAACTGGAACCAGGAAGGGGTCTGGGACAGAAGTTCCATAAACTGACCCAAATCAGTTAAGTCTGATACTACATTCAACCAAGTTTATTGTAAACCAGTTTCAGCCATTTTGAAACTGGTTTATGTGCACTGAACTTCTATTCTGATACAGTTTCTGACCACTTAAACCAGTTTATGTATAACTTCTGTCCCTAGCTCATGACTGCTAACTTGGCTTTCCCACTTACTTCAATCTGTTGTATTAGGATTTCCTACCTGTAAAATATGGTCCCTTCTTCCCACAGTTTCTGTGGTTCCCTCTCAGCGTTTCCTCTGCTTTATGCTCCTTGTATCCTTGAAAGCCAGTACCTTCCATCTTGTGCAGCTCAGACAGAATTCTCATTTGGGGTTGATTGTTGCTCAGTCCTTGCTAAATCCAGAGCCCAGTAGTGTGGGAAAGGGATTGGATTTGGATCTTCATAGCAGTGCATGGCTTTGGTACATGGAACTGAAATGACTTTCTTACGACTGCACAGAAAATCTATGCAAGAACCAGGAATAGAACCACTTCATTTGATGTCTAATACCATGTTTAAGTAACATTGTAATCCTGCATTAATGATTTAAGGTTAAGATCATGTCAGGAGGCACAAATCCAGGTGCACAAGCACTGAGGTCCTCTATAGTTGAATTATTCTCAAACAAGGTGGCATAGCGACATGGGACTGAATGATGATGAACGATCAAAAACAAGGTGGCATAGAGACATGGGACTGAATGATGATATCATGCTTTGTTTTCACATGGTCTTTTTATCTCTTGCATCTGAGAGTCGCAAAGTGCCTGATGAACATTAATGTAGTAAGTCTTGCCTTGTGGCAAGCTTTGTGTGTGTGTGTGTGTGTGTGTGTGGGGGGTGGGGGGGGGGTGGCAGCATGTAGATGATATGGAGATGGTCCGACAAAGGCATTAGAGAGGTTAAGTGTTTTGTTGAGGGTGACTGTGACTTCTTTGGCAAGCCACAAAGTGCACCCAGATCTCCTACTTTTTTAGCCATGTGTTTGATGATTAAAAATGATGAACAACAGTAAATGTTAGGTTTTGTCTTTTTTTTCTGTTTGCACAGTACAGAAAAGAATGAAAAGAAGTGTACTTTGACCACAGTCTTTCAAAAGGCACTTACTGGGGGATAGCAAACATTCCTTTCATGAAGGTCCAAAAATGTCATTAACATTTTGATTTGCTTGTGGACTTGGTTTGAGACTACTAATTTAAAAACAGTGCCAGCTCTGATATGGTGGGAATTCCTCTCAGTTGAAAGGATTTCCTTTCGTCATTGTGCTTCTGTTTTAGGAAGAAAACAGCAGTCAGGACAGGGAGTTGAGATGATTCCCAACACTTGTTCTGTGGTGTCTGTAGTAAAGATTGTTATATGTGATTCCAAAAGCACATAGAGGTTCTGGCTAACAGCACTTTTCACTGGGTGTGTGTTCAACCTCTGTGAAGAGCTAGGGCTGTAACTCTTACCTCCTCCTTTATACTGCCAAGCTTTGTGTATGTGTACTTTTGTTCTGCTGTGAGGGGTGGAAAGTAGGGAATCATATTTTTAGGAAGTGCAGGACAACAAAGGTAGCTGATGTCAAAAAGACCTTTGAGTTGGTTGTTTTCCTAATCTCAGAACAACAGCAAATTTATTTTAAATGTGGGGGACTTCTATGTCTGTTTCTGACCTGAGTTATTTTTATTTGTGATATCCCAGCAGTCACACTCCAGGATGTGTGTTAACCAGACAAACCTGTGATAATGCTGAAAATAGCTCACTGTTAATGAAGAGGACAAAGAGAGGACACTCTTGGGAATATCTGTGGCTATTGTTACCATTAGTAGTATTGCAGTAGGGCTGATAGACCCACATCATGATATTGGTATCATGGTAGGCACTAGAGCGGTGCTTCCCAACCTTTTCCTCAGCATGACCCCATTAAAATATTGGAAAGCTTTTGCGACCCCAGAATGATGCAAACAAGATCAATGCCTCCCTCTCTCTGCAGGTGGCACAGCCGGAGTGGAGTCCATGGCGGGGAGGATGCAGGCTACCTTCTGTGGGCTTGGGGCTCCCTGCCCTGCAACCCTACGCCCAGGGGCCTCCGCAGCCCAGTGGGCAGAACCTGGTGTGGAAGGGCAGAGCAGAGTGGGGAAGCTCTGTATTGCTCCGGGAGTCCCATGCCAGCTGCACCACCATGGTGAGGCACTCTCTGCCTGCCTGGCAGCAGCAGCAGTGGTGGTGTGGAGTTGTGCCTCGAGGGGGGGAGGCCTGAGCTCACAGTGGGCAGCACACATCCTCCCCCACCCCATGCACAATCTGGGGGCACAGCTACTGCAAACACTTACCTTTAGTGCTCCCCCATGCCTCCCTCCAGAGGAGTGCACACAGTGGCAGGGAACCAGCACCCCACCACACCCAAATGAGCTGCCTGTGGCACCATTCTGCTCCCCGAGCCAGGCCCTGCATTCCCACCCTAGCCCTGGGCCTCATGCACTGGTCCGGCTGAGCAGTGCCCCAAGACCCAGCCCTGCTCCACATCTTCCCTCCCTCACTATGGGAGCCTCAATCTGCCCTCCCCCCATATACTTACCTGGAGGCAGGTACAGGAGCTGCTCTCTCTGCTACCTGGCTGCCATGTGGTCCCCCCTGCCTAATCACCCTCCTCCCACTCCCCCCAGCCCTGATCAGCCCCTTGCAGGCTGGAACTCTGCCAGCCTGCAGAGGGAACCTTCCATTTCCCACTTTTTATATGATTTTCATTATAACTAGTCAACACTGTTG
The DNA here is from genome assembly GCF_000455745.1 of Alligator sinensis. Lineage (NCBI taxonomy): Eukaryota > Metazoa > Chordata > Crocodylia > Alligatoridae > Alligator > Alligator sinensis. The sequence continues at coordinate 1,713,579 of NW_005842167.1, read as the reverse complement.
AGTGTCCTTGTGACCACATTTTTTATGGTTGTGACCCCAAATGGGCTTGCAACCCCAAGGTTGGGAACTGCTGCACTAGAGGGTCATATGTGAAAACACAGTCCCTGCCCTGAAAAACTTTTAATTTAAAAAAGCAATGAAAACTTGTTGAAGAAAGGGAAAAATGCAAACAAGGAAAGATTTGGCAAGTGTTGAGCTTATTTCATAGACATTAGGGCTGGAAGGGACCTCGGAAGATCATTGAGTCCAGCCCCCCACCCAAAGGCAGGAAGTCAACTGGGGTCATAGGATCCCAGCAAGATAAGCATCCAATTTTTTCTTGAAGGTGTTCAATGTAGGTGCTTGAACCGCCTCTGATGGCAGGCTATTCCAGACCTTGGGGCTCGGACAGTAAAGAAATTCTTCCTTATGTCTAGCCTGAAACAGTCTTGCAGTAGTTTATAACCATTTGACCTCATCATCCCTTGGGGCACTCTGGTGAACAAATGTGGAAATACAATTACACGCACAGTAAAAGTGCCATATGGTTTGGAGGCAGGTAAAGAGGAATTGATAAGAGTAAAACAATAGGAAAATGGGAGAAAAAAGGCAAGGACAGAAAAGGAATAGAAAGGAGCTAGAGAAGGGAAACAACCTTGTGCATCTCTGAAGTATGGGTTAGGATGTTTTCATTCACATTCCTGTTCTTTCTTTCAAATGACTGTTCCCTCTTAAATTTTTAAATATTTGATGAAGCAGCTAAACATTTTCTTTTCATATACATGCATATGGTGTGTGTGGTATGATATCACTGAAATGTCGAAGCTGGACTTCTGTGATTTGCTTCAGGTAGCTAGCATGGAAATGTTAGCCTATTTTCATAGAAATCATAGAGAAGTAGGGCTGGAAAAGGGCCTCAAGAGGCCATGTAGTTCAACCTTCTGCCTGAAGCAGGAAAGGTCTTCATTAACAGCTAGAGAGATTCCTATAACACATGGAATATGAGGTATGCAGATATATCTCAGTATCTGTGCTCCATTACTTGTGGCCAATACTGTTAGCATCAGATGGGTCAAAATGGATCTTACTGTATGTCCACATTATGCCTTCCTTCTGACTATTTAGGCCTTGGAGAAAGTTATTTGCATGCTATCAAAAAACAAAGAACCTAAGGCTCAGGTGTATGATAGGCCTACAGAAAAAAAATGTGATGACCGCAGCTCTGTCTTGCACTGCATTCTTGCTCTCTGTAATTTGCTTCACAGCTGCCACTGCCTTATGCTGAGTTAACTTTAGCTGAATTGATCATCCATTATAACTATTTAAACCATTTAGCATTTGCTTTAGCAGTAAAGCAAAACTTAAAAATAAGCTTTCACTCTTTTTTTTTTAAACAAAGGTAATTTGCTTTTCTGGGAAGTTGTCTCCTCAGTGATCTGAATTGGAAAAAACCCATGAGCAAATTGTGCAAAACACCCCAAAGAAGTGTCAGCCCCAATTGTATTGCATACCATGTGTTCTGTGCATGCAACATCTCTGGCAGAAAAAAGCAAGGAGAAATATTTTAGGGAGTTTATAAAAAAGAAAACAACATTTTTTTTCCTATGATCTTATCTCTTGACTTTGTAAAACCAGGTGCTTTACATACCATAACTCCAGAGCTAGGGACAGACGTTATACATAAACTGGTTTAAGTGATCAGAAACTGGTTTAAATTTGTAACAGAGTGTAGGAGTGTGAAGGTTCCTAACGGGGTTTCCCTTGATACTCGCCTGCCATGACTTAAATGTTAAGAAGAAAAGAGGGTTTCAGTGATCCTACAGGGTTAGAAATCACTCCCATCACCCCGTGGTTAACTTTGAATTAATGGGCTTTATTTCTTTACCAGAGACTAAATTGCCATCATGGTTCCGCTAATTACCTCATTAGCGGTGAGATTTCGAGCCTTAGAAGAAACTTGTATGCCCACAAGCTTCTCCAACTATTTTACAACAATTATAGTTTTAAAGTAAGTTATTTTGCCCAGAAGACGCGTTCCCCGTGTTAAATGGTACTGTCTCTTTAAGAGCGGCAACAACTGCTCCGCTGCTTCTCTCGTTGCCGCTTTTTGGAACCAGAGAAGTTTTCAGGTGCTTGTGGGCTCAGAGGACTTCTTTTGACTCACACTTTCTCAAGAGAGGAACACTTCCTCTTTGCTCAGGGTTCCCTCACCAGTCTATCTCAAAGACCCAGCTTTCCCCACTCACTGGAGATGCCGGATCTTTATAGTAAGTCTCTTATCTTAATTCAAATCATTGAGCTGTTCCGGACACGGTATTTCAGGGTCCCTCCTATTCCTGCATAGCTTCCCTGTCTTCCTGATCTGTCATGCCAGACTCCTCCTTGTCCTTTTTCTTCTTGTACCCGAAGGCAAAAACTGTATTCCCCGTCGCCACTTTTATCCCCCTCGTGGTGCCTTAATCACCCTATCTTGCCCCGGCATGCAATTCCTTTCACCTGGCGGGGTCACAACCAGGTCACTCTCACCTGAAACTTGTCCTAGTAGCAGGGCTCCTGTCTGAGTCCCTGTTACACAGAGCATAAGTTCAGTGCACATATGGCTGAAACTGGTTTAAGATAAACCTGGTTGAATGTATTATCAGACTTACCTGATTTGATTCAAACTGGTTTATGTAATGTCTGGAACAGACCCCTTCCTGGTTTAAGTTAAACCACAGTCCCCCAGCGTCCTAGATGCTTTGCAGCCCTGGGCTGTGCTGTCTGCTCCAGAGAACAGGCCCCACACCTCTCCTCCCTAGCCGAAGCTCCCACAGAGACTGCAGGCAAAGCAGGGTCTGCCTTGCTTCCCCCTGCCCCTTCCCCCACACTGCTTGCTGCTCAAGCAGGAATTCCCCACTCCTTCCTTCCCATCTCCCACAGCATGGATCCCAGCCCCACAGACCCTAGGCATGTGGTATACTAGCTAATGCTGAGAGTGTGTGTATGTGTCTTAAATTTCACTGAGACAGACAGACAGGACAGTGTCCACTTAGGGCTTTTTGGAGCTAATCAGCAAGTCAGCTGGTAATGTCCCTCTATTGAAAAAAAGCTGTTTAAGAAGAGCTTGAACTAATGAGAGAGGCTTTTGTTTTGTTTAATGGTCTGTCAGGTTTGTAGACAATATGAAGAAGCAGGGACAAGAACATTGAAAAGCTCAGTATCATTAACAGATGCATCCCCTCCCCCACTGCCTCAGAGTGCTAACCTGGGGCTGAGATCTGGCAACACTCCCATCTCTTAAGCAGTGAGTGAGAAAGTCTGGGACTGTGCAGGCAGGGTCGGGGTTTACACTCCTCCCTAATCAGTGTCCTGCCAGGGCCACACACACCCTCAGCTCAGCGCTGTGGAAGGGAAGCTGGGCTGCTCTAGCAATCCCCTCCCCCCGGGTTCTAGCCTGAGCCATTGCAGGCATGTGCCTGTATTTCTTCAGTCCAGAGGGAATGTCTGTACAGTTGCAAACTAGTTCAATCTAGGCAAGTTAGACTAACCTGCAAAGATTGAATCAATTTAGGCTCAGGCTTTTTGAATGTCTGTCGCTAGCCCACTTGTCTAGGTCTTAGAGGGAGAGTAGTAAATGTATACCTTGTAAACATTAAACAACTGAAAAAATAATAGAGCTTTTCCACAGATATGATAATGTCACTATGTAAATGACTTACAGTGGTGTCCCTTAAATTATTTATTCTATTTTGAAAGATTCAGGTTGTTTGAAAAAGGGTTTTCTGTACTTGAAATAAGCTACTTTTGAAACGAGTAATGTTTCAAGTGGTAGTCACTTTTTAAGTGCATCTTTTGATTTTACTATTGGAAGTTTCCAGAATACAAATGTTGGAAAGGAAGGAATCTCTTCTTTCAGTGATATCCATTTAAAGCTCCAATAGTTTCTGAGACATGTTGGACCTCAGCTCTGTCCTTTATGTAGAATTGAATTAAATATTATTTGCCTTCTGCATTTTTGTTGGATAGATACCACACTAAAGTAGGACCCAGGAGATATTTTGTTGGCAGGATATTAGTCAGTGGTGGTGGGTGGAAGCTACTTTGAGGCTTTGAATTTCAGCACACATGCCAGGGAGATGGTCAAGTGTGGGAGAAGAGATGGGACAGTTAGGGTTATATGATAAATATTATTACATAATTGTGCAACTTATGACATGCCTATCACCCCCATTAAATATGGCATGTATGCATAATGGTGTATAGACTTCCTCAGTTAATATGTTTATTTTATGGCTATTGTTTCAGCCTCATAGATTCATATGCTGTTTTAAAAGAAAGCCCTTCCAGTTTTCTCTTTACCCTTTACTGGGTCTTGTTTTCAAAGAGGCCATTTTCACAAGAAGGCACATATGAGGTTATGTTGAAACGCAGCCCACTGTATGCAGCTTAGGCATGGTTCCTGACTGAAAATTAACTTCTGGCCCAGTTTTCAGGTGGGAATTATTCCCTGGTGACCAGTGACCAAAACTTCACATTCCAGGCATAGCACATGATCTCAGGGGAAGGGAGGAGGCTGAGGAGAAAACCAAAGGGGAACTATTGGAATCAACTTCAAACTAGAGCAAATTACTGGATAATTTTGCTGTGTAAAGGTCAAATTCTTCTTAGAGGACTTGCATGAATGTGAAGGAGAAAAGTGTACTATGTAAAATCCTCCCTCTGTGGCCTGTGTGTCCTGTCACTTGAATTGAGTGGAATGCAGTAAAGGGAAGGATTAAAGGAAAAAGCACACACTTGGAGCAAATCCTTGGACATATTTTCTCTGATTTCTATACAGACTGAAAGAAAAGGCCTGAGAGAAACATTCACCTGATAAAAAGAACTATAGATAGATGGTCACAAAAGATGGTCTACAAACATCTACTTTTAGTTATGTGCATGGTAGAGATGGTCCCCAGCCAGCAGTTCCTACGTTTGCAGTCTTTATGAGCTTGGTATCATAAATGAAAGCAGAATGCCTTGGGAGAATACAGAAATAAAGAGAAAATCATAAATGAAAGATGATGGAAAGGAAGCAATTTAGATGGACACCAAGAACAGCTTTGTAATTCTACCACTAGGTACATGGTAAAAGGCATGGGACCATTAATTTAAGCATAGAATAATTACATCTCATGCTCAACAGGCTTCTTACTGGTATTGCTATTAATATAGGTAAAAAAAAAAAGTTTGAGGTCTGTTGTTCCATACCCTTCTCAGTGTCATTTTTTGTCTGTCTGTGTGTAAAGAGTCTTCAATCCTGATCAATTTAGAGAGCAATTCAGTTTTGTTTGAGCTTGGCCTCACGGAGACTGCATGCAGTTAAGGATGGGAACAGCAGATTGCATAACATGAACTGAGACTATCAGGTTATTTCCCAAAGATCCAAAGAACAATTCTAAAATGGCAACGAATTTTAGTCACTAATCAAGCTGGAAGGATACCCCAAAAAAGTAATTCTAAACTAAGATCCACAGACCTCTTTTGATTTTTCTCAAAATGCTTTTTATTTACTTTTATATGAACAATATTCAGAATGGTTTTCTTTTTACAAGGATGTTCATTGGAAACAAATGAATATTTTTTCTGTAAACATTTGCACCAGAATATTACAAATGTTCATGTGAAGATGATTGGTGACTTAATAGCTTTAAAAAAGCCGGCCTTGATTCTCCCCATTGAAATCCATGGAAATTTCACTGTGTGATCATGAAGGAAAGAAGGGGAAAAAAATCTTACTGGCCAGCTAAATAAAATCACACACTTGAAATTTTACAGTGAATTACTGAACCAGTAGTCACAGTGAACAGGTTGAATTTGAGGGGAAAATGTGTAAATCATTTGTCAAATAGGTTGTTTTGCCAAATTTTTGGTCACATACTTTTGAACAGTGAGCTAATTTATGAGGATGGTCTGCCTGCTACTGTTCTTCAAGGAGGAAATGGGGCTAGATTCATTAGATAACATGTGACTGATTCACCTAGATGTCTAATTGCCAAACTCAGCCATTAAGGATTGAGGAGTAAAGGGTTATTTTATTATCAGTCCCTTGAGTCACCCAGTCCTTAAGCCCTGAAGATCAGTGTTTTTGTTTAATCTATTTTTGTCTCTTTTATATTTTAACGTTAGTGAATTTAAATCCCCTGGGAAGAGATTGTGTTTTTATTACAGATTCTAAGTCTCTTTTGTTCTTTTTGTGGATCATTATATTTTCAACATTTAATTATCTCTCTCATCCACAAATACTCTCCAATTAAGAAGTGCAATGCCTGCTATGCTATTATGCATAATTTTCAAGATTCCTTTAATGGATGTAGCTCTTGGTATAAACTAGGAATATCGAGATAAAAATAACAATACCTGCTCTCTTATGTGTTTTGTTTGAGCTAAATGGATCAAATATTCATTTCATTAAAACTTTTATAGTTAGTCCCTGTATATTTCTATTACATTAACTGATAAATTATAGTTTTCTCATGGTCATGATTAGTTTGGTTGAATTTATCAGATGAAAAACTTTAGTAAAAGGAAGTAAAAACTGTAAATATTAGAGCAGGGTGGTCAAAATGTGTTTTATTTTTTGTAACAATGTAAAAGGAAACAAAAGTGTGTTTGTTAAATTGCTTCAAGGAATTTTTTTTCTGATATTTGAAAAACCGTCATTTTTTAATGTGAAAGTTCCTTCTCTTCCCCGCGCTCACCCCACAACCGAAAAAATAAGTTTTTGAATTTTAGCAAGGGCCTGAAATATTTTGCTGAAGACTGACATTGCCTAATAAAAAATTGTGTTGATCTAAAAAAGGAAGGAAAAATGGTGAAAAATATGTAGTATTGTTTTTAAAGAGTTTTATGAAATACTGTCAGAATTTCTGGTGACTACATAGTTTCTTGAGAGATGCATCTGAAGAGTCACCCTGAAAAACTTAGTTTTTTGATCTGCCACTCAGACAGTGTATGACTTGCTTAAGGGTCTTTTATAATTTAATCTCAGAATTATATTTCATCTACTGTTTAAAAAGCAAAGTGAGAGTGTGTCCACTTCCTCCCTTCACTTCCTATGCTTCTTTCATATCCCTGTCTTTTTGCGCTCCAACTAATTGGCTTCCAGGTTGGGCAGTTGGAGTGAATTCATCTATTCAACACTGTTAGGTGTACAAAGGTACATAGATGTTTCTTTCAGACCTTCAAAGCTTTCAGACCTTTCTTTTCGTTCATGCTGGAAGAAGATCCTCATAAAGTAGTCACTAAGGTTGTACCAGAGTAAATAAATCCAGATGTTGACCACAAGGGCTTAAAAACTGCCTATAAGACAGCATCCCCTATTAGCAAGACAAAAACTGCTTGTCTTCTTGGCTCACTAATTATTTTCAGTGCACACACTATATGATGAAAATCTTTCCAAAATCAAATCTGTCCAACAGTAATTTCATTTGCAGGAGATGGAGAATGAAACATTATAGAGTGCTGTTAAGTATTGTAAGTAATTTTGTTTTCAAATGCACAGACTAAATTTGGATGCACAATTAGATGAATAATCACCAAGGAAAAGGTTACATACTGCAATTACCTACTAAAATAGGTGAACATACCCTCTGTCCTACCTGGTTGTTTTTTGGGCTTAGCAGTCTTCTAGCATTTGGTATACAACAGACCAGTATTTCACTGTCTGGGCAAATCCAGCATCCTTATCTATTTAAATGCTCTACTCTCATTGTCATATGTCCAGTACAGACACTTTTTACATTTATTTACATGTATCTACTTAAAATATCTCCTTTTTCCTTTGATTCCCTGCTAAAAATTCAGCAGTGATGATGGGGCTGAGTAAAGTCTTGTCACTGCTCTATTTGTTGTATCAGCTTCTTGGCTTTGTTCATCTTTGAGTCTTTTATTGTTCTATGTAAGTGTTGGCTGTGCATATCCAACACATCTTTGGCTATCTGTTTCTTGTTGTCTTCCATCAGCATGATTGCTACATTCTCCAGGTCTGGCCATGGCATGTGCCCAGATCACTGCAGTGCTATTGTTTGGATTTTCTATAATAGTTTTAATTCTTGCCTCTCACCTTTTCTTATCTCTTCTTTTTTTTCCCTCTCACTTTCTGTACTGTCAATATTCCTCCAGCAAGCTCATTTCTTCAGTCAATATTGTCTGTTCATCAACTTTCCTCATACCTCAGAATTTCAGTCTATACAATATTAGTACAACTATTATATACTCAGAGTTGTATTTTTATCAAGATATATTTAGTCTTCCAGATCTCACCAAGCATTCCAAATACTGTGGCAGCTAGTTTGATTCCTCTTATCTCGTATTCACAGTGCCCATTCCTTAAGATAAATAAATAGTTGTTCCATGTTCCAGTTATTTGCTTCTTTGATCTTTACATCTCGCTCTTATCTTTCAGTTAACGTTTTTCTGTCTTCTCCATGTTGATCTGCAGCCTGAATTTTCAGTGTTCCTGATTTACTCTGCCCTGCTACTTTTGTTGATGCTCCAAAGCCAAGGTCACCCTCAACTTGTGACTCTAAGGTTATTCCTGATTTTTTTCATGACATGATTTCTCTTATTTTGTCTCGGTACCAAAGTTGTTGCTTCAGATAACAGGTTGAATAAATCTAGTGATAGTATACATCTCTACTCCTGTAATCTTGTACCACAATGCCAACTTCTTGATTATTCTTATCACACTTGGCAACCAACTATTGATGTTTTCCATCAGCTGCGTAAGTTTCTTGGGAGTGCCATATGTTCTCAAAAACCCTTCTGCTGGATGCTATCAAAAGCTTGCTTGAACTGTATGGAATTACTGTGACATGTTTGATTATGTTCCGTATGCTTCTCTGGTATTTATCTTATCTTTATGCTTCTGTAATAATTTATCTTATTATTCATTTCATAGACCCAGTCCTAGCCCAAATCTGGACTGATATTCTGTAAGTATTTCTATATCTGACTTCATTCTTCTTGTAATACTTGGATGAATGCTTTCCCTGTAGAGCTGATTGCTCATCAGTTCTTGCCTCGAACATCAGAGGAAATAAAAAGTTAACCAACACATCCAGAAACAGAAACTGCAGAGGTTTGTTCTTTGTGGCCTGTACTCAGTATAACAGCCTCTCCAAGGTAATACATTTTGGGTGTGTCTACATGAGATGCTTTACTTCACAGTAGAGCTAATTACTGTGCAGTAAGCGTCCACATCTACATGTGCAGATGCTTGCTGCACAGTAATTAGCTCTAATCACAGTAAATTTGCTACCCTCAAATGCAAGTAGCAAATTTACTTGAGATTCTTCTTACACAGAAGCACATATGTAGTCTCCTGACTGGGAGAGCAGGGAGCAGGAGAATGCTCCCTGCCACTGGGGGCTGTTTGCTGCTGGGGAGGGCTCCGCCACCAGAGGCTGGGAAGGGATAATATCCCACTGCCCTGGCAGCAGGGAGCTCCCAACCCCCACTCTGGGATCACAGGGCCGGGGCTGGAAGATCCTTATCTCCTACCCGAGCCCCATAGTCACGGGACCCAGGCTGGGAAAGCCTTCTCTCCCAGTACCAGCTCCATGTTTGGAGGGCAAGCGCCGGGAGATCCTTATGTCCCAGCCTGAGTCACACAATCATGGAATCAAAAAAGTTAGGGTTGGAAGGGACCTGAAGAGGTCATCTAGTCCAACCTCCTGCTCAAACCAGGATCATCCCCAACTAGATCATCCCAGCCAAAGCTTTGTCTAGCCGGGTCTTGAAAACCTCCAAAGATGGAGCTTCTACCACCTCCCTGGGTAACCCGTTTCAATGTTAGACTATGCTCCTAGTGAGAAAATTCTTCCTTGTATCTAACCAAAATTTCCTTGCTGCAGCTTGAGACCACTGCTCCTTGTTCTTTCATCTGCCATTACTGAGAACAATCTAACTCCATCCTCTTTCAAACCTCCCTTCAGGTAGTTGAAGGCTGCTATTAGATCCCCTCAGTCTCCTCTTTAGACTAAATAAGCCCAGTTCCCTCACCCTCTCCTCATAAATCATGTCCCCCAGCCCTCCTCACCATTTTTGTTGTCTTCTGCTGGACTCTCTCCAATTTGTCCACATCCTTTCTGTAGTGGGGGGCCCAAAACTGAACACAGTACTCCAGATGTAGCCTCACCAGTGCTGAATAGAGGGGAATGATCACTTCCCTTGACCTAATGGCAATACACCTACCAATGCAGCCCAGTATACCATTAGCCTTCTTGGCAACAAGGGCACACTGCTGGTTCATATTCAGCTTATTGTCCACTGCAACCCCCAGGTCCTTTTCTGCAGAGATTCTGCTCAGCCAATCAGTCCCCAGCCTGTACCAGTGCATGGGATTGTTCTGTCTTAAGTGCAGGATTTTGCACTTGTCCTTGCTGAACCTCATGAGATTTCTTTTGGCCTAATTCTCCAATTTGTCTAGGTTATTCTGAATCCCAGCCCTACCCTTCAGAATATCTACTACTCCCCCTAGCTTGGTGTTATCTGCAGACTTGCTGAGGGTGCACTCTATGCCATCTTCCAGGTCGTTGATGAAGACATTGAACAAAACTGACCCCTGGAGCACTCCACTTGATACTGGCTGCCAACAGGTGCATCCCATCCAGCCCCATGGACTTGCACATGTCCAGCTTTTCTAAGTTGCCCCTAAATGTGCTCTTTCACCACTGATGGCTGCTCACCTCCTCCCCAAACTGTGCTGCCTAGTGCAGTAGTCTGGGAGCTGACCTTGCCTGTGAAGACTGAGGCAAAAAAGGCATTGACCACTTCAGCCTTTTCTGTATCCTCTGTCACAAGTTTGCCTCCCCCATTCAGTAAGGGACCCATACTTTCCCTGATCCTCCTTTTGTTACCAACTGTACTTGTAGGAACCCTTCTTCTTGTTACCTTTCACATCCCTTGCTAGTTGCAACTCCAGTTGCACTTTGGCCTTCCTGACGCAATCCCTGCATGCCCGAGTAATGCTGTTATATTCTTGCCTAGTTATTTATCCAAGTTCCCACTTCTTATAAGCTTCCTTTTTGTGATGTAGTTTACTGAAGAGTTCCCTGCTAAGCCAAGCTGGGCTTCTGTCATACTTGAGCCCCGTGGTCATGGGACTTAGGCTGGGAGATTCTTATCTCCCATTGCCAGCCCTACAGTCATAGGACCCAGGCTGGGAGATCCTTATTCTTATAAGCATCTCTCAGCCTGGTCCCCAAGACCATGGGAGTTGGGCTGGGAGATAAGGATCATTCAGTGCTGGCCCCCCAACTGTGGAGCTGGTGCTGGGAGATGAGGATCTCTCAGCCCATGCCCTGCAATCGTGGAGTGGGGGTTGGAAGCTCCCTGCTGCCAGGGTAGGGGGACATTGTCCCTGTCTGGGCTCCAGTGGCAGAGCCTACCCTTGCAGCAGGCAGATCCCAAGGGCAGGGAGCAATATCCCAGCCTTTACCAGGAGACAGCTGTTTCCTGGCCCCTGTGCGAGCATCCAGGGTGAGCCTAGAGCTCTCCCTTGCTTCTGTAGGGGCCTGTTGCAGGGCTGCAGGGAGTGGGAGCAGTTTGTTGCTAGGAGCAGCAAATCTGCTTTCGTGTCTCTGCACACGTAGACGTGTGCTAGGGAGAGTTTACTCTTTCATAGTTTACTCAAGAGTGAAATGCTCCCAGATGATTTGCATGTGTAGATGCACCCTCTGTCATCTTTAGTTGACTAGGAGACACTTTCCCATCCTGGTAAATAATGACAGGACGTCAGTTATTCATATCTATACTACCCCTCAAATGGACTGTTTCATGCCAGTACCTGGGCATGAAACTCTCAACTACTAGAGAGCACTTCAGTGTATCTCCTCAGCAACACCGGCTACTTGGAGGACATGAGAGCAATCCTTCACTTTTACACTGACTTATAGATTAGCAACTCAGTTCTAGGTCTCTGTCCTTATCTGTATACTCTGGACACAGCATGCGTATAAGTTTAAATAAAGTGCTGAGATAAAGACTGTCATCATCAGCCTTACCCCTCAGGCACAATAGAGCTCTTCACAATCAGGATAAAGTGGACCAAACTAAAATGTTCCCCCGACACAAAGCACCTCCTCCCAACCCAAAATAAACAAACAAACATTACAATCCCACAAAACAAATGGTAAAATTAACCAAAACATCCACATTTCCTGGGAAGAAGATGAAGAAAGAAGTAACCATATATCAGTCATGAAGCTTAATGCTCTACTGCAGTGCTTCCCAAATGTTTTTTCAGCATGACCCCACTTATGGACCCATTTCCTCAGCATGCCCCCCCACCGACCCCATCTGCTGATGTTGCAACCCTCAACCCACAGTTTGGGAACCGCTGCTCTACTAGAAACTGTTGAGATACTGTGAAGGTGAGTGTAGTACAGGAACCCATGCAAACCTGAATGGTAAAAGAAAACTAGAAAAGCCAGCCTCTTTAAGGCCATGTCTAAACGTAAACCTACCATGCCCAGAAGCAGCACTTTCAAGCAGACTGGGTTTAGAGGAAAAACGAAAAGACTACATCCTAAATTCAAAGCAGTGTAGCCACATCCACACAGTGCTGTGGGCAGGTTAAAGAACATGGGAATGAGCTGATTGGCCCTGTCACTCATTGATTTTAATTAGCCCTCCTGAGGCACCATGTGGACCCAGATACCCTGTTTCTGATCTAGGAGGCAGCCTGCATGGAAAAGCATGGCATGTTTGTGGGCACCGCTGCTGGGCACATGAAGTTTACCACAAAGATGAGACCTAAATGTTCCCATAATATGTGCATCAAAGGGCTTTACTGAAATGCACATTTGAATTTGAATGACTATTTGTAGAGAGTGTTTTCTACTATTCACTCGGGTCTCTTCATTAGAAAAGCTGCCTACAGCAGATACCTGTGGCAGTTCTGACTGATACAGAACATGGAGATATTCTTGTAACCCCAAAGGGGAGCAGGAGTATTCAGGGAAAATCAGTCTGATTCTCAACCAGTGGGAATATATTTCCTGCATAAGCAGTCTAAAAATGCCTGAAGTGGCCTTTTAATATACAGCTCCCCCTCTTAAGTTTTGCTGTTTCCTACCCTACTTGTGTATCCAAGAAAGAAAACTGTATCTCAAGCTCTTCCTCTGGCATTGGTATACACAGAAAGTTCCCACTGTTTATGAAAGCTGAGAAGTGTTTCACCTAAAAGGAAAAAACCTAATACATTTGAAATATTTCTCAGCTTATGCATGTGTCACCACTGGTTGACAGATTTAAAAGACAAAATTGAATAAAGAGGCAGATTTTGCAATGGCAAAATACATAGCTGATGAGCTATCGCCTCTTTCCTTGGGGAATCACTAGGAGCTATTTCATGAAAAGAATCTTGCTGCTGGCTAATGGACCAGCAAATATACACTGAAACTGTTGTATGTTGGCCATTAAACACAGCTGTTAGAGCCACTGCTCATAGCCTTTGACACTAGGGCAACTCAGGAACTTGAGAGAGGAAAATCTGTAAGTCTGGCTTATTCAAGGAAGAAAGAGGTCCATACCACAGTCAACACACATTTGTTTAATACATATTAGCCTAATTTAATGTGCATTATGGACACACTTCTACATGTGCATGCCTTTAATACACATTAAAATGGTGAAATTAGGCTAATCACACCTACATTTGATACCTGCAAGTGCAGGTATCAAATTTAGGTGCAATTAATTAAAACACATTAACTCACATGTAGATGCAATCCAGCCTTAACTTTAGTGCTGGGTCTGCCTAGGCACTAGGGGCACCTAGCAGGGCCGCAGGGACTTGGCACTAAGTTTAGTGCCAAGTTCCTGCACATGTAGACACCTGCCAAAAATCGCTTAATGTGCATTAGCTTAATGTGCATTAAATTTAGTTGCACTTAAATGCACATGTAGATGATCCCCTTCCCTGAATTCTCCCTCTCTCCCTAGTAACTATCTGGCCATGTAATACTCATTTTAAAGCACTAGGAAGATTGTTAGTTTATTAATGGGACGATTCTCTCTGAGCTTATGTGTATTCTTCTGAAGCCAGTACTGCAGTCCAAGCTTATCTGAATCCCTCCTTTACCCCCATGGTAAAGCACATTTTTTAAAGCACATGTTCTAAATTGGGGGGGGAGGGCAAGGGGGAACAACCTTTTGGCAGGTGTGTCATACAGGAAGCCCACACCTTCTTTGAGTGCCACTCTGATTTCCACTACCCCTGCCTGATTGGCTCTTGTACTTTTTCCTTCCTGCCTTCTGTTTTCTACCTGATGTGCTGCTCCATTTTTGCTTTCTACTTCCTGTCCAATCTGCATTCTGCTGCTTTTCCCTCCCTTGTGCTGCCACATATCATCCACAGAGGTGACTTGTGCTGCTTGTGACACATGTCAGGGACAGTAGTGGCAGTTCTCAGGTCCCTTCTTGTAGCTCCAGCTCTTGGCCAGTGGGGAAGACAGGTGGCAGACACTGGAAAGAGGTACGTAAATGCTACTGCCACTGTCCCCAAGTGAGTCCAGCTCCCTGCACAACTGTTTGCTTTAGCATGGGGAAGGAGCAGGCCAGTAGTTCTGGGGTTCCCTCTATTCCCACATCAGCCAGGGACAGCAATGGAAGAGGGGGGCAGGCAGTGGTGGGGGCAAATGGTGGGAAGGCAGGTGTCATGAGGGCTCAGGTACAGGGGAGGAAAGGGGTAGTGCAAAAGGTGGAGGTCATAGAATCATAGAAAATCAGGGTTTGAAGGGACCTCAGCAGGTCATCTAACCCAACCCACTGCTCAAAGCAGGACCATCCCCAACTAGATCATTTCATCCAGGGTTTGTCAACCTGGGCTTTAAAAACCTCCAAGGATGGAGGTTCTTCTACCTTTAGGTAGCTTTGTTCAGTGTTTCACCATCCTAATGAAATAGTTTTTCCTAATATCCAACTTAAACCTCCCTTGCTGCAACTTGAAACCATTGCTCCTTGTTCTGTCATCTGCCACCACTGAGAACAATCCAGCTCCATCCTCTTTGGAACTGTTCAGGTAGTTCAGGTAGCTGTAGGCTGCTATTAAATCCCCCCTTAGTCTTCTCTTCTCTAGACTAAATAAGACCAGTTCCCTCAGCCTCTCCTCAGAAGTCATGTGCCTCAGCCCATGAACCCTTTACATGGTTCTCCACCGGACTCTCTCTGACTTGTCCACATCCTTTCTATAGCGGGGGGCCTAAAACTGGATACAGTACTCCAGATGTGGCCTCACTAGTGCAGAATAGAGCAGAATAATTACTTCCCTTGATATGCTTGCAACGCTTCTTCTAATGCAGTGTGCCATTAACCTTCTTGGCAACAAGGGTGCACCACTAACTCATATCCAACTTATTGTCTACTGTAACCCCCAGGTCCTTTTCTGCAGAGCTGCTACTTAGCCAGTCAGTACATGGGATTCTTCTGTTCTAAGTGCAGGAATTTGCCAATGCAGCCCAGTATGCCATTAGCCTTCTTTGCAACAATAGCACGCTGTTGGCTCATATTCAGCTTATTGTCCACTGCAACTCTCAGGCCCTTTTCTGCAGAGATTCTGCCCCGCCAATCAGTCTCCAGCCTGTACTGATGCATGGGATTGTTCTGTCCTAAGTGCAGGATTTTGCACTTGTCCTTGTTGAACCTCATGAGATTTCTTTTGGTCTAATCCTCCAATTTGTCTAGGTCATTCTGAATCCTAGCCCTACCCTGCAGCGTATCTACTACTCCCCCCCAGCTTGATGTCATCTGTGAGCTTCGCTGAGGGTGCAGTCCATCCCATCTTCCAGATTGTTATTGGACAAAACTGGCCCCAGGACCTACCCCTTGATACTGGCTGCCAGCTAGACATTGACCAATTGATTGCTACCCATTGAGCCTGATAATCTTCCAACTTTCTATCTACCTTACAGTCCATTCATCCACTCCATGCTTCCTCAACTTGCTTGAAAGAATGCTGTGGGAGATCGCATCAAAAGCCTTGCTAAAGTCAAGGGGTGTAGGTTGTAGCTGTGTTGGTCTAAGGACTTAGGCAGACAAGGTTCTTTGGGTGAATCTGATATCTTTTATTAGATTGTGCTAAAGTCAAGGTATGTTACATCCACTGCTTTCCCTGCATCCACAGAGCCAGTTATCTCATTATAGAAAGCAATCGGGATGGTCAGGCATGACTTTCCCTTGGTGAATCCATGCTGACCATTTCTAATGACTATTTTCTTCTCAAAGTGCTTAGAAATGGATTCTTCGAGGACCTGCTCCATGATTTTTCCAGGGACTGAGGTGAGGATGACCGGTCTATAGTTCCCTGGATCCTCCTTCTTCCCTTTCTTAAAGATGGGCACAGCACTATATTTGCCATTTTCCAGTCGTCTGGGACTTCCCCTGATCACCAGGTATTCTGGTTTTCCATGATAAAAAATCACAAATTCTCTGATAAAAAATTGCAAATTCTCTGATAAAAATCCCAAAATCCATGGTTAAAATTAAATGCCCCCCACAGCTCTGCTGGTGTCCCTCATTCCCCACCCCCGCAATAGCCTCTGCCTCCCAGCACTGCTGGAGGAGGCCCCCAGCTGCCAGGGCTATAGGGCCAGGGACCCAGGTCCATAGCCCCCTGCCCCCAACAGAAAGCAATGGCTGCTACAGCAGGAGCATGAGCCAGCTCCCCTCCCCCACTGCTGCTGCCTGCTGCAGGCTTGGGTGGAGTCAGTTCCCAGTGGCAGTGTGCACTCCTGGGGGTAGGGGGGACCCATGCCCACCAGATCTGTGTGGGGGGTGGGGGTAGGGCGGATATGCACTGCTCCCATGCACACAGAGGAAGTGTGGCCAGGGTAGCATGGAGCTTGCAGTGGCAGGCAGCTTTCATGCATGGCCCCTCTGTGTCCTGCCACGCCAGTCTTATACACTGAGCTCTGGAGAGCCTGGGGGAGAACAGCAGGGCAGGGAGCACAGCAGTTGCGACCCAGGGTTTACAGCTGGGTCAGTCACTCTGGCGGGGAGGGGGTTTGCAGCCTACCTACACCTGACCAGAGTGCTCAGCCGTCTGCAAACCCCATCTCCCAGCTGGAGTGTCCAGCTGGGGAGTGCCCAAGCTGACTGGGGGCTGAGGGAGCGGGGAGGCTTGCAGCCAGTTGGGAGCAGCGGGGGTTTCCATCCAGCTGAGCACTCCGGCTGGGAGCAGGGAGACTGCAAACCCTGTCCTGGCTGGAGTGCCTGGCTGGCTGCAAACCTCCCCGTTCCCTCAGCCCCTAGCTAGCTTCTCCCCAGCCCTGCTCCACAACCCCCAAGCCCCACTTACCTCTGTCTCGGATGGCCAGGGCCGACTCGAGTTACGCTCGTACGTCAGGGCGGGCTGGTGAATGGAGAGGCAGACACAACTTATTGGTTGTAAAAAACTTTACTCGCGCTGCTTGCAATCGATCGGCAGCCGCAAGTCAGATAACTTCAGAGGCACTCTGCAGCGTGCTCAAAGCTCTTCGACTTGGGCGGAAGTCGCGCGGAATTTTAAACGGCCAGCGAGCCAATTACTAGCCGCCACGTGTGAATAATTTAGCACTGGCCAATAACGGGGCACAAATTTGCATCCGAATAGCGGGAACTCATTGCACCGTGCATCTCTGTGCTGCAAAGAAGAAATGCATCCTGCAAAGGAAACTGCAAATTGGCAGGAACTCTCCTGCACGCAGGCTCTTAATTGCAGCAGAACACTCTGCCGTGCAAAGGAGCTCTCATGTGGCCAGGAAATTCCATAGTGCCGAGGCACAAAAAATCACTGGGTCGTGACAACCTCCAGCAAAAAGAGTGAGCCTGAAGCAGCCTCCAATCAGTGTGAGTGTCGGGCCCTGCCCTTCCCCCCTCCCTCCCCCTCCTGGTAGGGTTGAGGGTTTCCCTGCCCTTTTGCAAATAGCTCTTGTAGGCTGGAACTCAGCTAGCCTGCAGAGCTCTTTGAAAAAGCGGAAAATCTGTGGGCTTCTCTGATAAAAATGGGAAATCCGTGGTTTTCTCTGTTTTTCTGTGAGAAATGGAAAACCAGGATCCCTGCTGATCACTATGAGTTTTCAAAGATAATGGCCAGCAGCTCTGTTATTCCATCAGCCAACTCCCTCAGCACCTTCAGATGTATTGCATCTAGCCCTGTGGACTTGTACACATCCAGCTTTTCAAAGTAGTCCCTAACATGTTCTTTTACCACTGTTGGCTGCTCACCTTCTCCCCAAACTGCTGTTCCATGCAGTAGTCTAGGAGCTGATCTTGCCTGTGAAGACCAAGGTAAAAAATGCATTGAGTACTTCAGCCTTTTCCTCATCATTTGTCACTAGGTTGCCTCCCGCATTCAGTAAGGGACCCATACTTTCTCTGGCCTTCCTCTTGTTGCTTACATATTTGTAGAAACCCTTCCTGTTACTCATCACATCCCTTGCTAGCTGCAACTCCAATTGTGCTTTGGCCTTTATGACCTTATCCCAGCATGCCCATAACACTGCCTGCCCCTCCACTGCTGCTTTCCTGCTGCAGTGGTAGAAAGATTAATTTGAGATGACTTTCCAATAATTAGATTCTATTTATGGAAAATCCAACACATTTATATAATTTTCCACATATGGAATCTTAATATTTTTGGGGGGGGGAATCTTAAATTCAATGTTATCTTTCATTTGGGTAATATGGTACTTAATAATGGCATTTTACATGTTGAGGCTATGATCACTCTCTAATTTTAAAAAAATTCTGCAAGTGAGGAAGATGGATAATATTGTATTACTGAAAAATGTTTTGTTTTTTCCCCTGTGAGGACATATGTAAAGAGTTGGAGGCCTTTATATACAATGTCAAGAAAAACCTACATATTTTGTCCCTAATTAAAACCATTTCCTTGAATCCAGTCTCTAATAACCATCACCTTTTCAGATACTTATGAATGCTTTATATATGCATGGGTATGAGTCTTTTTGCAAAGGAATAACAATTACTAATTATTTGAAAAGTACAAATTTGAAGAGTACCTTACACAGCATTCAGAAAATAAAAGAAAAAGAATACAGTTGTTGATTATAGAAAGCTAGAAACGGGCCTGAGCTGTATAGTTTGGTTCTGATATGCAGAGGATGTGAAGCTCTAAGATTTTTATTTCATCTTATTGTAAATGTACCAAGCATCTCTGAAGTTTGGATGTGGAGCTGCACTTCTGGCAGGATTGTGGGAGCTTGGCTCCTGGATCATATTTCTATTTAAATCTTTTTAAAAGAGATTTGTAATTTGTAGTTGATAGGCAGACTGAAGTCCATGTCTATGGGCTTTTATAAACCTGCTTACTTTTTCAACTCAATTGTGTTCTCATCGGCCGCGTTTACACAAGATGCTTACTGTGTAGTAGCTCATTACTACTGTACAGTAGCATCACAGGGCATGATTCATGAGGCAATGCTACTGTACAGTAGTAATGAGCTACTGTGCACTCAGTGTCACCTGGAAGCGGTGCGGGGATGCTACTGCAGAGTTACAGCACAAGCCAATGAGCCCACCCATGATGCTGTTTGAAAACTGATGCTTACTGGATCCCATTAGAAAGATGCCGACTCGCTTATGATTCCCCATTTACAATTAAATGTTGATACTTACTAGTTCTTACTAGTTCATAGGATCATAGGAAAGTATGGCTAGAAGGAACCTCACAAGGTCATCTAGTCCAGCCTGCTGCTCAAAGTGGGATCATCCCTGACTAAACCATCTGAGCAAAGTGGCTGTCTAACCCAGGGGCGGGCAATTATTTTGGGCAGAGGGCCTCTTACTGAGTTTTGGCAAGCCATTGAGGACTGCATGATAGGCAGCTAGGGGAAGATAAACATTAATTTTCTAAATTTTTTAGGGGCCCCACAGGCTGGATAGAATGGCCTGGCGGGCCACATCTGGCCCCCGGGCTACATTTTGCCCACCCCTGAGCTAAAGAGAGGACTCATTCTCCTGTTTCCTTCCTGGCACCCTGCACCTTCCCCACAGCTGATCCAGCCCTGACTCTGGCAGTGGGGAGGGAGGACAGAGCAGCAGTGGCAGTGGACAGTATAGGAGTAGCGGCTGAACGTTTGCTGCTGTAGCTCAGGGTGGAGATGTCACCTCCTTTTTCTGCAACCAAAAATTTAAATGGCTGCTCAACACAGGTGTCACTGGCAAAAAAAGAAAGTGGCATTCCCCCTCCCCTTTTGGCAGCCCTGAACCTCTGGGAGCTGCTCCTGCCCAGGAAAGAGTACTGGTCAGTTATGCTTCTGTCAGAAGCTATTAATGAAAAACAAACTGGTCCCTAGATGTATTTAGGAGGAAACCAAGTATTAAATTACAATTGTTCTGTCTTTCAGATTTTCTCTTTTATCCTCTAATGGGTAGGTTATTGATTCCAAAATTACAACAACATTATGCAGTGCTCAGATAGAGGTGTAACGATAAGATGTAATTGTACTAGTGAGTTTGCAACAAATGATGCCTCTGATAGGAATAAAACAAATGCCTTGTTCAGGCCAGTACATGTACAAGTTTATAGTACTGTGAGAGCTTTTTGTCTCTCTCTGGCATATAGCTACACAGGCTTTGATGTTAGCATTTTGGCTCATTAATAACTGATTTACATTTCCCAGACAGCAAATTGCGATCTGACACTAATTTATAAAAGAGCTGCAAATTGTGAAACTCTCAAGCACAATGAGTCCTTTGTGATTTTAACTCAAGGAGTTTGTGATTAAAATTTTAATATAATCATTGCAGTCTCATGAGCTGCTTTAAAAAAAATCCTTTTTTTTTCTTTCTTGGGGTTCATGACAGCAGTTGTTCCACTGCGAGTTTCAGTGCTATCCTTGGGTTTTCATCTGCTTGGAAACCCAGACAACAGAGGTAGCCCACCAGAGCAAATAAGGAATGGAGCTTAAGAATTCTTAATGTTAGCTGAAGCACAAAGTTCAATGGACAACCTATGCAGTACAATATCATCTCAGTTTACCTCCATGGACCACAGTCTTGGGCCTCACTCAAAGTACGAAGCACAGGACCAAAGGGATGGGTGCCAGAATAATCTGTCTTCTTTCTACTCACCCTAACATTGGAGCTGCTGGATGTTGGCCAGTCCACTAGAATAAATTCATCAGAGAGGAATTAATCTATGCCAGCTGCCACCAGTTCAAAGGGATCATTCCAAGAGCTGTGCATAAACTAAACCAATCCTTGCAACTTCCCCTATCTACCAGCCATACCTTCTGGTTAATAGCTGGGAAGGAGGTTGTCTGGGAGTTGATATGATAGTTTTACATTACCAGAGGAGAATTCTTTAGAGGGCAACTTCTCCAATGGGAACATATGCAGACACAGAAATCCTTTTTAGGCAGTAGAGCACCACAAAGCAGTCGTGGTGAAAAGTGGGACAAGTGTTAATTAGAGTGATTATGAGAAGGTGGTTAGGACTTTCTAAAATTGATTCTTAATGTGAAAATATTTGTGGAGTAACTTCTTGTCTGTAGCTTATTCATGCAATTTCTTTTTACTGGAGATTAAAGCTAAGTACAGGCATTCAAGAAGCCCAAAGCACTCTAACTTCTGAGCTTTGCTCTAAGCACCCAAGGTTAGGCTGAGAGGAAACAGAACAGATGTTACCCCTTTGGTGGGGCAGGGCTTGTGGAGCCTGCCTGCAGGGGTTAGGCACGGGGGGCTCACTTGCCTCCCAGCATGCCCTACAGGGCGGGGTCTCACACGCCTCCCAGATTCCTAGGCTGCCGTGCAGGATCCCTAGGCTGCTGAAGACTCCTGAATGAAGCTGAATGGCCAAGCTACCCCTGATTGGCTGCTGGGCACAGGCCACCATGCCCTCAACCCCTGCTGCTGTGACTTGCACATGCCTTCATTTCCCAGCCTTTGCGCCCAGGCCAGGGAGACCCAAATCTTGCTGGTTGCCTTGTGTGAGTCACTGGAGGCTGTGGGACATTATGGCTTCCCACCTGCACCTGATGTGGCAGCAGCTCACCATGGCATGCACCCTTATGGTCATGAACCACCAGCCAGCCATCCTGTGCATGGCCACCTAGCCTACCCTGTGCCCTCCAACTGTGTGTTTATGTCCCCCAGATGTCTGTATTCCCTGCTCCCTTGCTGATATTGGCGGCCCTGGCCCCACACAGTGGCAGACTGTCTAGATCAGTGAAGCCCTGGTTGACTAGTTCTTCACCTGTGCGAACTGGGTGCCCTCCCTGGATGAGTAGGGCTGGAGGGCTTTAAGTGCCCCTGCCTTGGCACTGGACCATAGGTCTCCAGCCCTAGGCTCCTTTGGCTCTGCATCACTGGCAGCACTGTCCACAGCCCAGACAGATAGGGCACTGTCCCACTTCCACGGTCTCTCACAAACTCCCACAGGGGCACATGTTGGTGTGTGGGGAAATGTGGTCTGAGGAAGAGACTTGCCTCACTTTAATCAAATGTTGAAGCTCCTAAACTTTTAGTGTGTTTCTTAAAGAAACACTGTGGGACATTGCCCGCTCCAGAACTTGGAACCTTCTTCTGAGTTTCCATTGAGAGAGTGGGGAAAGACCCTGGCTGCATTGAGCAGTTATACCATTGATGGGGTAAGGGTGGGAAGATGTAGGGGCTCAGCTTAACAGATACAAAACCTTGGTGGGAGGGCAGGGGGAATGCCGCACATGAAACTAATGCCCCTCAGTTTAATTAAATGTTGCAACTGCCAGCTTTTCATAAACTTTATGGAGTGTTGCTTGCTCCAGAACTTGGACCCACAGAGGCTGCACCACTCCCCTGCAGTGGGACCCAAGCCTAGAGTGGCCTGGCTTGGTAGGCTGTGCCCCCCCACTCCAGTTCTGATTGTCCCGTGCCTTTCTGGGACTGGCTTGGAACCTGTTGGGCAGCTGGTGAGTGCCAGCAGCCAGGGGTAACAATTCGGCCCTGGCATTGGGTCTTGGGCAGCTTGGTCCTCCTCCCCTCCTCTGCTGCTGGCCCCTGGAGTGGGTTTGTTGGATGCCATCCAGGCTCCTTGGACCACAGGTTAGTGGCTCCCATGCACCACATCTCTTGTTCTGCCCCTGCCTCCCTCTCCCCCCGCCCCTCCCCCGCCTCTCCCTGTCAGTGTGCAGTGTGGAGCATTCCTCCTCAGCCACTATCTAGGTAGGGCTGGCCCCGTGGGACCTCGGGTTGTGTTGCCCCAGGGAAGAGTCCCTGGGGCAGAGCTTGCCATGATATGTGAGGCTGGGTGTCACCCTTTCCCAACACTTTGGCCCAAGGGGGTTATAGTCTCCCTGCGGGCGGTGGTGATGACGCCACTCAGGCATGTTGTAGCTAGATCCCAAGCAGTTTTTGACCCTCTGCATAAACTTCTTATCCTGTCATTGCAATTCTCTCAGCTCCATAGTGGTATGGGTGGTCCCCCGCAGACAGTGGGTGGCCATCTGGAGACATTGTTCTTGGACCTTCACAGCACGTTCCTGGGCCTGGATGGCTCATTCAAGTGCTGTGGCACTGTGGATACAAGCAGTTGCCAGTCTGTCTCTTCCCACCCTCCACACTGATGGTCCTATTTAGTCCTTATTTTGCTGGTACCATCTCATGCGCTCTGCAGGTGTCAGGCTGGTCATCCTGGATCTAGCATCTTGGCTTCCATGACTGGGTCTCCCACACACAAATGCAGAGTCTGCAGGCAAGGGAGACACTGAGGGACCTATGATGAGTCCCCTGTTCAGACCCTTTCCCCTGCCTGGGACCAGAAGCCATGCAGCTGCTTACAACCAGCATTGACCACACTGTGGGATGCCTGTGTTCCATCTTCCAGCTGGGAAAACCCAGACCCCTGGCTTCCGTCTCCCTGCTGTGGGAGCCAGGATGTCTAGGAACCCAAATGTCCAGGCCTGGAGGGGTGAGCCTTCTCCAGTTCTCTGGCAGGAGAAGAAGGGAGTGTGAGGGGGCAGTTTGCTAGGGGGAATTTTTCCCATTCCTGTTGCACCTTACCTGCAGCAATGCGTATACATAGGTGCCCTGTCAAATGGCATTGTGGTTCTGGCACCTGGAGGCACAACAGCAAAAACTCACAGCTGTTCATTATACCTTGGCTGTGGGGCTCCAAAAAGGCTTTCTGTGCCTTTTAGTGTCTGTTTGCATGCCGGTTTGCATTAAGTGGTTCTGTGTCAATGCAGTGGCCTCTCTCAGGAAAGCTACAGGGTGACCAGTTGTCAATTAACCAGATTTATGGTCCTATTCAATGTAACACAGACTGATAAGCCCCCAACAACAGTAGGGGGAAAATGACTCTGGCGCCTCAGCTTCATTCCAGGCCAGTGGCCCCAGGGACTGGAGGGAGGGAGGGTGGAGAGGGCACGCGTTTGAAAGGCACCAGGTCGGTGTGGAGAATCAGTAAATCAGTATCATTACTGTTCCACCTGGACAATCATTGGGCTAAGAGCATGCTGAATATCAGAGTAGGCAAGCACATCCTTCCCCATAAGCATACCCCTAATCTACCAAGGACTCATTTTAGACCATTCCTTCACCTATAAACATCACATTCAGATCAACTGTAAGGTCTCTGCATGGGTAGCTGCCTTAAGATGTTCAGCCAGCATGACACAGGCTGCCAACTTCAAAATGCTCATAAGTACCGCACTTGCCATGATATATGCCCCAGCAGAATATTGTTGTCCTCTATGGTCCAGGAGCTGTTATGCTAAAAAGCTCCACACTGTACTTACCAGTGCACAGAGACTCATAACAGGTTGCACAATTTACACAGACACAGATGTACTCCCTGCATTGTAGGGATTAGACCAAATGACATAAGAAGACAGACCCTAACCTTTCCCCTGCTGCCAGGTTTCTAGGTCTGTGGAGAGCCTGGTAGGCTGGGTTTTGTGGCCCTGTGTGTTGCGCTAAATTTAGATAAGGGATGGGGTGAATGGAAATGAAATGATCAGACAGACTAATCCAATCTGTAATCTATTCCTACAGCATTTTATAGCAACACCAAACAAGTCCCCCATTGGGCACAACCTTGACAGAGAAGTATGGGTCAAGTTGAACACACTGAGATCTGGATATGGAGGCTTCAAAACAACACTATATAAGATGAACATCTTGGACAGCCCCCTGTGTGAATGTAGTATTGAACAAATAGCACAGCACTTAATTGAAAGCTGCAATCTTTACAAATGCCCAGACAGGGTAAATGGAATCTGCACACTGAGCGATAATACCAGACAGTGGCTCATAGCTGACCAGAGGGAACAAGGAGGGGGGAGAGGTTGGAAACAGGGGTCTGATACCACATCCATCCAGGGTTTCACAGCGCTCTATGTGTCCTGACTGTCTGTTCCATTATGGCTGTGGAGCACTTTCTTCATGCTTACCATACTGTAAGTGTAACTTCTTTACCTAGCCTAAGATTTCAAGGGTGGCTTTTGAGTGCTCCTTCAGGGAAGCTTCATCATCTAATTTCCAGGACTGGTGTGTGCAGAGCAGGAGTGGGCAAGCAATGTGGCAGGGAGCACTGCAGAAGTGGTATAGTCTTATTTAATGAACTTTGTATGTTACCAGATGAAAGAGTTAGGACTAGAACTGGCTGAATGTGTTGTGCAAAACCATTTTGATAAAAATACAAAATCTCCCCAAAAGTTTTCCTTCAAACTGAAGACTGCAAATATTTGGAATTTGGCTTATCTCCCACTATGAGCAGATCTAGAAGGGAGGTGAGAGGGGTGTGGTACATGCAATGGGGGTCCTCCGGTTGTGTAGTGCAGGCATATTGAGCTTGCTGAGCTTTCTCCCTGCTGGAGTTTCCACAGGTACTGTGAGCTCCCTGAGCTCACCAGCTGATCAGCATGAACTTTGACCACAGCCACTTCTTTAGTACAGCTCCAAAGCCCAAGGAGCGAATGTCATCACTGTTCACTGCCCCTGCTTCCTCCCTACCCTCCACTGCAGAATTCAGCAGCAGGGAAAAGAGGAGACAAGCTGGATCTGTTCTTGTCTCCTGCCTTTCTTTCCATTTTGTATTGCCTTCCTCTCTCTTTCAGGGCCAAAACAGAGAAAAAAGAAGAAAGAATGTGGTATAAGAGAGAGGGAAGACTCAAAATGGGAACTTTAAAGAGTTTGCTTTTTCATTACAAAAAGAAAGTCAGAATATTTTAAAGCAGTTGTTAACCATAATTACCATTTTGCTTGCAGCTGTTGCTTGGGGCAACTGCCTGGTGTGTTAGCCAGGTTCTTTAGTACAGGTGTGAGTATAATGTACAAGAGTCACAGTGTGTAATTCTGAAGGGTGAGAGGAAATACCGATGATCTGGAGCAGTGTTAAATGTTCAGAGTGAAGTTCCAAAATCTTGAGGTCAAGGGATTTTACATTTAGTTTTGAAATCACAAGCTGTTACCTGTTCTCCTACCAAACAGTGCCAAGTCCTGTAATAGCCACCTTCTCTGGGGCTAATGTAGAATAGCTGCATGTCTGTCTATTCCTGATCATGATGTAATTTACTGGTATATATGGATCTGCAATATAAATATACGATATAAATGACACAAGCTTATGTGTACATTTGTCTAGGCCCTGAGTCCCCTATCATAGCTCTAGTCAGAATGTAGACAGGCCAAAAGTGACATATGAAAATGATTTTGGATTTACTGGAAGTTGTACTGTTCTTTTTATATAATTTTCCAAGGGATAACTGAGTAGTTCCTTTAATTTACCCTTTACTTGAGAAGTAGGAGACTTTTTGTTTGCTGTCTGAAAAGAAGCCCATCTAAAATATAGATCTTCAACTGGTGTGAACTGGCAGTGACACTGATTTACACAGAACCGTACTGATTTTTGCCAGCTCATATTTTGGCCCATAAGATTTTCAACTGTTACTACCTGAGGCTGAATTCAAATTGACACAGCGTGGGATAACTTGATTGAATACAGATAGTTAGCAGGCTGTCTGGTTTCCTAAATTATTTTAATAACAGAAAGAATGTAATTGGAATGCCAGGCTAAGATCTCTACCTGGAGACAAGCCCAGATTTCATTTAATCTCTGTGTGCCTTTTTAAAAAATAAGCCTTTTGCAAAGCCTTACTTTTTCCCCTCACATGGTTTGTTGTGGTATAGTCTCCTTGTATACATATCTTCCCTTCACACCTGCAAAATTCATAGATTCATAGATGTTAGGAAGGGACCTTAGCAGATCATCGAGTCTGACCCCCTTCCCTGGGCAGGAAAGAGCACTGGGGTCAGATGACCCCTGTCAGGTGCATGTCTAGCCTCCTCTTAAAGACTCCCAATGTAGGGGAGAGCACCACCTCCCTTGGAAGCCCAGTCCAGATTTTGGCAACCCTTCCCATAAGGAAGTTCTTCCTGATGTCCAACCTAAATCTGCTCTCTGTCAGTCTGTAGCTGTTGTTCCTAGTTACTCCAAGGGGTGCCCTGGTAAACAGAGCATCTCTTATTCCTTGCTACCCCCAGCTTCCCCCCAGTGAATTGGTAGGTGGCCACAAGATCACCTCTCAACCTTCTCTTGTGGGGGCAGAAGAGATCCAGGGCCCTCAATCTCTCCTTGTGGGGCTTTACCTGGGGGCCCCTAACCATACGAGTGACCCTCCTCCGAACCCTCCCGAGGTTGTCCACATCCCTTCTGAAGTGTGATGCCCAAAACTGGACACAGTACTCCAACTGTGGCCTGACCAATGCCACATAAAGGGGAAGTATAACCTCCCTGAACCTGTTTGTCATGCACCTGCTAATGCATGATAAGGTGCGGCTAACTTTACTGATTGCTTCGTCATATCAATGACTCATGTTCATCTTGGTGCCAACGGTCACTTTGAGATCCCTTTCCACTGCTGTGCTGCTGAGAAGGTCATCCCCCAGTCTGTAAGCATGCTGGCGATTCCTTCTCCCTAGGTGCAGCACCTTGCACTTGTCCTTATTGAACTGCATCCTATTCTGTTCCGCCCACTTTTCCAACTTCTCCAGATCCACCTGGATTCATTCTCTATTCTCCAATGTGTTAACTTTACCCCATAATTTGCGAATTTGGGATATAATCTGCGAATTTGGACAGAGTGCTTTCCACACCCTCATCTGGTGAAGAATTTGGTGACCAAATTCTGCTGGTGAAGAAAGAACATTGCCTTAAATAATAATCTTAGGCTCATGTATACCACTGCAGTAGCAGGTCTGGAGGAAATTGGGACTAGTATTACCTGCTCATCCCCTAGTCACCAGTCTACTGCCATGCTCCAGACTGGGAATACTGTCAGTGGGTGCATCAACCTGAGACTTTTTTGTGCAGTTGACTAATTAACTGTGCAGTAAATGTCTTGGCATCTACACGTGCACTCCTATTAGGGTGCACAAAACTAATAAACTTCACAGCCAGCTAGTACTTTTGAATACAAGTACTACCCTGGTATGGAGTTTTTTGTGCATAACAGTGAATGTGTAAATACTGCCCTGGCTAGGTGGGGCACAGGCTGCTTCAGTGTGGGGCTACCTAGCAGGCAGCCCCTGAATTGAAGTACCCTCATGCCTCAGCCAGCACCTCTGCAGCATGTGGAGCCTGGGTGGAGCAGCCCTGGGCTGGAAGGCTGACCCCTGGGTACCCTGTTAGCCTGAGCTGCTCTGACCTGGCTCCACATGCTGTGCATTATTAAACTCTGGAGCAATAAGCTGTGGAGTTTATTCATGCACATTAATCACACATGTAGATGCACCCAGTGAGAATAAAAGAATGGTAGAGGCAATGATGGGAAAACCTATCAGGTGAGTTAGAAAATCTACTTCTGTGTGTGTGTGTCCAGTTAGTGTCACAGACATTTCTCAAGAGAGCTGCTGAAAATTGTACAGAGCTCCCTTAACCCAATGGTTTAAAGGAAATGTGTTGGTTTCAAATTGAAACCCTTATGCAGAGGACATACTGAAGTATTCACAAAGCAGCCATATGTGCAGTATTCAGAAGACAGGCTGTGTAGCTGCTTTTATAC
Organism: Alligator sinensis; assembly: GCF_000455745.1. Taxonomy (NCBI): domain Eukaryota; kingdom Metazoa; phylum Chordata; order Crocodylia; family Alligatoridae; genus Alligator; species Alligator sinensis. The sequence continues at coordinate 1,684,591 of NW_005842167.1, read as the reverse complement.
CAGTGCATGATTTTCTGTACATCAGGTGGAAATCCTGTTGAAACTTGCCTCACGAGTCCAGGGGTGGATGAGGAAAATAGATGCATTGTTAAACATATGCATTCAACTGTGCATGCAAGATGGAATCTTCTCAAAATGGCCAAAGGGTTTTACCCCAAGGATATTGTGACAGCAGAGTCTGCTAATGAAACATAAGGAGTAAATGTAGTTTCTTCAGAATAAGCTCCCATTGGTTGTCCAGTGATCCTAAAGGTAGATTGCTCTTATTTCAGTCCCAGATAACCTTTAAGATGCAGACAGAAGTGTAGCTCCCAGGTCTAACTCATGGCACTTCACAGAAAGTGCCATGAGTTAAACTGATCCTCCCAATCTAACAAACGTTAGCTGTTGGATTGGTAGGGTGGGTGATTGAGTTCCAATTTGGAGCTCATTCAGGGACAGAGGCTACATCTGTGTAGCCTCTTCCCCAGGCTCTGCCCCTTCTCCCAGCTCCCATTCTGTCTTGGGATGGGAGGGGGAAAAGACAGGGGAGGGAGGTCCATTCTGGGCATTTCCCCAGGCACACCGGAGTGGGGAGAAAGGGTGGATTGGAGCCCCCCACCTTGGCGGGGCTTGAATCTAGCCACTTCACCCTCCAGTGCTGGCTGGGCATCCCCCAGAATGAACTCTCTCTCTTCCCTTTCCCCCTTCCCATTCTGAAAACAGTGCTGGGAGCAGTGCTGAGCTACATCAGTCAAGCCTTGCTTCCAGTGCGTGCATACAGAAGTTAATGAAGGTGATCCACTTGGGAGTGCCTTCATCTGAACCCTCATGTAGTAAAGGTTCAGATTTTGATGGGCTCGGGCCCATTAAAAGCGCTCTGCACCATGCACTTGTGTTTGGTCATGACTGTAGAGTGCTTTTAGGGGCTAGATCAGGTGAAAATTGTCACGTCTGTCTGCTCCTTCAGTGTGTGTTTCTCCACATGTACTTCAGTGTCCCTAAGACTGATGATCACCTTAAAATTAGCACACTGAGAGAGCTAAATAAAAAACCCCTGCTGTTTCTTCCCTTGAGAAAGAGAGTTACATTTTTCCTTAACTTGAAAGAATTTAGGCATTTTGCTTTTATCTGCTCTTGTTGTGTATGAACAAAGCAAGCCGATTACTTGATATCTCTACTCTGATTTTGGGGGTATTTTTTTTATTCCTCTATGAGATTCAGAGGGCAGTAAAAAGGCTCATTGTAATTCAGTAATTATTTTTCCCTGACCAAAAATGCAAGGGCATCCTTTTCTGTGAATGTCATTTTCTCTCTGGGCTCTTGTACTTTTAATTTCCTAGATTTTAAAGCTGGAACAGAGGGTGAATTAGCTAGTGAAATGAGCAGTATGTTAATATTTCTGTGATCCTCTATTATCCCTAAGAACTAATAGAGTTTTTTGAGGATGAAATCAACAAGTAAAACAGCATGAACCTTTATAAATCAATTATAAGAAGAAAAAATGATTTTATATTTCTGTAACGTAATTCAAAGAACTTCAGGAACTTCTAGTGTGGGGAAGCACTTGATTTATATATATATA
>NW_005842167.1:1661298-1679040 GCF_000455745.1 Alligator sinensis | reverse complement strand
ATATATATATATTCTCAGCCTTTAAGCAGGCCAGAGAAACATTCTCAGGCCCTTATCCTGTCAGTTCTTTCTGTCCTGTCTGTCCTTTTATTGGTCTCTTCTTCTTGCATTTTTTCTTACCCTAAGCTTAAGCTCTTGGTGGCAATGGTTGTTACTTTGTCTGATTGATATCCCTTGATGGTTCTGGGATCCAAATAGCAGAGGCAAAGGGGCTGGGTTAAGCACATGGATGAGGAAGAACCTGTATAAGAGCAATATCCAACTGACATGGGGATTGTCTCCCTCCACCTTCATGTGCATTTAGGCTATAAATAAATGTCACACTTGTCCCAGGAGAGAGCTTTTTTTCTTAGGATCCTACAGATGTACAAGTCCATTGTCTTGCTTCAAGTCTGAGGGATAGAATGTACTAACACTTCTTTTCCTGGGACATGGCTGCATGTGTCTGTAAGGCTACTGTGCTTTTTCCTGGAAGAAGTGACCACAATGTATGTGCTGTGCTGTGCCTGTTTTGATCGGGCTGAAACCCTGGGACAATGAGGTCTGAGTTAAATAAGACCTCTATTTACAGCCTTAGACAAGCTTAGAGCAACAGAGAGATTTCCAGATGCTGCAGAGGTAGATCCATAAATTGCTGATGTGGTTTTCTCTCACCCAGCTGTGGTGTATTCTACCTTCTCTGACTACTTAGTGGACTGTGTCTCAATCCTAGCTTAAGATAGTGTAGCCACAGTAATACATACCATTGTCATCTCCTGTCTGGCCTACAGCAATACAATTCCTGAGCTTAAAGTGCTAGGCATGCTGCCATTGAAAAGGATATAATGGCTTATCTCAGCTTGTCTTAAGTTACCCTAAACACATCTGTCCTGTGCTCTGCCCATTCCGCTGGTTTCTTACAGAGTGCAGCAGACAGGGGATTCTTAGGTATTAACTGAGAATTTGGAATTCAGTCCAGAGCGATGACAAATCTTGCCACTTTCTGGTATCTGAACCCTGTTTATTTGAATATTTGGATTATATGAACTCCCTAGCTGGTCACAGGAAATGTAAAAAAGCAAATACCTGTGTGTAGTATATACACAGTTATGAGTCCTTTTTGTGTAGGAATGATAATAATATGTTGCTAATGTTTCTGGAGTATTGAGTATGATTTTTGTTTTATGTTCCTCTTTTTTGTGCTGTTTTATATTATAGAGGTCTCATACTTCTGAACATTTTGCTAATATGGACACAGGATGATCTCATGATAGTAAAAAATGTGAGGGTCTACTGTACTTCTTTGCCTTTGTATTGTCAAGGAACAGAATGGAGGGGACCCCAATGGGACTAATGTTAATTGCCCCCTTTACTTTTAACTCAGGGAATGCTCAGATACCACAAGGTGGATTTAAATAGAATTAAAAGGGCATGGATATTACTTTTCTTCTTTTTGTAGGCCAGTATGAAGCTTCTAATATTGCCTGGTGTGAATAGATATGCCAGAAGTTTACACTGATTTGAATTGGGCCACATGCTTGTAAAATGTAAAGCTAATACTGCTTGTACCTTTCATCCCAGCACCTGATCAAGGAGTGCTGACTATTACAGCTTGTTAGCAAAAGGTATCAAAAAAGAAAGATTTTTGGTTGGAAATATGTCTTTTTTTTTTTTTTTTTTTTAGGAAAATTGTGTAAAGTTTCAACATTAACAATGCAATTTTCTCTTAATTCTAAAACTTCCTATGACTCTGGAAAAAATATAAAAGCAAGAAAAATAAAATAAAAGCAAAATGATATGGTGCAAAGTGAGGGAGGAAGTGTAAGAAAATGTGATTTTCCTTGCAACTGCAAAATCAAAAATTTTGAAAAAATAGTGAATTTTTGTTGAAAAAAATTGCTGAAAAATTAAATATTTCTGTATAAAGCATCTTTTCATCCAAATTTCAGTTTTAAGCAAGAAACTCTGACTTGCTGTACTCACTCCATGTTATAGCTCTGCCCTTTATGACCGCACATTACAGAACTGATTATTGTAATAAACATATCAGGCCTGAGTACAGTTTGCCCACTCTCAAATGTGTGTGAAAGTCATTGAATGTTCTACCTTCACTGGATTCTCCTTTGCCCATTGAACATATCTTTACTCCCTGTGAAGTTTGTTTGTATTCCCCTGTGTTTTTCTTGGCCCTAGAAAACGTTCTTTTCAAATATCCAGTTGTATAGTACAAAGCTGTGTTTTTAGCCAGCTGTTTGGCATGCTTATACACCATGAGAGCTAAGCCAGAATGGTTTGTCTGTGTCACAGGAGAATTGCAAAACAAAAATATATCCTGGAAATTATGTTTTGGGTGTATTGTATAGTACGAATACTTAGCCCTTGGAATAGTGCCTTTCAGATAAGAGTGTAAGTGCTTTATGAAGATTAGTTAGTTAATTAAACAACACAACTACCAGGTGAAGTAGTGAACAGTAGGTAACTGTTAAAAGAAACCATTCATACACCTCTGAAATGCAACAGCCTCTAGCAGAGAACATAGGGCATCTATACACATGCTCCAGGGTGAAGGGGGGGAAGCTTTAATTAGAGCAGCTCTCCTCCTCTCTAATTAAAGCACCCACAGCATCATGTGTGCTCAGCATCCCATGCTTCAAAATGGTAGTGGGGGTGCTTTCACTAAAGCTCGTTTGACGAGCTTTAGTGAAAGCACCCCCACTGCCATTTTGAAATGTGGGGATGCTGAATACACGACACGGAGGCTGCTGGAGTGTGTTAATTAGCACGTACCAGAGCAAAGCTCCATCATGTGTATAGGTGCCCATAGTTGCTATTTAAATGCTGTGACCTAGATCTTGTTCCACCTATTAGCTTTTGTAGCAGGACACTAAGGTGCCTGCTGCTGAGAGAGCCAGGAAGCCTCTTCAGGTGCTGGTTGCCAAGGCAACCAAAGGGCACTAATGATCTGCACCTGCCTAGCCAGGTGAAGGAAGGGGCAGGGCCTGGCCCCTATATATAAAGCACAGGCAGGAGACAGAGGTAGTTCCCCATCAGCAGCCAAGGCAGAAGGAGGTCCTTGAGCAAGGATGTGAGAACTGCAGGTACTGCTCAAAGCAGGGTTAAGGAGGGTAGCTCTGGGATGTTTTAGTAATGTGATTGCTGCTGGGCAGTGTTAAGTTCAGTTATGGCTGAGGGGCTTGTGTTTGCTTTGTTTGTTTACACCAGTGGTTTGGGTGAGGCTATAAGGGGATGGAGGAGGCCTCATAGGGGACTCATGGCAGAGTGAGGACCCCAGCGCCAGTGAGGGCACTGTGCGGGGGTACAGACCCCAGCCCCAGAGAAGGGCAGTTGAGAAGCCCTAGTGTGGGCGTGGCAAGCCCCAGAGAGGGGGCATTACAGAGAAGCCCCAGTGTGGGCGTGGTGAACCCCGAGAGACGGGGCAGCGTGCAGAGGAGGCCCCGAGAGACGGGGCAGCGTGCAGAGGAGGGCGTGAAGAGAGAGAGAGGGGGACAGAACAACGTCCCTTTTACATCTGCGAGGCTTGGGGCATGGTATTGGGGTGGTAGGAGCCATGCATAGCCTTTAAGGCTTGGGTGCAGGGGACAACCATAGACGGGAGGACCGTGACCAAGAGGACTGAAGGTAGCCTCCCTATAAAAATTCATAACCTCCAAGACATGGTGGGCGAGAATCGGAGGGTGCAAGAAGACAACTTGGCATGGTAAAGGAGGCAGCAGGGGAGAGCACAGTGACCCTGATGTCACTCTGTCACAGCTTTCGTGCTAAGCCATAAAAAGTATTGAGAAAGACAATGACCCACCCACCTTTTGCATCAATGTTTTTTTTTCTGGAACTCGCACGGGTTGGAATAGAATTGCACTATGGTGCCTAAGTCAATTTAGATGCCTAATAGGTGGAGTAGGTTCTGGCCCTGTTCAGCAAAGATACCACAGTTTAACCCAGTGGGTAAAGACAAGTTCTGTATCCCACAGAAAGGGGAATTTTGGTAAGGACAATATAATTGCCAGAGCTGACCTGTGGCTAGGATAACAGGGTTAATGAACACCTGTAAGAAAGCTCATGAAAAGTGACTTCAGCTTTCAGTCTCATTCTCAAAATGACACTTTTCTAAATTCCCCTGACTCCTTTACTGCAGCAGGGAGTCAGTATGAAATTGGAGGGCTTATGACTGAATTGTTAACACTATTGTCTGTAGCTCTTGTCCCATAGTATTAGAGGTGATGTATCCCTGACACACATTTACCAGCATGTGATTCTACATCTGTAAAAAGTTCCTGGCTTATAAACTATGCCTGTGCTTATTACCTAATATAACCTACCGTGCATCTCCTTGAGTCAACTAAACATTTGTTCCATCAGCAATTAGTTAGCTGGATGACAAAGATGTTATGAAATTACATAGATCTATTTAGATATAACATGAGAGCTGGCTAGTGACTTTTAGTCAAGAAGGAGTCCTGAGAAGCACTGTCTGAGAACAGCTGCTGAGCTGGAGTGTCTTAATTTGCATGCATTGGAGCAGAGCTCCATTGCTGAGGAAGCATTCCTTCTGGGCTTTGTCCTCACTCCAAAGAATATTCTAGGCCAACAGCGCAATGCAATATCCTGGTCCCCACAACCCCTGCCTATTCTTCTCTACCTACCTGCATTAGAATGTGCAGGTAAGTGAATGTGCTTGGCGTTACTTCCTCTAGCATGGACCAGGTGTCTGGGCAGTGCAGTGAAGTAAGAAGACACCCCTGAAGTTCTGATCTAGGCTTAAGTTAAGGCTCTAAGTCACTCTGTAGGCCAAGACTACGCCATCCTTCCTTACTTGGGAATCCTATTACTACACAAATAGTCCTACTCCTTTTTGGTGGGTGTATCTATATAAGATGCTTTACTGTGCAGCAGACTAATCTGTTGCACAGTAAAGTGTCGCCATGTAACCATGCTCACAAATTACTGTGCAGTAAATTAGTCTACTGTGCAGTTAGCTAGTATCTGTAAATACAGGTACTAAACTAACTGTGCAGTAGATGCTGCGCAGTAGGTCTCATGTAGATGCTGACCAGGAGCAAATTTCCTCCCAGTCACCAACATCAGCAGGAGGCCTAGTCATGATGTTGCTTCCCCTCCACACCCCGTCCTGGCACTGCAGGGCTTCTGGCTTCCTACAGGAGCCAGGAGCTGAGCAGCATTGGGACCAGGGAACTCTTCCTTCCCTGCTCATTCAGGGGCTGATTGATTGCTGTCCCACTGGTGGGGCAGCTAGGAGTGAGCCCCTGACTGGGCAGGAAATTCCCACTGAGCCAGAGGCTAGGTAGAGGCTATCTCACCAGTGGGGCAGCTGGCAGTGAGCCCCTGGATGGGTGGGGATTCTGGGTGTTTGCTGCCAGCTGCCCCACCAGTTGACCGGGGCAGGGGGCTGGGAAAGTGTCCCCTCCCCTGCAGCTCCTTTTCCAACCCCTACCCCATCAGCCAATTGGAACATGGGGCTGGGAAGCAGCAACTGGAGGGGGGGCACATTTTCCCAGCCCCATGCCTCAATCTGCAGATTGGGCACAGGTCTGGGAGGCAGCTGGCCCAGAGGCAGGACAGCTTCCCCCAACCCCTGGAGACCAGGGCCTGACCATGGCGCCCCCTACCAGCCCAGGGCTGGCACCTTGGGGAGCCTGGAGCTCCCCCTGGCTGTTATAGGGGCACAGCAGGGCTGGAGTAGCTCTGTACTGAACTGCTTCCCTTGGGAGCAAATTGCTTCTGATGGGAGCACATGTAGACACCCTGCTAGAGAAAGCTAACTGTGCAGTAGGCTTTCTGGGCATTAATTGCACATGTATAGACCCACTGGGTGCATCTACAGTGATTAAGGAAGTGTTATGAAAGAGGGGGCAGAGCAGGGCTTTCAAATAGTGCAGAGATCAAAAGCATTTATGGACTCCTTGTCCCTCCTGCTGTCTTCTCCTGGCATATTGTGCTTAACTTTGTGTACTGAAAAGCCTAAACTTGCCATGTGGTGCTGGGAAGTACTTTGTGGCTGTGGTATGTGGGAAGGGCTGCAGTGGGTGTTCTTGTGGACTGTTTTGGATGATCATTGATTATGTAGTTGCCTGTGCTTAGAGGGGACTGAACTTCATAACGTGTGGTGTCCCAGTTCTACATTCCAACATCACAGCACCAATCCTGAAACTTGTTACAAGGTCTGTAGTCATTATCACCATGTTCGGTATGGCGTTACAGCCATTACCATTCTTATCAGACTGCTGATATCCCAGGATTAATACAAGCGCTTCAGCCAGACCACCTAGGTGCCCCCCATCATCCCATTAACACTTGTTCTCCCAGATGCCTACCAAAGGGAGGAGTAGGCTTTATTGCACTGCCCAGAAGGCTAATTTATGAGGACTCTGGTGGGTAGAAGAGAAGGAACAAGTTCCAAAGTCAAGAGTCCTTCATGGACAAGTGACTACAGGGGCATTGCGGTGCAGGATACATTACTGTGCTAAGTATGTTGCCAGGATTAAATTAATAATGTGTTGCTCCAGCAGGTTTATTAAAGGTTTGTAATTTTTTTTTTTTTTTTTTATGCAGTGCTCCATTAACAGCTGCCCCCACAGTTCCCAGGGTCCCCATATTAAGTGGGACTTAAGTACAGTGCTTTTCATCCCAGGTAATTACTGAATGTGGGTGTGGGGAAGGGGAAGGGAGGGACTCATGAAACACCATCTTAAATGACATTCATTGACATCTATTTTTACCCCTTCTAAAAATATTTATTTATTTTGTGGTTGAGAGCACTTCCTTGCCCAGCTAAGCTGCAGCTCTGAGCTGCGTTCTGTATGGACCAACCTAAGGGCTGGTCTTGCTTTTATTGAAGGTGATAGCAAGGTTTCCACTGGCAAACCAAAAGTATATTTATGATATTCACTCTCCCCTCAAGCTACCAGTGATGCTCTGTCTATTTTTGGTAGACAGATGTTAGAAGACTGATTCTTCTCTCACTTGTGTAGGCGCAAGTCAAAAGCAAAACCGTGGAAATGCATAGAATTGTACGAGTGTTAAATGGTCAGATGTAATACATAGTAGAATGGGGGCTAAGGAGAGAACTTTTGAGCCAGGAAAAAGAAAAGTTCAGGATTCAATAAGGAAGGTGAGGGGACTCTGAATGCTGCATGCTTAGAACGCTTTGGTCAATTTTTTTTTTTTTTTTTTTTTCCCCCCTGCAATCTGAAAGTAAGATTTGGCGGGGGGGGGGGGGGAGTTGTTATGTCCTGTCTTCTGATGGAAAATTAGAAAGATGTAATACATAGTAGAATGGGGGCTAAGGAGAGAACTTTTGAGCCAGGAAAAAGAAAAGTTCAGGATTCAATAAGGAAGGTGAGGGGACTCTGAATGCTGCATGCTTAGAACGCTTTGGTCAATTTTTTTTTTTTTTTTTCCCCCCTGCAATCTGAAAGTAAGATTTGGCGGGGGGTGGGGGGGAGTTGTTATGTCCTGTCTTCTGATGGAAAATTAGAAGTTTTTAGCAAAACTGAATTTTTTCAATGGAAAATCATGATTGTGTGAGAGTGGCATTTTCCATCAGAACATCACTGACAGGGTGTTCCTCGTCAACTCTAGGCCTGGAGGTCTCCTGCTATTGTGAGCCTGGCACGCATCCCAGCTACAGAATAACTAAGATGTTGGAGACTTTGGAACTAAGACCATAGTCATGGTGGCTGTTATCTATAGCCTGCCCCTCATGTGCCTGCTGTGCTTAGACTTTTGGCAGGGATGGATCAAAGAGAGCTTATGAGCTAGGAAATGTGGATGCTTTGCAGCTACTTCCTTTGGGTTAAGTTGCAAAGTGTCTGCAGACCTGGCTAGTGAGATGAGACCCAGGTCATACAAATGTAGTCTTTCTACTCCTTTTCTGGCTATAAGGGAATAGAGACCAACCTGCATTTTGTAATTTGGATTAAAACCAGAGACTTGGGTCAAGATGGGCAAAACAAGAGCAGAGGCAGCCAATCACTTGCAAACAAGGGCTGGGCAGCACATACATACCATAGGGTTAGGTGGCTTATTCATTATAATTGTTAGACCTGGAAAGGTACCTGGGTTCACTTTTTCTAGGGGTATAATACTGACAATTACTGACTGAAAGAATGGAAATTTTAAGTCCCAGATAACTAGGATGCAGAGTTCCAGAAAGCTGGGAAGCAATGTCTAACAATGTCAGCTGGACATTTTTGTACCCATTTGGGTTCTGATATGAGTTCAGTGGCAAGTTTTGGGTTAATTCTCATTTTATTAGAACCATTTTGCCTATCTATACTTTAGTACCTGCTGAGAAACAGGAGACTGTTATCATTACCTGATCATTGCCCACTTCCCCCTGACGCATGAGGATGTGTATTTAAATGAGCCCTTAAGAGTTTTAAATAAAGGTTTCCAGTGTAACCATCTCTAAGTAAATCTTATTCATAGATGCTAGGGTCAGAAGGGACCTCAATAGATCATTGAGTCCGACCCCCTGCATAGGCAGGAAAGAGGGCTGGGTTTAGATGACCCCAGCTAGATGGTTATCTAACCTCCTCTTGAAGACCCCCAGGGTAGGGGAGAGCACCACCTCCCTTGGGAGCCCATTCCAGACCTTGGCCACTCCAACTGTGAAGAAGTTCTTCCTAATGTCCAGTCTAAATCTGCTCTCTGCTAACTTATGGCCATTATTTCGTGTAACCCCCAGGAGCGCATTGGTGAGTAAAACCTCCCCAATTCCCTTCTGTGTCCCTGTGATGAACTTATAGGCAGCCACAACGTCGCCTCTCCTCCTTCTGTTGCAGAGGCTGAAGACGTCCAGGTGCCCTAGTCTCTCCTCATAGGGCTTGGCCTGCAAGCCCTTAACCATACGTGTGGCCCTTCTCTGGACCCTCTCCAGGTTATCCACATCCCTCTTGAAGTGCGGTGCCCAGAATTGCACGCAGTACTCCAACTGCGGTCTGACCAGCGCCTGATAGAGGGGAAGTATCACCTCCTTGGTTCTGTTCGTCATGCATCTGCTGATACACGATAAAGTGCCATTAGCTTTTCTGATGACTTCGTCACACTGCCGACTCATGTTCATCTTGGAGTCCACTGGGACTCCAAGATCCCTTTCTGCTTCCGTGCCTCCAAGCAGGTCATTTCCTAGGCAGTAGGTATGCTGGATATTTTTCCTCCCTAGGTGCAACACTTTGCATTTCTCCTTGTTGAATTGCATTCTGTTGTTTTCTGCCCATATGTCCAACCTGTCCAGGTCTGCCTGTAGTTGTTCCCTGCCCTCCAGTGTGTCCACTCCTCCCCACAGTTTTGTGTCATCCGCAAACTTGGACAGAGTACACTTCACTCCCTCGTCCAAGTCGCTGATGAAATCATTGAAGAGTATCGGTCCAAGGACCGAGCCCTGTGGGACCCCACTGCCCACACTCTTCCAGGTTGATACCAACCCATCCACCATGACCCATCTTCTCTAAGTATCTTCCTGTTTCACTCAGATACCCTTGGATTTGAGGCAGGAAACAGTGTTTTGTGCTAAAAGTTATTTCTTTAACATCTTGCAAAAACCTTTTATCCTAGAACTTGGTTTAAAATATTGTTATTTTTAAACTTTGTTTTAGCAGGTCTGGGGTGGGCGGGGGCAGAGAGGTGGCTTTGTTTCAGATTAAGTGTCTGGGCAAGTTGTGTGTTCTATTGTAGCTAGAACTGTAATATGAATGGTGCAAATATATGATCCCCCACTCCCCAGCTAATAGTCCTTTGCATTAGGAAAGTGCAGAGGGCAAGATGCACATTGTATGCAAACAGGAAAGTAACTTCTTCTGGGAGCTGTTAATAGATATTAAATGATTTAACACCTATGCTGCTGTCTGATTTTTGGCTACCACAGTGTGAAACAACAAGTATTGCAAGGGGCTGGGCGTGCTGTTTGTTTAAACTATACCTGCTGAAAGGCCTGAGTCTCTGTTTCACTCACACGGATGAAAGCAAATATAGGAGTATGGGGGGGAAAAAGTGAAGAGTAATAAGTGCCTCTAAGCACTTCATACTGGACAAGACTGAATGATAGTGGGGTGGGATGGTCCTAGCCTACAGTACTATAGAACAATAATTGAACTCGAAGAATTGAGCTTTGCTCTTGTTTTTAAATTAAGTCAACTGTACTATTTTCCAAACTGAAGAATAACATTTATGCTCTGGAGTGTAATTGTTTCAGAAAATCTCATTTTGTTGGTGCTGGAGTGTCATAAGAAATGCCACACTGGGTCAGACCACAGGTAGATCCAAATCCAGTATTCTGTCTCTCCCAATGGCAGAAGTGTGGGAGCTAACAGGAGAGAGAGCGCTCCTGGATTTCAAACTGGCTGGGGTCTTGCCATTCATCTATGGTGCCATTAGCTTTTATCAGTTGTATAGAAATGCCCAGTCCTTTCTATTTTCTGTGCATAGGATGGATATACAAGGAACTGAATTTAGGTTGCACAAACATTTATAAATCTGGCATTTCCTTATTTTCAAGTGCTTGAATTTGAACCCTAAATTGTGGCTTTTTGGTGTAGGTATTTTGTTGTGCAATTGTTTTTAAGACTGTCTTGCAGTGTTAGCATCAGGTATCAGACCCACAGTGCCTTGACTGTGTAATATTTTGTCCTAGATGTGGGACTGTTATCACTTGAATCATTCTGAAACTGATGAAGGAACAGAAATCACAAAAGAGGATGAAAATGACTAGTTTGTGCCACTGTTAAATTCCCACCAACTCTGCAGGTTCTTTTAGTACTCAATCTAATCAGAGGGGCAAGCAGATTACTTTTGCTGCTGCTATCGAGGCTTTCTTTGTAAGTGGAAACTGGGTGCGTCTACGTTTGTATTAATTAATGTGCTGTTGCTACTCTGCATTAGATTTAGTACCTCTAATATGAGGTACTAACTAAATAGGCAGTAGCTGGTGCTGCTGTACAGTAGCAAAGGCTCATGGTCTTTTTGTGATGCTTAATGTGCAGTAGACTAATTCTTCTGCACATTAGCATAGCTACTGCACATTAAGCATCTCACATAGATGCACCCACTGAAAAGGAAAATCAGAGAACGGTTCAGTGTTAGTGCTGGTTGTGACCTTGCAAAAGTTGTACAGTAAAATAACACCAAAGTCAACCCATCTTTTCCTCTTCCTTTCTTTCAGCTCTTCCGCCTGCTGGTGCGGGCCCGCCTCTTGCTTGAGTTTGAGCATGCGGGCCGGCGGCGGACGGTGCCCGCCTTCGAGGAACGCTGGGCCCTCGAGGGGGTGCTCTGCCGAGTCGAGGCGGGGCGCCTGTTCCTCGCCCTGTAACACCCCCGGCTGCTCAAGCTGCTGCAATGCATCCAGTGGGCTGAGGCCTTGGACTTTGCTTCACGCGGGTTGGGCCCTGAGGCCCCCCATGGGTGTCCCCGCTGGCAGAAATGTAAATATGTAAATAGACCTTTGGCTCGCTATGGTTTTTTAGTCTAGAGTGTACGGGCAGGCCTTGCAGGCCGTGAGCCCAGGACCATGTCCGTGAGGCCCAGGTGTTCGGGCCAACCTGTACATACCCTTTACTGGCCCTGATTTGTCACCTTCCCTGGAATAAACGCCTCTTAAATGTCTGTCCTGTCTGTCTGTCTGTCAAAAGGTAAGGGGCAGATGCCGTAGAGTCAAAGAGGTTGCAGCAAGTACTTCCCTTGCTCAGTTTCATCACCTTAGATACAGTTATGCCTTTTTATACTAGTCTGAATGATTTCTGAAGGGACGGAGTAAAGCTGGTGAAGAAATATTGTATGTCTTTCCTCTCCCTGCTAGGGGGTGAGAGGGTTGTTCTGTTTTTGTTTGTTTTTTTTTTTAAATAATTTTGCAGTAGTTTTTGGCAGATGCTTTGTTTCAGATTAAAATAATATTTGGCTTTGGCAGTTTGGGGTCAGAAAGTGTTCTATTCTTAGTGAACATAAGAATTACCATTTACTGGGTCAGGCCATAGGTCCGTCTTGCCCAGTAGCCTACCACACAGTGACAGAGTGGATGCAGAAAGGAAGAGTGAACAGGGTCTGACCTGGATTTTTTTCCCCCACTGTTTCTCTCGCTTGCAGTTTTCAACATTTTAAGGTCTAGATAGCTGTAATTCAGAAGCAGTATCCCCAACTCCTGCGCTTAATATCTACTGATGGTCCTTTCCTCTAAAAAAATTTGTCTAATCCCTTTTTGAATCTAGCTACACTGTCAGTTTCCACAACATCTGGTGGCAATGAGTTCCACACTTTTTAATTATATGCTGTGTGAAAAATAATGTTCTTTTGTTAGTTTTAAACTTACTAACTTCTTTTTTCATTTTGTGGCCTATAGTGCTTGTATTGCAGGGGCAGGAGGTGGGGGGGCAAAATATGACCCACAGGCTGAATCCTGCCCATTGGTGGGTGTCCATCTTGCCCATGGACACCCACCAATGAATTGCACCCTGCCCAGCCTTTCTGCCAGCAAGCGTGGGAGCGAGGTACCCACGTATACTACCTTCCCCCTAACATACCCTGTTGCACCTTGCTCCCACCCTTGTGGGCAGAAGGGCCCAGCCAGCAGCAGCTTCCAGACAGGGCTCCTACTGCCCATGCTGCAGCCACCCCATGGGAACCTGCTCAGCTTCCAGTTCACTGAGGGCAGCAGGTAGGGAAGTGACAGGGACAGTGGAGCTGCAGCTAAGTGGAAGCACTGAGTGCAGTGCAAAGCCCACGCCCAGAGGGGGCGGTAGGAGTGCAGGGTAGGGTGTGAGTGTGGGGACTCCCCCACACTTCCTCACATGTCACAGAGCAGCAGGTGGGTGGGGGCTCAGGGTGTTGATGCCTGATGCAGGTGCTGGCACCTGGTGGGGTGCAGCTCCAGCCAGTGCTGTGGGGGTGGGGAGGGGGTGAGGGATGCAGCCTGCCAGGTTGCCTTTATTGTGGGGCTTTGTGTGGGATGCCTGCCACTCCTGTACTTGCACTAGAGGAAGCCCTGTGCTGGAGCTGGCTGCCTTCCCTGCCCCCTGATGTGCAGGTCCCCGGACTCCATTGGGAATGGAGGGAGCCCTGCCCCTTGCTTCCTTGCAGAGTCTAACATGGGGCTTCCCCTGGTGCAAGTGTGGGAACTGCAGGCATGTGGCATGGAGTCCTGGCGATAGAGGCAGCTGGGTAGGCTGCGCTCCTTGCTCCTGTGCGCAGCACTGGCCAGAGCCATGCCTCAAAAGGCATCAGTGTCTACACTGGGCAAGAGTGCCCTGAGCACCCCACCTGTTGCTGCTGCTGACAGCTGCAGGGTCTGCGTGCCATGTGGGGGAGTGTATGGGGGGTGGGTCCCCACAATCCCCACCAACACACACACTCTGTACACCCCCCCACACCCTACCATACACCCCTCCCACACCTCACCATACCCCCCCCCACAATATGCAAGAGTAAGACTTTATTTTTGAGTTATTATGCAATCCCTTCTATTTCCAGACACAAACAAATCATGACAAATATTTTTTCAATAAAATTAAACTATATTATAGTAGGTATATGATTTGTGTGTAGTGGTTTTTTTTGTTTGTAGTTTTAGGATGGCAACCCCACTCCCAAAAGGAGTATTTCTGGACTCCTTTAGGGACTTCCAGTAGCAAAGGTCAGGGCTTAGGGGGGGTGAGACTTCTGATCTCAGTATTGTGACTGGAGGGCAGGGCAGCTGTCAAGGGGCGGGGCTACCCTTGCAGCCCTCGACAGCTCACCAGAATGTGGTAAGCGGCCCTCCAGCTACAATAATTGTCCACCCCTGTTGTATTGTGTGAGAGTAAATATTAAATCTCTATTTACTGTCTCTCTGTTATTTAGTATTTTGTAAATCTTCATCATGTCTCTCCTCAAGCATCTTTTTTTTTTCTTAACTGAATAGACCTAATTTCCTTAAATTTTCCTCACATGGAAGCTCCTCCATACCACTAATCATCCTTGCTGCCCTTCTTTGTACCTTTTCTAGTTTTTTTTTTTCTTTTTTTTGTTTTTTTTTTTTTTTTTTTTTTTTTTTTTTTTATATCCTTTTTGAGGTGAGGGAACGAGAACTGGGCACAGTATTCAAGGTATGGATGCACTATGAAATTATGAAGGGGCATAATGATACTTTCCATCTTGTTTACAATTCTTTTCTTAATAATCTCTAATGTTTTGTTTACCTTTCTGATGGCTACTGAGTTGATTGGTTTGTTTTTTTTAGTAAAGTGTTCACAATGATCTCGGATCTCTTTGCTGTGTGTTAACAGCTAATGTGGAGCCCATCACAGTGTAGCAAAAGCCCCAGTTGATCTTTTTTGGATTTAATAATGCATTCCTTCCCCTTCCCCTAACCATTTATGACTCTCTTTTTTTCCCCTATCCCTCTCTCTTCCCTATAGATAAGTATAAGTGAGCTGAGATGTAGGATAAGCTTCAGCATTTTATTTTGGTAGCAAGTTGTTCTTATATTTATTTTTTCTCCTTTTCAAATAAGTGCTCTGTTATGGATATACACCATTTTATATTGTATACTTATTATGTTTATATTGTTTTTACTGTTCTATATTACTGTTTTACTGATACTATATGATTTAGGCCCACATATGTAAGTTAGCATAAGTCATGTCAAGTTTCTATTTTGTTTGTCAAGTCTCCATCTTGTGTCCCCTGCCTGGGCATACCCTATTGTGACTCTGTTGTAACTGTGTGACTCATACCTACCCCTCTTATGTAAATTGGTTCCTGAATGAATGGGGATGAATGAGGGTACTTGAGAGACAATGACAGAACCATCAACTTGATGACCCAACCATCACCCTGCATTGACCCTCCCTGGCTCAAGATTTGGAAGACAGACTGCTGCAGAAATCAGTCAACCCACCATTACAGACACCTGAAACTGCATGTCCTTACCTAGGAATGCACATGCTCAGTATACCAGGGGCTGACTCTTATCTGGGCGTGCCCCTGCCACTAGGGTCATAGGAGGTCTGCCCCTATAAAAGGGGCAGTGAAGACAGTCCCAGTGGGATGCCCTTTCCATCTGGACCAGCACCATGCCACACCACCTATCTACCCAGAGGGCCTGCTAGCAACCCCCGCTCTGGACAACACCTTGCTGGAGAAGACCCTGACTGGCTATTGAGGATCAACTCGCAGTCCAGGATAGGTAGCTATTGCCCACCTTTCTTCTTCAAGCAAAGCACTTGGACTCTGTTTCTCTTCCCTACCTGGACTCCATCCCTTCTACTGAGTCTTTCTTCTGCTGCCATTGTGACTGCTTGTGTGGGTAGGAACCAATAACTTCATGGGACTGTGTTGTTTGTTGTCTGTTTAATAAACCTGTTATTTTGAAACCCCAAGTTGGGTTTTTGTCTGTTTCCTCCTTGCCACCACTTATCTGCCCCCTGATCTCCCAGCTTTCTACCTCAGTTTCCATCCCCAATCTCCCAGCTTTCTGCCTCTCCTGGCTGTCTCCTCCTTGCCTGGGGCATTTTTTCCTTGTTTCCACTGAAGCACCAGTGACCTCAAGTAACCCTGGGGCCACTTGACCTTAAGTAACCCCAAGCCTCAGTTCCTCAGCCCAGTTTCTCTCTAATCTACTGGTTCTAATCTCAGTCCCAGAATCAATCAATCCCCTTCCCCCCAAGTACCCTAAGCGCGCGCGCGCACACACACACACTGCACCATCCAAGTTAGGAACTCACCCGTGTGTATATGTAGGTGGGTGGGGTGTGTGTGTGTGTGAGAACTGGTGAATGTGTCATCGTGTGCATGATATACGAATTAGTGATCCATGTATGTATACTGAGTGTGTGGGTACTGACAACTGATTGTTGTCTAACTTTTGGTGTGTGTAGTGTGTATGTGCTTGAATTGGTGATAGGTATGCATGTGCCTAGGCTGGTAATCTTGGATGTGTATGTGCCTGAGGTGGGTGGGTGTGTACCTAATTGTTTTTTGACTGTGTGCATGTGCAATTGTCACACCCTCCCATCTAACAGTGCAATTTTGAGATCCTGAGAGCTGGCCTGACCCCATAGGACAGCAATAGTATAGGTATAGCTGGGGCTACCTGTACTTGCATTAGACCTGGATCAGCAACAGCAAAGGGAGAAATGTGCAGCTGGCATGAGTTCATCCTTTCTATATGCCCTGTAGATATATATGCCTCAAACTGGGTTTACAAAACAATGCTGAACCATATTTCCTGGGAATAAACTCCTATGATTTTGACTGACAGCTAATGTCATGCTAGGTAACACTTTTCCCTCAGACTTTCTGGTGAGATTGGCATGTTAAACTTAGTCATGTCAAACAGGCCAGTTTAGAGGGGAAAGGACCAGCTCAAGAAAATCAACTTTTCCTGTGACTCCTGACTGACAAATGTGCCCTTGATCTGCGCAAAATATTCAACTTTACCTCCATGCATATGTCAATCTGTCTTGTCTTGTGTATTTCAATTTCACATCATACTTAGATTGGCTTGAGGTCTCTACTAATACAGATGAAGAGAAAGCCGTGGGTGGACCAGAAGTTCCTGGCTGCAGTAAGAGATGACCCCACATGGAGTGAAGAAACAAAAGGCAATTCTACTGCTTCACCAGTCCTGTGACCAACTAATAAATGCTAGATGCTCACTTGGCAGGGAGGGAAAGTGGCCAATCCTTGAGTGTTCACAGGGCAAAGTAGGTTTCAGTTTCTGTTTTCCACATTTTCTATCCCCTGAACTGATTCCTTGTGCTCAGGGTCAAAGTGTGTCCCAGTGTCCAGGCTTCTAGTTTTTAAATCTAGTCCTTGTGCAGTAACCTGGGTTTTCTGCTCTTCAGGATTTCTATGTTATTGACTCTGTGAGTACTGTGCTTCTGTTGGCATAAGAGCACTGTAGTAGCATTCTGGTTGGTATCGAGAGACAAGAAACCAGTGCCTTCTGTGGTGTTATTTGGATGTTTTCTACTCCTTCAATGGGACCAAGTTCAGAGATAGTTGTGGAGCATGACACATGTGACAGGAGTTAGTATCAAAATTTCCATTTTGTGTTTCTTGAATTTCATACACGTGTCCTCAAAAGTACCTAGAATGATAGAATTCATATTTTAAAATACTGAGGAAAAACTTGAAGCTTATTTAATAAGAAAACAGCTTTTAAAACACATACAAATTATAGGTTATAACAAAATAATGTCTTACAAAATAAAGTTCAAAGAATAAAAATAGACAAATTATTAGATGCCTTCTTTGGCACCACCAACCTCCTATGCATTTCACCATGAGGGGTATATATCCATAACCCACAACATAAATAGGCTGCATTCTTATAAGAGCAAGATGGACATGGGCGACCCTGGGGATAACTTTATATAATTCACAAGGGAAAATGAGGCAAAAGGCCATCATGAGAATTTGGAAGCTTGAAAAAAGCCCTACAAATTCTTAGTAAACATAGTTGTAACAAGGAAGTATCTATCCTAGAAATGCTGAAATAGCACAATTAAGTAAAAACTAGGTAGAAGCCTAGAAATCCCTAAATTTCTTTAAAAAAAATGGAGAAGTGTAAACATGGGCAGTATTCACATACTCCAAGCTTCCGGATCCCCTTAAAATGGAAGTTCATAATACCAATGAAGTTTGTTGGCTACAAAGGACCAACTCACAGGATCATCATAGAATTCTAGTTTATTGGATGGATGCAAAAGTCAGACCATAAATCTTGGTGCTGACACGCACGCGCACCCCCCCCCC
>NW_005842167.1:1656963-1661267 GCF_000455745.1 Alligator sinensis | reverse complement strand
CCCATAGCTAGCTATGAACACTAAGCACCGGTGTCAAGATATACCTATCCCCAAGCGCTGGAGTCTGCCGTCAATGGCCAGTTGAGGCTTCTTTCAGTGCAGGGTTGCTTCAGAAGGGGGTCGCCGGCTGGCCCTTCTGGCTGGACAGGCAGGGTGCTGGTCAGGTCAAAGAGGGTGCCCTTGGGGGGTCATCCTTCATTGCCTTTTATCCCTCTCTGGCAGACTTTGGTGACTCCCCAATTCTTGGGCTTACCCAATCCAAGGGTCGTTGACCTCGAAGGACATCTCTCTTGGTAGCTGCTGAATGGCAGCTGCCACCCCCAGGGGTCACATCCGCAGGTATGTGCAGTCTCGGGAGTCCGTTGATGAATTTTGATTGATTCACTACTCTGAATAGAGCTCTGGAAGTGGTTCATCAGGGGGTATTTCAGCCCCAAGGGTCTGTTTCCAGTGTTGATTAGTTCAAAGTGGGGCTTCTGTACCTTTAACAGTGAAGTTTCAGGGCGTTCCTGGCTCTGTATTGATTCTTTCCTCTCTCCTTGGTCTGTGGTTTTATAGGTGTTAATTGTCGTGCGTTAATTTGCTTATACAGACTAGCTACTGTGTTACATAATCAACCATGATTCATTCAGGGACCCTCTCCATACAGAGATTCCTGCCTTTGCTAACATTGGTACATGGTACAACTTACTTTTAAACTTAAAGTACATTTGTAAAAGCATCTACAAGTTCTGTTTTCACTACAAGTACACCTTATATAAAAATAATAATAATATAATAAAAGAAAAAGAGAGAGGAAGGAAGAAAAGGTAGAAAAGAGAAAGCATCCCCAAAAGGGGCAATTACTGCAAAAGGGGCTTTTGCCATATGGAGGAGCTTCACATTTGAGGGGGGGCAGGCAAAAAGGTTTCTTGCTTACAAGGTTACCATCATCATCGTCACTTTAAGAATATTTTTTCTTACTGTTCTGTTTTAGTGATTTTTCTCCCTTTCTCTAATGTTTGTGAAACTACATTTAGTTCAGTTCCAGGTAGTTGGCAGGGAAGACTGCAGCATCCTGTAAATCAGGGCTGTTCAACATACAAGTGGCTGGGCGGCCTCAGGCTCTGTGGGCTGCACTAGTGGGCTCTCCCTGCTGCACTGCACACTGCATGGCCCCAGCCTTACTTTGAGCTTCCCATGCTGTGCTGTGCCATGTCCAAACACCAACTTGGGTGGGGTGCAGAATGTCATAGCCAGAGGAGGGAAGGAGCTTAGAGACTCCAGCTGCTGTCGCAACCAGAGATGGGGGAGTGGCTGGCCAGGGGTCTGCAACTTAATGCATTGTGAGCTGCATGTGGGCCACAGCCTACCAGTTGGATAGCTCTGCTGTAGATGTCTCCTATCAAGCAAAATACACAGGGTATGACCCAGATCAACATACCCTTGAGGTACACAAATGTGGAGGAGCATTCTTTTTACCTGCAAGCTCACAGTACAGGGAACATTTTTAGCCTGTACATATCATTTCTCGGAAGAACTGAGAAACGTGCTGTTACCTTGTACCTCGTACATCATGACTGCTAAACCATCAAAAACTTCATTCCCAAGTGTAAATGGTCATGTTGTCAGCCTTGGAAATGCTCCACTTCCTCAAGTTGACTTTGAATTTTAGCTATTATTTCTAGTTCATGAATACTACATCATACATTAAACAGCTCTATTTCATGCATCTTTAGTAGCAATAAACAACTTGGATCTTTCTCTTAATGTCAGTATCCCTGTTATACTCATATAGGGGCCAATTCTCCTTGTTATGCAAATAGTCACATTGATTTCAATGGAGTGAAGTATCACCTTTACCTGGGTACTGGGTACAGAATTAGGCCCATAATCAATTGCTGGTGAAACTCAGGCTCGACTCAAGCAGGTGTGCAAGGGGCAGAATGAGGAGGAGTGACAGCAGACCTCCAGATTGTTTGTTCTGCAGAGCTACTGCTCTGGCACATCCTCCAGAAAGACAGTGAATCTTATTCAAGCAGAAATCCTTCTTGCATGTTTTTCAGTAATGTCTCCTTGCAAGCTGCAATCAAAGTGGAGAGAAAAATTATATAGACATGATGCTTTTCAAGGAGGTATAACTAGAAATCCAGAAGTTAAAGGTCTACTAAAGCCTAGCAGCCCATTGGGCCAGTGTTTGTTAAGGCAGGCCAATTTATAGTCAGCTGTCCCCAGTGGAGTGGGGTGGCCAGTTTCATATCCAGATATCTTTGCTTCCCCTCTTTGGCACAAATGCAGCCCTTTGGAGTCACAGCAAGATGCCTTTACTGCTCTGCCACTGCAACTTGTAACTTAGAGTAGTTAAATGAAATAAAAACACGGAAATGTAGGCAAAATATCAAAGGAAAAATATTGGCCGTGAGACATCTTTAATCTTTCAATAGGAATGGTGGAAGCCCCATCATTTAAGACATGTAAAATAGACTGGACAGGGCACTAAAATATATAGTTTGTAAGGAGAGATTTATAATCAGCAAGTGGGTATCTTTTACATGTATTAGTTCTTCTCACAGCTATTGTTTGAATCCTAAAGAAATATCCTTTGCCTGCAATCACTTTGTCTCACAAGCAATTAAGCAGAAATGATCGTATCACTAAGTACATTTCAACCTGTATCCCCAGCTGGCTAGAATTCATGCTGAGGATTTAGGATCTGCTTGTAATTAACATTCCAGAGTGAGACTCCACACCCTCTATTTGTTTCTTCCTAATTATGTGTTAGAAATACACATTTCTTTTATTGCCGTGGATTTAAGTGAGATTTTGTCAGAGACATTTTAGCTATGTTTTAAATTGCCTTATGCTCATTTGATATATTTGCTCTTATTTTAGGATTGTAGACATTACACAAGTAAACCTCTTTCAAGGGTGTAATCTGGAGAAAAGCCACTGAACCAACTTGCTGAGCCTCCTTCTGTGATAAGTATGTAATGGTACAGAATTAGGCATTTATCTAGCTCCTGTGGGTTTTAATACTAGCCATTAAAGGTGTCACTTATAATTATTTCAAGGGTTTGTGGATGGGAAGGGAAGCTGTGAGGAGAGGTGGTAAGGAATTGTTCAGCAACACACTTTTTTCATTAGAAAATGTCAGTTCATCAAGACTGAAATACTTCCTGCTAAATGGAATATACTCAGATTTACAACAAATCATGCAGTTCATCCCGACCCACAATAACTTCACTTTCAACAATCGACACTTCATCCAAACCATTGGCACAGCTGTGAACCCAGAGATGGCCCCTCAATATGCTAACATCTTCATAACCTAGAGGAAGAATTTCTAGAAAACTGAATCATCAAACCTGCACTATATCTGCATTACATAGATTATATTTTCATCATCTGGGCTGAACACCTGGACTCACTCACTGAGTCCAGGTATTCAGTCTACCAAATATTTAACAACTATCACCCCTCAATTAAACTTTCTGTGGAATACTTTTACATTACATCAACTTTATAGACAACCCAATCCACATCCAAGATGGTACCCTACAAATCACCTTATACAAAAAATCCACAGATGACCATACTTATTTCCACAAGGCCAGTAATTGTCCCAAGCATATCAAAAAAGCTGTAATCATAGAATCATAGAAAGTTAGGATTAGAAAGGACCTCAGGAGGTCACCTAGTCTAAGCACCTACTTAAGGCCATCCCCAACTAGATCATCCCAGCCAAAGCTTTAGCTGTTCTTAAAAACTTGCAAGGATGGAGTTTCCATCACCTCTCTGGGTAACCTGTTCTGGTGTTTTACTACCCTCCTAGTAAGAAGGTTCTTCTTAATATTTAACCTAAACTTCCTTTGTTGCAACTTGAGACCATTGCTCCTTGTTCTGTCATCTGCCACCACTAAGAACAGTCTAGCTCCATCCTCTTTCGAACCTTCATTCAGGTAGTTGAAGGCTGCTATTAAGTCCCCTCTCTGTCTCCTCTTCTTTAGACTTAATAAGCCCAGTTCCCTCTGTCTTCCCTCATAAGTCATGTCCCCCAGCCCCCTCACCATTTTTGTTGTCCTCTGCTGGACCCTCTTCAATTTGTTCACATCTTTTCTGTAGTGGGGGGCCCAAATCTACAGTCAGGCCCTCACATACTATCGCATCTGCTTTGAGGAGAATGCTCATTACACCTACCTGGGCAGTCTGAAATCTGCCTTTATGCAACAAAAACATGCCAGTAGTGAGAAAGAGCATATCTTGAAACGTGCCTGTAGCAGGGAACCCTATCCCTGTTACAGAGAGGAGAGTGCCAGGTTAGGGCA
>NW_005842167.1:1622173-1656921 GCF_000455745.1 Alligator sinensis | reverse complement strand
AGAAGCAAAGCCACTCTAGGCATTTATACGCATATATTTTTGTGCAGGGACGTGCCAGAGATCCGGTGGGTCAGAGATGTCTTGATTAGTCGAGTCTGCTCTGCACAAGAGCTGACATGCAGTGTACTGTGGTGTGTGCAGTTGTATAAGTGGCAAAATGCATTTCAGTGCACAGAAAATGGCAGCCGTGCACTTTTGAACTAAAACACTTCCAATGTGTTTTAGTTCAAAAGCACACCACCACCATTTTCTCAGTGCTGACATGCATTTTGCCACTTATGCCACAGCTCTGTATGCAAAGCGTCCGCTGCTGCAGTGCGTGTATGTGTACAAATGCTCTCTAACACCAGGGTTTTTGTAGCCTGAGGGAGCATGTTGGCAGCCTGCAGGAGGACATTGGCAGTACCTAGGCCAAGCAGGCAGGAGACCTGGTCAGATGACTGTTGGGGAGGGTTTAACTCAGGTATAAACCCTTCCTCAAGGCAAAGGCAGTGGGGACTGGCCTTGCAGCAGAGTGATGGAGCCATCAAGGGAAGCAGGACTACAAGCCCAGAAAGAGAAACTGCCACCTGAGAGGAGAAGAACCTGAGGATAGAAAGGGAACAAGTGGACCCAGAAGGCTGGGGGACTATTTACACAAGCCCGGGCGGAGTCATGAGAAGCAGTTGCAGTGAAGACTGGGGGACTGTTTATGTTAATCCAGGGGGAGTCCTGGGGAGTGGGTAGACCCAGAGCATTGGACACTGTTTATGCTGAGCCAGGAGAGGCCCAGGGGGTGGTAACCCTCCAAGGACTGTTTATGTTGGACTGAAAGGGGATTGTTTTTCTTTCCCTTTTGTTGTGCTTGTTTGCCGGTAACACCTGGTGGACTGGAGTGGCTGTGAGAGGAAGTACAGAGGCCGTGGAGCAGAGTGCCCAGTACCCTGTGATTTTTTTCTTGTGGTTTTTTCAGTTTACTGCTTTCTCTCCTTTTTTTCTTGTGAATCTCGGACAGCAAGGTAGGTGGCTGCCTTCACCCCAAAGCCTCAGAGGGCTAGGGGGCCTGGCTTACACTAGATGAGCTAGGACTCAACAGGATTGGAGCTACAGCCAAGGTGAGAGAAGGAGCATGGGGAGGGAGGGCAAGGGGGAAGAAAAGGGCATCCCCACACTACCCAGGTGGCTTGATAACCAGAGAAGGAGAAGGGGAGACAAGGCACTGTTGGCTAGACTCTGCTCGCCTAGAGGCAGCAGTCTAAATATCATTTTAACCATAACATCAAGGCATGGCAGGAAAAAAGAGAGAGAGAAGCAATGTAAGGGGGTTGAGGCAGGCAGACAGGTGCCATGCAGCCACTAGGGGTGACACTCCTGGAGGTACACCCTGCAGCCTGATACAATACAAAAAGAAACCTCCCGTGATTGCACTCCCCTTGTGGTCACCTACAATCCCACAGGAATCAGTTGGAAAAATCATCAGAAAACTACAGTTTATACTTAACCAATATCAGACCTTGAGAAAAATATTCCCTTCCCCTTCTGGCTTTGAAAACCCCCCTAACTCTGTCCAAATCATCATCAGAAGCAAACTCTCCACTGCTCAGCAGACATCAAGTGGGATATAGTTTTGCCTTAGCAGTAGAAGCTTAACCTGTTAACACATTTCTACTGCTACTACAATCAACACCCCACTACCCTTCAAAAGCCCCATCATAATCCATGGATCCTTCACATGCCTTTGCCAAAACATGGTACATGTGATCCAATGCAGCAATGTTTTCATAGTAACTGTGGTGAAACGAAACAGCAACTAGACACCAGAACGAACTCTTACAGAAAAAAATATAAAGGGCAGAGATGTGCATACATCAGTAGGAACACATTTTTCATAGAACATCCACCTTTTTTCCTTTTCACCTCAATATCTTGATGATCAAGGGAAATCTCCCAAATGCATTTGGAAGGTAAGCTTGGGAGCAAAAATCATAAGTGGCAGGACACTAGGAACCAAGGACTGAGCACCAATTTCAATTTTATGACACAGTATAATCTGCCTGATTCCTGAAATTCTCCCTATATACTACAGGTGATAATGTCCCTCCTCTCTTTTGGTAGATCTTGATCTTCAAGTAATCATTCTTGTCTTCTGCAAATTATTTATCTGCTGCTACTGGAAATTTCTCCCTCCCCTCCAGTTTCACATCTCTCCCCATTCTTCTTGACACTTGCTGTGCTTGCTTTCCTTTGCAGACCTGAAAAAGAATGCCTTGCATTCTAAAGGCAGACAAGGTTCTTTGGGTAAATCCAATAGCTTTTGTTAGACCAGCTCAAATAGTTGGAAAAATTCTTCTTCACAAGCTTTCAGGCACAAACGCCCTTGACAGGCTTGTTTAACTTTATCCCAGCAATGCATTTGGTCCAATAAAAGGCACCCAAAAATCTTTGCCCCTCACGTAAGTATGAGAAAACTTGGCCCCAAATAGGAGTCTTCTCATCTTTGCTCATGTTCCTTTCCACCAATCTCTACTTTTATATTAGCACTTGAAAGAGGTTTTTGGCTGTGTGTGTGTGTGTGTGTGTGTGTGTGTGAGAGTGAGTGAGAGAGAGAGAGAGAGAGAGCGAGAGCGAGAGAGCAAGGCAGGGTGCAAGGGAAAGGGAGAGATACATCACTCATTAATTAATAACTCCTCACTCTTATATTCTCATGCAATAAATTAGCTTTGCCAGAATTCTGTTGGCTCTAAGCTAACGAAGACCTTTAATAATTCCATTTGGGTTGCATCTCTTAAGTAAACTTCAGTCAGCTCTTAATTGTGTACATAGGTGACTGGTATGGGGTCCATGAGGGTGCATGTGCCCCCCCGACGGGGCCGGTGCCCCCCCGATGGCTGACACTGATGCTGTCGGTAGGGCTGGTGCCCCCCCTGACAGGCCGCTGCCATCGGCGGCTTCTGCGGGTACCCCCCAGATTCAGGAGGCACCAGTCACTCATGATTGTATAGCATATTATTTGGCTATAAAGAGGTGCTTAGGGAATACCTAACTGTACATCTTGGTTTGTAAAAGCTACTGCACAAAGCCAAATTCCTGATTGCTTTAGGGAAAGCTGTTGGAATTCCTCTTAACTCCACTTTTTGCTTTCCTGTGAGTTACAGTGGCCATCTTGGACAGCTGTCCTTGAAACAGGAAACAAACAAAAGCACACCTGATGGGTTTTTTTTCTATTCGAGGTCCAGAGACTTAATCCAGCAATGCATTGGTTTGGTTGATATGATTACCAAAGCTCATTTTTCATTAATTCTCTCACCTTGCACAGGATAGAAGCAAAAAAGGTTTCCTTCCTTAAAATCCCTGTATATTTTTCAATGTCTGGCAAATGATTTCCTCATATTCTTTTTATTATATACTTCTCATTCTCTTCATATCTTGAAAGGTTTTTCTGTTTGTGATATAAGCTAAATAAATATGCTGCCTGAGGTAAAACAGGAAAGGCACTTACTTGAGAGGTGTGATTCACACCTGCTGACAAAGTTACTATCCTGCCTTGTCTAGTGAAGGCAGCTTTATATGGGTAAAAGCTGGAGCTCTATGGTACTCTCTAGGGAGGCAATTGAGAAAACCTTAAGTTAAGGTATTCTAGTAATTCTGGATTTGGGGGGCTGACTGGCTGGTACTAGCCTCCCTGTAGAGCAGGAATTGCAGGTGCTCCATGTAGGCAGACTTTCTGTTCCTGTGGGTCTTGTGGTTTAGATCATATTGGTGTAACCATGACTGAATTGAACCCAATAGCCTGAATAGCCTGAACAAGGTTGTAATCTTTCCCCATTTTGCTTAACTAAGGTTTTCAAAAATGACTAGTGACTTTATATGTCTTTGTTTTTGAGCGTCCAACCTTGGGAGGCAAGGTTCTTTGAGTAGATGTGATATCTTTTCTTAGACCAATAGAGTAGTTGGAAAAAGTTGCAAGCTTTCAGACACAAACACCGTTCTTCAGGCATAGGGAGTCTCTGCTGTTCTGAGACTCCAAGGAATGAAAGAAGTTAAAAGTGACAGGATGTCAGTGAGAATGCAAATAGGTGGAAATTAGGAAAACAAAAGGTAGAGCAGGGAAAGGAGGGGGAGAAAATGAGGGGGAAAAAAGCCAAGGGTGAGTACCGGAAATTCTACATTAGTAGATTTTCAAGGTAGAAAAGAGGCTGTCTGTGAAAAAGTAAATAGCTCAAAATTAGGAAGTCAAAGGGCAGAAAAGGAAGGGAGGAAGTGGGAGGGAAGAAAAGTGTAAGAGATCAGTCTGGCAGGTGCCTGGTGAATCATATGTCAGGCAGGATGTAATGTGTCATAAATCCAATGTCTATATTGAGTCCATGGTTTTTTGTATCCAGTAGATTTATGAAGTGACATTCATAGGCTTGTCTACAAAAGGTGTTTTGTAAGTTCCCTTTGAGGATTAGAGCTGAGAGATTGGACAGGAAGTGATTGTCTTGTGAGAAGTGTGCCCCTTTAGGTTGTTGGGTATTCTTGTCTTTGATAGATTTTTGGTGTGCATTCATTCTGGTGCACAGTTGTTGTTTGGTTTCTCCTACAGAGAAGGAGAATTTTCCATCAGAGCATTTGGTGCACTGGATGACATATATCACATTTCTGGAGATGTAGATATAATGGTGATCCAGGAATGGTGATGGTTCTGTTGTGGTTTATAATGGTATGGTTATTGTGGGAGTGGTGGAGATGTGTTGGCAGGTTTTACATTTCTTGTCCTGGCATGGTCTGGATCCATTCAGTGTGGTTTGGAAGACCTTTCAGGGATATGGTTTACAGAGGATGGGTACCTACTCAATATGTAGTGAAAAGTAGGCCTCTGGGTAATTTCTCAAGTTGTGCACTCAATACCACTAGATATGTTTGGCTATAATTCTGTGATTTTAAGTATTTAACGCAAGTCTCAAAAGTCAACTTGAGGTTGGTGGTCCATTGGGCTATCATGGTTAAGGTGCACAATTTTGTGAAACCAATGGAACAGAAGTGAGTTGTGTGGCTAGCATCACATCTGGCTTCCCTAGACTTCCCATCCTGGTTGTCACAATACCCATTTACAGCTGAGTCAAATGGGAGTGGCCTTTGGCAGGATCATTGCATTCACATCTCTAGAGTCAGACTGAGACTCCTTAACCACTGTCTCTGGTCTTCAAGCATGGTGTCTTGTACTCTGCAGGGCTAATGACTTAGCTCAAGGTTGTCTAACTTCAGTGTGAATAGGAGCCACAGATGGTGCTGGCATGAAGCGTTTGGCTGTATACTGTATGAGCTACATGCTGTGGGAGTGGCCCCCATACAATTTCTCTGATCACTGCTTGGGCTGCACAGATCCCATAGCCCTCCCTCAGCACAGTAGGAAAGGCTGCCACAAGGGCCCCACACCACATGCTAAGCACTAATGGGCTGAATGCGGCCCATGAGCCACCCGTTGGGCAGCCTTGATGCTTTCTTACTTTTTTGCTGTTTGTAATTTCTCTTTAACTCTTCTTTCTGTGGATTCTACAGTTGACTCCTTACTAAACTAGAAAAGCACCAGTGTGCTTCTTGTGTTTGTGCCATCATTTCAGAATTGTTTAAATGGCTTAAATATCAACTCATAGTGCCAGCTTGGCACTTTTGAATCATTGTATGCTTTCAGGTCAGCAGGCTGTATTGTCCATGGTGCTGTTCCCAGTGCCATGTATCGCAAAGCATCAATTAGTACCTTAATTTTCCCGCCTAGCTCTTCTCCTCTGTCTTGTTGTGTATTTTGTTAAATTATATTGAAGCAGTTGTAAAATGCCCCTTTATAGTCTTTTCTTTTTCACAATATGGTACCTCTCTTTAACATTGATTAGTAAGCTGCAGTAGACAGCATATTGGATACTGTATGATGTTATGGGGAAAGTCTAGAAATCAGAGCTCTGCATACGGGGCAGAATTACTTATTTATTATGTGTCATCACTGTGGTTTTAATATGTTCCTAAACAGAGTTGCTGAATGTATTATACTTGAGTTAGACTTATTGGCAATCCCCTGGGTGTCCACTGTAGACCAGCAATGGAAAAATGGCTTATTCTTTAATGCTGTGTACCTCTGGCTTTTTCTTAGGCTGATGAAAATAAAAGCATATGTTGTCAATATCTTTCAGTACATTCTGCAGAGTCAGTATATCTCTGAAATGGATTGCTGCAGACCAGGACATTTTAGTTAAAAATAAACCCAGAGAAGTAACAATAGGCTAGTAAATTAATGTGGTGCATTCTTTGAGCATCATCTCCAGCCAGGGTTACTTTGGTGATCTATCAGTACAGTCCTATTGCTCTAATGATGCATTTCATAGTAAAGTGACTCCAGTTGCTGGGAACAGTTTCCAGACACTTAAACTGTAAAAAAATAATGCTGAGGGTTTTCCTTTTACCTCGTGTACTCATGAGAGCAAACCAGATTATTTTCACAAGGAGAAATCTTGTTGCAATAGTATCATTGGCCACATTCACAAATAAGTCAATTTCCTATCCTTCCTTCTTTTAATATTACTTTAAAATTATACCCTAATATTTTGGTTATTTTAAAAGATTAAATCTTCGATAAAGTGTAACATTAGGAAGCATTTTAACTTGTATAGACATTTATTATAAACAGCTTAAGCCGAGTTGTTATAATATTACCTGCCCTGAGTGGGGTGTGGTATGGGATCACTCTGCCCCAGAAACAAGTGAGTCAATCATGGAATGTGATTGACTCAAGTCCAGTTATTTGATACGGGTGAGAGTTGCAGAAGTTTACACTTTTAATACATGACTGAGTTCGCTATCCAGTGACTCCAGTGGCTGATGTGAAAGGTGGGAACTTCCTTTTTAACCTTTGCTCTGCTGGATGGACAAGTGAATCTGTATGTGTATGATCTGTAAAGCAATATGAGCTCTTTCAGGATGAAGGGCACCATGTAAGCATATGTTGTGTGTTCTGCTTTTTTACACAGAAACAATTATCTTTGTAGATGAAGAACAGGAAGTCAGACATGAATGTTCTTCAGACAAATTTCAAGAATTACTCATGTTCATTGTCATTGTCTCTGATCTGCTCTCTTCTCGGCAGATTATACCTTTGACGTGCAGAGGCCAATCCCACTGACATGCGGGAGAGCTGAACCTGTGTGTGCTGGGACAGAATTTGGTCATTTGTTATCTTTACACATTTTGGGTTTGTGCTCTCTTTCATGCCATCCTATGTACGTGGATTGGCCTCCTGATTCCTTCCAATCCACCATAAACTTGCACTTATTCTAAAAGGTTTGGGTTAAACTAGCCAAGGACGTATGTGTGTTCTATGTTGTATTATACCCACACTTCCCGTAGCCGATAAGCCCTTTGGGGGCCAAGAACCTGTTTTTGTCCAAACTGTGCTATTCAAGCAAAATTTAATAATTCAAATAGCTGTTAAAAAGCATTAACATTTTATGACTGGTTCCTTATTGTTTGACTTAGGCCTGGTCCTAGGTGAACTGCAATGTACAAGTAGAGTTGATGGCAACAACGTCTCCACTAAACTCAAAAACAAGTACAATGACAGATGATAATGGCTTTCTATACTGGAGGTATATTCATTCTCAGAAAACTCTCTCACAGAGGGGTACCAGAATGAATGCAAACTTTGTTCTAGTCTTGTGCAGGTAAGTTAGCAGACATGTGCTGATTTGGGTGCCTTGCAGTGCAACAAGAGTTCACCTTGTACAATATGAAATTAAGTGAACAGCAAAGCAAATTCTTAGTTCTTTGCACTATTTTTCCAATTTAGTTCTGTATTGCAAATTTTTGGAATATCATGACAATGGTGGTGGGAAGCAGCAACTCAATAGTGCCCCATTTTTTCCTTGTTTGTATGTGTCTCATCTGATAATTTGATTGTAAGCTCTTTGGGACATGGAATTTCTTTTGGTTTTGCATTTGTATGGCATGAAGCACATAATAGGCTCCTGTACTGTAACTAGTGCTCCTGGGCCATATATTAAAAATATATTAAAAATTCAAGGCTTCTGTGTAGTCAGGATAGAGAATGCAGACGATACTCTCTGTAGGACTGGTTTGGTTTGACAGATTCAGTTAAAACTGAGTCAGTGGTTATGGTATGTAGGTTGGGATTATGGTGATAAAGTCAGCGTTTATATCAGTTAGTCATAAGAAACAATAAAAAGGGGCCCACACTGTTTCAAATGTTTTCCTGATGTCATTTAAATGGAGGGAAATTTGGGTTCCTAGGGCATTGAGAGGGCCAGTGTCTAATCTTTAATTGAGGGGAGTGAGATTTCTACGTGTATGCCCTTGTTTCTGTCATAAATAATACGATAAGTGACTCTTTTCCCCCTACTCATTGGTTATATTTTGTCTAATTAGGGAATAATGATCCCATATGAATGGGTCTGCGTTTGGTGGGAGTGAAATTGCACTTGCCATGTATACTCTCTCCATGACTGACCTTTTCTGTGAATGTCTTTATTAATCCACACTCTTGTGGATTAATCCACATTCTTGCTTCTGTGATAACTTGCATGAAATGTAGTTTAACAGCAATTAATCATGTATAGCATTAACGACCTGCTCTAAAATCCCATTGAAGGCAATGGAAAAGACTCCCACTGATTTATTTAGCTCCTGTTCAGATGCTAGTAAAAAACAAGATAAACAAGTAGCTTGTTTCTTAACAGTTTCTTTGCTTGATTTAGATCAGCTGTTCTAAGGCACAGGCCTCTTGACTACTGCTGCTTTGCTGAGGAGTTTCTGGTTTGCTGAGGGGTTTCCGGTACCTGGGGGGACACCGCAAGCTCTGAGAAGTGGTGGTGGCACTGGCGGTGGTGGGAGCATGGCAGCAGTAAGCGTGGAACTCCAACTGTCAGCCGTGGCGCTGTTGGCAGTGGGGGTGGTGGTAGCAAGCGCCAACCAGAGGTTGGCGACCACCCACAGATGCCAGGGGTGATGGCAGCAAGGGGAGCGGGTGGTGAGCTGCGACTGCCTGCAGGCACCGCTGGCAGTGTCGGTGGTGCCTTTCCATAGGGGGTGCACTGCCATGCTCAGGGGGTGCACATGCACCCACGTGCACCCTTTATGCGTAGCCAGTGGTCCCACGTTCCAGAAGTTTCTTATTTCCAGTGGACAAATGATATTGTAATGTGGCTGCAAAGAGATTAGAAACTTTCTTGTGCTTTCTGACCCATGTAGTCAACTGCTATAGTTACAGGAACATTTTATGCTGTTAGGGGAAGATGAGGACAGATATCCTGCATGTTTGAAAATGCAGGGGGAAGTGCCCATGAGATGCATCTCTCTTTTTTAAGAAGAAAAAGAAGAGAGTAGGTGCTTGTCATTGCCACTCCAAGTGAGAGATGAGGCCATAGGGGATCACAAGTCAAGGTTTGGCTAGGCCTTTGGGTTAGTTTATTTTGGCCATGATCTAGTCTTGTCTGGAAACACTTGCTCACACGCACTCATTTCATGACAACTCCAAAAACCTCTGCAAAGAAGGGGAGACTACAGTGAGATGGAAGTGTCTTTCGGGTCTTTTTTACTATGGGATGTAACTCTTTAGGCTTTTTTAGGAACACAGGGACATTAATTCCTATGTCCCTATGTGAAATGGGAAGAGTATTTAGTGTCTCTGGTGGATGACTGTTTTGGCTTTTTTGCATAGACATCCCAAATTCCCAGTGCTTATTAATGATGTCACTAATGGATGAACCTGGAAAAGTTGGGGAAGTTCAGGGTGTTTGGAATAACTACCTGAAGTTTGGGGTTCTAACCTAAACCTTCAAACCTTTTAAGGCCCCTCACCCACTCCATTCACATTACCCATAAGTACTTTTTCCTCCCCATACAACAGCACCTGCAGAGGGTGATAGTGAGAGAAACTCAGAAGGAGACCACTTCCCTTTTTCCCATAAGCTGTTTCAGGGTTGGAAGATGAGTCTGGTGTGACACTTACTCTGTTGGCTTGATTAGGATGTTGAGGCATGTTACAAATCTGCACTTGTTCCGCTAAATGAAATGTAAAGGTCAAATAACTAGCTTGCCAGTATCTGCTACCCAAAGTCTTTCAAGGGCAGTCTAATGAAACCAAGCTGTTAAGGGAAGGTGTACAGATTGTTGATTCTATTAGACAAAAGCTGAGTTCCATTCTGATCCAGTCCTAAAGTCTACTAAATTCATCAGTACTTTCAATGGCCTATTTACTCCTAGATCATGGGGACAGGTCAAGTCAGTGCCTCATGACCTTGTCTCTCTACAGATAACAGAAAATTGGTGGTTGGCTTTACTGTTGCACTTGTTTCAGAATGCATCTCTGCATTTTGTTCTGTGGAGTAAAGTGTGCATGTGAAAGTACTTACCTTGCAGAATGACTCCCTTTCTGTCTGTCTCACTTACCATAGTACGTGCTCAATATGTAGGAAGAAAAGGAAGGATCTTGCATGTTTAAGAATTTCACAAGTGTGGTATACTTGTGTTTCTGCCTGTGGGGAAACCCCAGACAATTGGTTGGTTTGAAGGAACAGAGATGGTCACATTATAATAATCCTGCTTATATCCTGGTTAAAATTTAGTTTTATGTAAGACAGGTTTCATTTTAAGCTTTGACTTTCAGTCATGTAATGACTGCGAGTGTGGACTAATTTTTTCCCCCTAAAAATGCTATTTCACATATTGTCTGAAAAAAGTGCTCTGCATAATGCTTCCCAAGAAACAATAAACACAGGGAGGAAAGGAAATGAATGAATGTAAGGGGCCAGAGCATCAGGCACTTCGCTCCAGTGTAACCCAACAGGACAACAGCAGAAGCCTTTCTGCTGAAGACTGAAGATTTAATCTGAACACTTCAAAGTGGCGTTAAATTGACTTTTGTAGCCATGTACCATTTTAGCAAAATGAGAAGTAGTTATCTGTGTTGATCTGAAATGAGGCAAAAATCAGGACATAGTGGCACTTTAGAGACTGACTTATTAAAAAATGTATAAACTTCTATATGTAACAGCCTACTTAGTCAGATGCTATGAATGGATTTGCAGAGAGCAAGGGTACTAAAGAGAAATGAAGTAATTTAAATAAAAAGGATAGGAAAAGGGAAAGGATAGGATAGGTGTAGGTGGCATGGCTGAGAAAGGGGAAGGTGGGTTGAAGAGACCAAGCAGGTTAAACAAAACAGTTAACCCATTGAGGGATATTGGGGTTACAAAAGCTAGTCATAGAATCATAGAGAAGTAGGGCTGGAAGGGACCTCCAGAGGTCATCCGGTCCAGGGGTTCTCAACCTTTTTCTTCCTGTGGCCCCTCCACTAGCATGCTATAAAAACTCCACAGTCCACCTGTGCTACAACAACTGTTTTCCTGCATATCCAGTAGATTAAAAGTTGTATTAAATAAGTTAAATGCACACATATAGTGCATAATATCAAAATAAAAGGATAATATAGGTGCAAAAAATCACAGTTGATGTAAAATAAATAACCAACAAGTACCAAAAGATGGTTTTACCTGTATGTCACTACTGATGATTATGAAAACAAACTGATCCAACTCAGAGAAGCTGGAACTTCATGGAGGTGGTACGTGGCACAGAGAGGACTATGGAGAGCGGTCATATTAAACGAATGGTGGCAGAATGAGGGGATTAGAATCGACTGCCAAAATTGTCAGACTTGGATACCTGATACCTAATGCTCTGTCCCAGCACTTGAACCAAAGATGCCCTGTTCAGAGGTGTTGAGTTCCCACTGAAGTGTACAAGTGCATGACCTCAGGTACACATTTGAATATTTTGTGAGTGGTAGATATACCAGTTGAGAACTGCTGATCTAGTCCAACCTGCATGAGGCAGGATCATCCCTATCCAAACATCCCATAAAACCATAATATAAAATCTACATAAGAATACCATCAACCCTGACACAATACAGACCTAACACCCTAACCTGCCACTTGTAAAGCAGGGGAACCACGGCAACCAACATCCTGCTTTTATGAAAGGTTGTCAGTATACACGCAAGAGATCTTGGGTAGAGGGCCACTCCCCCCACTACAGAGGAAGACAAAACCCTGCACAGTCTGTAGCAATCTGACCATGGCGTCAAATTTCTTTCTGACACCAAATATGATGATCAGTCTGACCCTGAGTGGAGGGGCAAGACCCTCTAGCCAGGAATCTCTGGCTTTGCTCCCAGCAGGAACATTAGCACATCCCAGTCAAAGTCCCCAGCCTTTGCTATAACCAACACACAATGCCTCTAGGAAGGCTTAAAAACACTGTGACACACTCCATCCCATGAGCAGCAGTGTGGGGTGAAGGCACAAACTGCCCATAAGCCACGGTTGTATATGGCATGTGCTTTGACACTGTCATACTACAGAGAACTGCTGTAAAAGACAGTCTTGTAATGACTAACAACCCCTCTTTCCTTGTTTTGACCCTTCCATTCTGAATTGTCTTGAACACTGTGGAAAACAACCCCCCTCTAGTATTTCTTAGAATATAATTTGTAATATTATATGTACTGTACTTCAAAGCTGTACAGGCAGGGGCAATGTGTAGGGGGTGCATGCAGGTGCATTTGCACCCCCTGAGCATGGTGGTGAACTTCCTGCAAAAAGACAGTGTCGGTGGTGCCTGCAGGTGGTCGCTGCCTGCCGCCCCGGTGCTGACACAAGCAATCCACAATCGCCCCTGGCCACCACTGCCGGTGGCGCCTGTGGGTGGTCACTGCCCCCCCTTGCCCCACTGCCAACAGTGCTGGCGGCGTCTGTGGGAGCTCCATGCTTACTGCTGCCTCTGCTTTCCCACTGCCGCCAGTGTAGTTGTGCCACCGCCAGCCTCCAGGGGCATACGCCATTCATGTGTACAGGTACCTATTAGTGCCTTCTTATTTTTGCCTCTCTCTTATCAGATATCTCATTCGTAAGAAGCTTGCGATTACAGTAATTAGTTAATGCAAGTTCTTTTCTTATTGTAGTCTTGTTTGGTTTGATTGCATGCTCAGCTTACATGTCATAGAGGGAACAAAAGCATTAAGTCATTGTATAATTGAGGAAAAGTAACTGCGTCATAGTGGAATTCAGAAAATCAGATGTGGAAAAGGTAAATGTCCCACTGGATAGAGGCGCTTAGGTAGCTTTCATTGGTCAGAAAGGTCATGGGCATTACTACCTCTACCTCTGAACATTAATTCTCTGCTTACACTATATTTTTTTCTGGGCTTTGCTTTAGCTTTCAGAGAATGCCAGCCCAGTCTTAAATTTATGTTTGCCAAAGACTTTCCCAGGGGATTATATCAGACATAGCTTTGGATTCAGGCTAACAAGGTGTTTTAAAAAGGCATATATTGACTCTCTGGTAGATGTATGTATTATATGTGGTATCTGCCATTGGCACATATCAAGGTGCTATCAGAACATGATGTTTCTACCTGATCTGCATCCAGTGCTGAGATTCAAAGATACTTTTCAGTTTCCATATGTGCAAACTGCTGGCAATTTTCATTTCTTTTCCAATAGGTGGATCTGAAGCACAAAATGTACAAAATCTTACTGGTAATGTTAGAGTGTATAATCTGTTCTTTCCTGGTTTTTACTACTCAGGCCTGATGAGGAATGTGTTACATTTGAAAGCTTGTCTAACTCTATATCAAATATGTGGTTGGTCCAATAAAAGATGTCACCCTTAGAAATCTTTGTCTCTTGCAAAATCTTACTGACATTATTTAAACTGTGGGTTGAGAAGTCATATATCCGACCATCCAAGTAAGGATCTTTCTTGGGAGTGTCTTTCTCTGTGTTGGTTTCCTCCTCAATACAGGCATTTGGTCCCTAAGCTCCTAGTGGAAAAGTCCTCAGGTTGCTAAACTCTGACAAATCTGTAGTCATGTTGACCTGCAAATATTTCTTTCAGCATTTGAGATTTTTGGCAACAGAAGTTTCCTGGATGTGCTTACCTCATCTCTGTGTGGAGGAGTATTTGGCCTTCTGGCTTGAAATGTGCTAAGTATAATTGAACAATTTCTCTTAAAAAAAAAAAGAAAAAAAAAGAGCAAAACCCACCAGCTTTAATAGCTCTTTGTCAAACATTCTGAGCATGTGACGCAGTGCCGTGGGCAGGAGAGGAAGAAGTAACCCCAGGAGGCATTTCCTGAGTGACTTTGATAAAGGCTTTTTGGATTGAAAATGGTTGAGAGGATGTACAGTATATGGGCAGGCTGAAATGTGAAGGGGCCAGATATCAGGCTACATGGACAATGAGGAGAGGCAGAGACTCACAATAACATTTGAAAAACACTTGTCCTGATTTTTCAGGACAAGGGTGAGGAAATAAGTCCCTGTGTTGTTAGAACATGCCAGTGAATTACAGTGATGCAAATCCATAGTAACTCTACTCAGATCCGTTGGTTGAACATAGAGGTATAACTGAAAAATGATTTTGGCCCCTCTGCAGTTCTTTTTTGCTGCTGCGGCTGCTGCTGCTGTGAGGCGGTGCTTCCTTCTGCAGTTGGCTCTATGAGTTTAAAAATAAACCCTGCAGAAATACTCTCAGAATCTGAATTTCCTTTGATGCACCCAGTCTAGGGAGTCACGCTAGGGTAAAATGCAATGGGAGTGAGAGTAAAATCAAGCCCATGGGTCAACAGATGTAGAACTTTGGGTGCTTTGTTTTTTTAGGCCATCATTTAAAAATTGAAACCAGTAGCAAATGCACACAAAGGCGTATTAGCTGGAGCTCCTTTTACTCTCCTAGAAAAGACAATGGGTGCAGTTCACAAGCTGCAGCCTACAGCTGCAGCTTGCTAGTTGTAAGGCTGCACATAGAGTACGTATCAGAATTCAGAGAGATTAAGAAAGTTGCCTGATTGTTACTGACAGATTAGAAAAAACCCTCTGCCAGCTTTACACGTTCATTGCCTCTTGCCTTTGTGAGTCAGGAGGTTGTTCCCGCCGTGACATTCGCAGTCTCTGTAGTACAGAGTGATTTTTGGCAAAATCCCAGGGAGCCAGACTGGGCGGGGAAGGCATTCCAGTTTTATAACACAATTCCATAATAGGAGATAGCATTCTTTTCATATTAACATTCATACAATAGGAATTTTAAATCCCTAGGTCTTGTACTGTGTGAGGAGAAAGAAGTAATATTTTAATGAAATAACAACATTATCCCATAGCCTGAAGTGGCATGAAGTCAACTGTACCATCAGCTGTAGTTCAGAAAGGGTGAAGCTTTGTTTAGCATTGGATACTGCAAGAAACTGGAAAGCACTGATGTAGCTGTTGCTGGTAGCACCTCCTTCTTGGATTATGTCCTGCATTGTACCTGTTCATGTACTCAAAAGATTATTTTCATGTTCCCAGTTTATTCCTTCCAATACAAAGATGAAGTAGACATCATAACTACTCCAGAGTTATCAAGCTACTAGGTATGAAGTGGTTCTTTGCATGTCAGTTCCTTGCACTGGGAGACGCGAGGGCAGAGCAGTCAAGGCATTTCACTGCACTTTTGAAGGCCTGAATTCAAGTCCTTCTTTTGACTCATGTCAACGGTTGCTCCCTCTGCTGACCTATCTCTAAGTGACAGATCTTAATTCAAGCTGGGCTGTCAAAGGTGGTTCAGTGTGATGCTGGCCACATCACTCTCTTCTATTTCATTGGCTAATAAAGTGGTATATCTTTACCACGCAGGCCCATCCAAGCCTAACCGCCCATAGGGCTATTCTTCTCACACAGTAGGATAGGGGGCTTGATCCATCTCATAGAATGTCAGATCTTTAACCTCAGCACACATCTCCGTCTATGGGTATTTTCCGACTTCACTAATAACTGAAGCTCATAGAGAAAGCTGGCAGTGACCTACTCATGCTCTGGGTTACTCCCTGAAGCTGCACTGCCTCACTTGCGCTATGAAGGGCTGAAGTCGAAAACAGAATTTGCCCTATTGTACCTTGGATACCACAACACATATGCGTTAGAATAGCAACAACATCTTTCAGTTTGGATAGGGACTAAAATTTTATTAATTCAGAAGACAGTGCATATTTCAGAAGGTTTTTAGTTTGCCTTTCATTTTGCTGAGCTAAATAAGATGAGCTGGTATGGTGGTTCTCAACTTTTTTTTGTATATTGTGACTCCGTGCACCAAGAAGGAAAAAAAGTTCAGGACTCCTCTTCCATAAGCTTTTAAACTCTCCTCTGCTCTAGTTCTATAATGGGAGAGTGTTCAGGATTCTCCAAAACCTGCTTGAGGCTACAAGAGTGAAAACCTATGAATTACTGCATTACTTGACTATCCCTTTACAACCAGTTCAGCTAACTGAGGTCTCTGGAGTTAATCCATTTTTCATTGGCAACATTGATGATGAGACTTTATGAGGGATTTAATTAAAGTTAGGTTGTCCAAAGCAAGTTACATAGATTGTTGAGTCTAGTGGATAAAAAAACCTGTATTTTTCTAACCAAATTCATTAAAAGTAGTTTCAGTTTAAAATGCTGTGGCAGGTGCTCTAATAAAGCTAAAAAGTAGTTTCAGTTTAAAATGCTGTGGCAGGGGCTCTAATAAAGATACTTTCTAAGAAAACAGGGAAAACAGAGTGGGAAAACTAAAAGATAACTTCCTGGTTTTGTAAGCAAGGTATTTTAATCATGAGTGAATATTTGAAGAATGCTTAGCTACTGTCGTCCTAGGTGCTATATAAACTTGTATGACAGCCAGAGGATCAGGCAGTTCAGTATGCCCTGTTTGATATGCCAGCTAACATAATTAATAAGCGTTCCATAGGTGAGACTTATTTAAACAGAAGAATAGTTTTTCTCAGATGAGCATTCTGACTCTGTAATTTTATTTGCCTGCATAGTCCTGTTGAGTTTAATGGGACTGCTCACGTGAATAAAGTTATGCACATGAGGTTGCAGGACTAGGTTCCAACTTAGATGGAGAGCATATCTATAGAGGACAAGGGACCATGATGGGCTTCTATTCAGACACATGGGTGGAAAAACTAAGCACTAGAAGTACTCTTGTGCAATTCAGAGGAACCTGTTTAATGCTCTGAGGAGTGCTTTACGCTTGTTTCATTTTCCAGTGAGATGCTCAAGCATGGTCATGTTATAACATTAAAATATATATGTTGCAAATAAGCAAATTAATAATGAACTTTGGAGTGTTTGCTAGGGCAGGAAGATGTGTCAACCAAGGTTAAATAGACCGTTCTTCCTGATTTCCTGCAGACTGCTGTGTGTAAAGCATTGTTATGTAATTGTAAATATTGCACTAGTGTAGCTAAGATTTCAGGGCCTGTTGCATTGCTTATGCATTGTGTGAGTAATTTTGACAAATTCCAGTCGACATGGTGAATTCAGTGGGGCCGCTTCACTGAATGACTAAGAGTAAAAGACAATGCAACTGCACTCCCGCTTTCTCTTTTCCTCACTTCAAAAAATCCCCTTAAAACATATTTGTGAGCATCCCTCAGACTGAGACCAGTTGAGTACAGTGTGACAACCATGGGTTGTTGTGAGCAGTCCAGAGCGCTTTGCATTTTGCAGTAC
Organism: Alligator sinensis; assembly: GCF_000455745.1. NCBI lineage: Eukaryota > Metazoa > Chordata > Crocodylia > Alligatoridae > Alligator > Alligator sinensis. Next base: position 1,639,360 of record NW_005842167.1, on the reverse strand, counting down.
TGAACTTGTTGAGTGGTTGGGTGAAAAAAGACATCTTACAGAATTGACGTAAGCAAAACCCAGCCTTTAAGAAAGATACTTCCTGCTCAAGTGGTATTGCTGAAACTCCTTGCTGTACTTCCCTGTTTTCAAACAAGAGTATGTGTGTATGATGTCACTTCCTTTCTTTGCTTTGTTGATAACAGGATGAACCTGAACTCAATCTGAACCAGACATTCCACTGTGTCATTAATTATTTCACTCTATTGTGGGGCAGGATACTCAGCTACAAACATTGTTTTAGTAGTTTATGCTTCACACACACTTCATCCCTCCCTCCAGCAGTTTGAAAAGGAAACAGAGTATAGGAACTTTTGCGATGTGCTTACAGGCACATACAAGCAATGTGACTCATCAATAGAAAGGGCTTTGGAAGCTGGTGCCTGTTACAGCCTGAAGCCAGTCTGCTTCTTAATAGGACTCCAAAAGGCAGCTGGCTATGTCAAAAGGGCAGAGAATAAAGCATGTAGTGTAAAATGAAGGCACAATTAAGCAAAGATAAAAAGCTATAACATTTTTTCTCTTTATTCAAGATTCCTGCAGATGGCGTTTGCTGAAACAAATAGATCTGAAGCCTGTGTCTGTAAAGAATAGCACATTGATTTTGAAATTATATTGATTTATTTTTAACATCTGAATGAATTTATGAAAGGCACAATAATTTATGAGCTACCTTCCTTGGCACTGCCTTAATCGATGCATTATAGGATGTATCCTTATCAGTGCACATCATTTAAGAAACATCATTTAAATGGCGTCTCTGTGAACAAATTGCCCCCAAATCTTCAGTTATTTCATTCTGATATTGGCTCATTGGGTAAAACTTCCACCAAAGTTGATGCTAACCTTAATACCATGCTGTGCTGCAATTATAATAGGTACTTAGTTCTTATGTAGCGATACACAAAATTAATCATACGTCATTATTTGAATGTTACAAATGGGGAAAATGGAGGAACAATGGTGAAGTTCTACATATTCCACAGTGCCCACTGCTTTGGGGTGTCTCAGGTTTGGGAATTCAGCTTCAGATAGATCTATAATAATACATGAATTTCAGAGACAGTGATCATTCATGGCTGTCATTAGAAAAGATGAACCAGAAAAGATGTCCAGGTGAGTTGCATATCAACCTCAATGTGAGCACTCAACAGTAAAAATATCCACATGTATTCAGTGCTTCTGAAATTTAGGCTGAAATTGGTGCAAGAGCACAAAGCAGGTAGCAACTGAACTGGAACCAGAACCCGAGCTTCCTAATTTCCTGCTCCATGCACTTTCCTTTGGATTTCTGAAGAAGTTTTGCCTGACTGAGGAACTCATGATCTAATATTAAATACTATTATTTAATAAGATATGAACAGGAAATAGTGTATGACTGGAAGGGCAGGAGATGTATCACATACATGGTAGTTTTTGTGTTAGGAGTCTGAGCTGGTTAAAATCTTGGTCTGGGGGAGAGAGGAAGGGGAACTTGTGACAAATGTAAAAGATTCAAGTTTTTTGCTCAGTGTACTTCCAAAGTTAGAAAAAATTCTACTCTAGTTGGAAAAAATGCAATTTAACAACTGCAAAGAAATTCCTTATTTTAAGGTTCACACTATTTTGATGAGCTCCATTAAGAATCTTTATTTACCATATTTACTCAAATACAAGATAAGGTTCCAGCTCCTCCCCCTCCCCTCCAATTTGCATGGAGAAAAAAGCCCTCTCATTTTATAGTCACGGACGACAAACTCTCACTAAATATATCGTCTATCATTAAACTACTGCTAAAAGCAGCATGTGCTTCAGCAATGGAAACCAACTATGAAGTTGATTAAATGCAGCCAATACTGAGCATGGCTTGAAAATACATGGCCCACATTGGGTAAACATGCTGTTGGGAACCTTTTTGACGCGCGCGCGTGTGTGTGTGTGTGTGTGTGTGTGTGTGAGAGAGAGAGACCAGGCCTTTTTCCTCCATTCCTTTTCTGCTGCCTCTTCTCTGAGCTCTTCCTTGTCCTTGTCAATGTAGTATTTCAGTTCATACAGTCCCAACGTCAGGCACTCTCATTTAGTAAAAGCCAACACCCAGAGGTTTCTTACTTTCCATAAACTGGTTTTAACACATTCTAACAGTGTTCTCAGTATGGTTTACCCTTTGGTTTGTGTCTGTATAATACCGTTTCTTTTGATAAGGACTGGCTTATTTTTGAGACACGAAAAAAGAGATGTATCCTTTCCCACACATCCTTTCCATATGTACACTCCCAAAACACATCTCACCATTTCTTCTTCCCTGCATCTCTCTCTTGGATACATTGGTGATCTTGCCGAACTCCATTTATGTTGTGCCTCCCTCACTGGCAAGCTATTTCTCACAATCAGCCAAACTAGATCCAGCATGCTTCCCTTTCTGCCATTTGTCAGCCACTACCCTCCACATCGTCTTCATTTTTCCTTTGAAGTTTCTCACTGGCACCATCCTGTCTTCCTCTCTCACAATTTTCATCAATCTCTTGTGATCTTCAGAACCTCCAGCCCCACCTCTCCTATTTTGTATATCTTTATAAAATTTTCCATTCTTATGCAGTGAATGGGAGGCTGCCACACTCATGGCTTCTTCCAAGATCCCCCATATCGTCATCTTCTCAAGACCAAACCTGCCAAAAATTGGTTAAAGCATGGTGCTTTCCCTTCCCTCTTTGTTGCCACTTTACACACTGTGCTTATGTAGTTTGTGTAAATGAACAGCCTTATGTCTGGCATCCCCCATCTCCCCCATCTCTTTTGCTTTATACAGTTCCATTCTGGCTTGCCTTTTTCTTTTCATTTTCCAACAGAACAAACATATTTCCCTTTGCACTTTCTTTAACTGCTCCCATGATGGTGGAAACACAATTGTGTACAAAATGATTGGCAGTAGCACCACCTTAACTGCTGCCACTTTTCCAGCAAAGAATGGCATCCTTGCTGTCCAGCCATAATACTTGTATCCTCACTGTCACCTTTTACCATGCTTTATTTCCTTTCCATTCTGCCTTGATTGGGATCCCTAAACTTTGAAACCCTACTCATGAGTTTCTTTCCTTATTCTTTGTGCCAGTGGCTCCATTATAGATATGAACAAAATTGGTGACAACGGGCACCCTTGTCTTACCCCTGCTTGGATTTTAAAGGCTCTGCTCAGATGTCCATTTATTTGCACTTGGTTTTCCACCTCTCTATATAACAGTCTTATCCATCCTATCAATTTCTCTGGGAAACCCATTTTCCTTAACACTGCAAATATAAAATCACGATTAAATATAGCACTAGCAAATTTGGATCTGAAGAAAGCATATGATATTCTTAAGATCCATATTTGCTAGTGCCATATTTAATTTACTCTCCTGAACGTGTGTCAGTCTATTCCTTATAAGCCAAATTGAGTCAAATCTTCCTGCCTGGGACTGCACAGATTTGATCTTCGTGTATTACTTTTGCCAGGTTCTTCTGTATTCACAAAGCCACCATCTTTGCCAACAGCTTGTATTTAGCATGGTAATCAATTTCCAGTTCTTCAGAAACTTTTTTCTCCCTATTAAAAATATTAAAATTACTATTCCACTTGTAAAATCCTTCCTGCCTCTCCTTTTTCTACTGTTTCTTCAAAAAACTCTACTATATTCATCCCTACCCATGGCCAGAATTTCTCATAAAATTCATGGGTAGCCCATCTGGTCCTGAAGATTTTCCTCTTTTACAAGTTTTTAAGCACTCCTCCACTTACAAAAGATGGAAGAAAAGATAAGTTCAAAGTATTTCATAAGTTTCATAGGTTCATAGATGTAAGGTCAGAGGGGACCTGAGCAGATCATCAAGTCCAACCCGCTGGCCTGGGCAGGAATGAATACTGGGCTCATATGACCCCTAGTAAGTTTAAGCTCATATGACCCCAGCTAGGTAGTTATCAAGCTTCCTTTTAAAGACCCCTAAGGTAGGGGCCAGCACCACTTCCCTTGGAAGCTGGTTCCAGATCCTAGCCACTCTGACTGTGAAGTAGTGCCTCCTGATGTCTAGCCTGAATATACTCTCAATCAACTTGTGGCCATTATTTCTTGTTACTCTGGGAGGTGTTCGGGGGAACAGGGTCTCTCCCATTCCCCTCTGGTCCCCCCGGTATGTTTATAGATGGCCACCAGATCCCCTCTCAGTCTTCTCTTGTGAAGGCTGAACAGGTTCAGGTCCCGTAGCCTCTCCTTATAGGCCTGCCCTGCTGCCCCCCGATCATGCAAGTGGCCCTCCTCTGGACCCTCTTGATGCTGTCCACATCCCTCCTAAAGTGCGGTGCCCAGAACTGGACATAGTACTCCACCTGTGACCTGACCACTATCACATAGAGGGGGAGGATCACCTCCTTGAACCTGCTTGTGATGCATTTGTGGATGCATGACAAGGTATGGTTAACCTTGCTGACTGCGTCCTCACATTGGCAGCCCATGTTCATTTTAGAATCAATAATGACTCCAAGATCTCTTTCTGCCACTGCACTTTCGAGAAGGGAGTTCCCTAGCCAACAGGTGTGCTGCTGGTTCTTTCTGCCCAAGTGCAGTACCCTGCGCTTGTCAGTATCGAAACCCATCCTATTCTCATCCGCCTACCCGTGTAACCTGTCCAGCTACAGTTGTATCCTGTCCCTCCCTTCTAGCGTGCCTACCTCATCCCAATCTTGGTGTCATCAGCGAATATGAACAGGGTGCTTTTCACCCCCTCGTCCAAGTCACTGATAAAGATGTTGAACAGTACGGGCCCAAGGACTGAGCCCTGGGGGACTCTACTGCCCACATCCCTCCACGTCTAATATGATCCATCCACCACCACTCTCTGGGTGTGGCCCCCTAGCCAATTTATGAACCATCTGACTGTGTAGGTATCAATTCCACAGTCATCTAGGTTTTTAATGAGAATGGGGTGGGAGACAGTGCCAAAGGCCTTCCTGAAGTCCAGAAAGACTACATCCACCATGACACCTGTGTCCTGTGATTTTGTGACCTGATCATAGAAGGCAATCAGGCTGGTCTGACAGGACCTGCCCTTAATGAACCTATGCTGGTTGCCCTTGAGCATCCTCCCTGCTCTGGTCCCTCACAGATGTGCTCCTGGATAATTTTCTCAAAGAGCTTCCCCAGGACTGAAGTAAGACTAATGGGCCTATAGTTGCCTGGGTCCTCCCTCCTCCCTTTTTTGAAAATGAGGACCACGTTGGCCTTCCAGTCTTTCGGCACTTGGCCAGAGCACCACGAGTGCTCGTGAAGCTGTGCCAGCGGCCCCGCGATGACCCCTGCCAATTCTCTCAGCACCCTAGGGTGGAGAGTGTCTACACCTGCTTATTTGAATACATCCAGCCCCTCCAGAAGTTCCCTAACTCAGTCGTCCATGACCCTAGGCCTGGCAGAGTCACTTCTGAGTCCATCCTGAATTCCGGTGGGGGAGATGTCCTGGTTCCTGCTCAGAAAAATGGAGGCAAAGAACTTGTTAAAAAGGTCTGCTTTTCAACCTGGTGCAACCACCAGATTGCCAAGCTTATCCTGCAGGGCCCCCACATTGCCTGGTGCCTTCTTTTTACTCCCTATGTATTTAAAAAATGACTTTTTGTTGTCCTTGATCCTTGTTGCTAGCCCTAGTTCCATCTCCGCCTTAGCCTTCCTAACAGCCTCCCTACAGACTCGCGCTATGGAGGTATAATCCTCTTTGGTGATAGCCCCCCGCTTCCACTGGATGTACAACTCCTTTTTGGCTTTCAGATGTTCCTGAGTGCCTTTGGTGAGCCAAGGGGGCTTTTGAGCACTCTTGGCCCCTTTGACTCGCATTGGGACTGTCACCCCTTGGGCTCAAAGGATTGTCTCCTTAAGGAACGACCACTCGTCTTGGACACCTAGTTCCCCTACTCTCTGGGACCACAATGCCTCTCCTACCAATCTCCTCAACTCATTGAAGTTGGCCCTCCTGAAGTCAAGGGCTACTGCCTTGCTGCAGGCTCTTGACACCCTGCGCTGGATGGTGAATTCCAGTAGGCGATGATCGCTATCGCCCAGGTGGTTGGAACCTGGAGTCCCCTCACCAGGTCATCGCCTGTGGCCAGGACCAGGTCCAGCAGGGCATTCCCCCTGGTGGGATTGTACACCTCTTGGGTTAGGTGGAGGTCCTGTATCTCAGCAAGGAACCTACATGAGTGGTCAGACCTGGCTGACTGCTCCTCCCAGCAAATGTCCAGGTAGTTTAGATCACCCATGATGACCACATTCCTTGACTTAACTACCTTCGCAAGCTGACCCAAGAATTCCCGGTCCAGCTCTCCCCCTGGTTGGGTGGTCTGTAGTAGACCCCCACCGTTAAGTCCCTTTCCCCATGACCCCCTTGTACCCTGACCCAGAGCACTTCAGCCTGCCCATCCTCTGACCCCATCCTGCTAGTTGAGGATGTTTATTGCTCTTTGATGTAGAGTGCCACACCCCCACCTTTCCTCCCCATTCTGTCCCGCCTGTATAGTCTGTAGCCCCTAATGTTTACTGCCCAATTGTGGGTTGAATCCCACCAGGTTTCAGTGAGTCCTACTATGCCTGGGTTTGTACTAGCTATCCAGAGGGCAAGTTTCTCCTGCTTATTCCCCATACTTTGAGCATTAGTGTAAAGGCATTTAAGGCCTCCTATCAATGCATACACCCCTCCCCCCACCTTCTAGGACTATCCGGACCCTTGTCACTTACCTGGGTACTTCTCGTGCTCGTCACCTGTCTTGGCTGGGAGGTGTCCTCATGTCCTCCTGTGGCCCCATTCCCCAGCGAAGCTAGTTTAAAGTACGCCATTTCCTCTTCTACTTTTTCTTCAATCTCTTCCAGAAAATTCTTCATTTTCTTTCTGTCTATTTCCTTTTTCTGCTATAGTTCTTCATCGAATCTCCTCATCACTTCCAGCACCTCCTCCTGCTTTTCCACTCAGGCCCACTTTCTAGCTGTACTGCTTTTAGCTCTCTTTTTGCCTTCTTCACTCTGGCTGAAAAGTATCAGGACCATTCTTCATTTTCTTCCACTCAAAGTGCTTGTGGTAAAACTGTTTTCTCTTTCTGTTAAACCATCTTTTCAGCTCTTGCTTTGTCTCTTCCAGTTCCTCTCATAGCTGTCTTCATCTGTGGCTTCCTTTAGCACGGGGCAGGCAATATATGGCTCGTGGGCCAGATCCGGCCCTCCAGGCACTTTCATCCAGCCTGCAGTCCCCCCCCAAACAAATTGTGCTCCACCCAGCCCTTCCACCCATGAGGCTGGGAGTGAGGGGCACGTATAGACTCACACTCTCAACGTACTCTATTGCACCTCACTCCTACCCTCATGGATGGAAAAGCTTGGCCCACCTGTTTTAATTGTGGAGGAACATGGATTTGAGGGTATTTTACCAAGTGACTTTGGGATTTTTTTATCAGGGATTTTTCAGTTTTCAAACAGGGAACACCAGAATTCCTGCTAGAGAGGCCAGTGGCAGGGCCCAGGCAGAGGAGCCTGCTCAGAGCTGGCACCTTGGACCCAGCTGGAGGGGGCTGGCCCCCCCGGCCACTGGGGACATGCTTTGACAGTTCAAAGCAGGCCACCACACTAGGAACATCTTCTGGGGGATAGCTGCCCAGATGGCCAGGCACGGGGCACACATGGCAGTAGTGCCACATAAAGGCCAACTCTGGAGCCACAGCCCACTGGCAGCTGGTCCAGAGAGGCACATGCCTCTGCTGGTTGTGCAGTCCCCATCTGGGTCTGGCAGGTGTGCAGCAGGTAACAGCCAGGCAGCCACCCTTGCTGCCAGGCTGCTGCAGTGGGTACAGGGTGCAGGGAACTCTCAGAGCAGCTTCAGCAGTCCAGTTGGCACAAGGGGTAGTATCCTCAGGTACCAGTTGGCTGGGCCCCAGAAGCTCCTGGGAGTGAGTAGCCCTGAGCTACTTGACAGGACAGATTTTAGTACTGATGGGGCCAGGGCAGGGCAGCTTTTTATACTGCTGGGGACAGCACAGGTGCTGACCCCAGGCTCTAGCTCTCCCTGGCTGCAGATCCAGGAGGAGACAGGCAGAGTTATTTTGCCCCAAGTGGCACAATTTGCCCCATACCAAAGTGCATGTCTGGCAAAAAGTCCCAGCTCAAATTTGCACCACTTCTATTTGAGCTGCTGCAAGTGCACATGCTTGCATGTGTGGATGTGCCCCATGGTAGTAAATTTTATCTGGGGATGAGATTACTCTGTTTTCTCATTTATGTAACCACACCAATAGAGTTCTCAAGTCAAGCTTTTAAACAAGGCAGCCTGTTTTTGTGCATAGTTATTACAACTCTTTTGCAAACCAGAGGATGGCTGATGCAAATAGTTAAAGGCATATCTAAACCTTCCTATACAATGATGACAATCTGTGTGGTCCCTCAAAGTTATAAGGTCCTTACCTTTTGTGTATACCTGTACAGTATCAAAAAAATGCATTCTTTAAGTACTACTAACAATGCAGCACAAATAGAAACTTACTTGTGCTGTTGAAGTAATTGTGAAATACTTTTGCCCTAAGTCTTTGAGTAGCCATTTAAAAAAGTTACTCCCTCTACATTTCAAAGAGGAAAGAGTAGGCTTGTTTTATTTCTGAAAAGAACAAATCCTAGGCAGTTCCTTGCCCTTGAAGTGCCTCTTTGTACAAAGACTTACTAGAGAAAATTCTTCATAGGATTCCAAGGTATTGTGCTGAGAGCTTTTTTTAAAGTTTGATCTCATCATCCAATTGCCTAAGCAGGTCAAATAATAGGGGAAAAATCATTTGCAAATAATTATCTGCCATGAAAATTGACAAAATATGCAACAGATTAGTTGACTTGATCAGCTCTAGTAGTCACCTTGATTTCTCCTTCTGGCAAATGAGATTCAGAGTTTCTGAGACTATCGAAAATTATATTTTGTTAATGAACAACATTTGATCAGGGTCTATCTGCTCTAGGAATTTTTCTCCCTTCCTTCCCCGGAGTACAGCCATTTTTCAATCTGCGTTCTTTGTAGAGGACATTCCCTTTGAAATAGCCTGTCTATCTTTTTCATAGCTATTAGGGCTGTGCAAAATTTCACTGTCTGTTTCATTTCAATGCTGTTTCGATTTGTTTCAACCTTGAAACAGCAAAATCGAAACAAAACAAAGGGCTTCAAAACAGTCTTGAAGCAAAATGAGTGGAGTCGAAACATTTCAAAAGTTTTAAAACATTTTGAGTTTCAAAGCTGAAGCTGGACTTGCCTGCAGAGAAACAGGAAGTAAGGAGAGGGAGGGGCAAGAAGGGAGAAGGACACTGTGAGGGCATGCCTTAATACACACACTGGAGAAGAAGCTCCTGCAGGAGAGGAAAGAAGGGCTCATCACAGTTTGACTGCCTGAGATGCTGCTAGTGCTACTGTGGCAGTGTGCACTAAGTTATTATTTTACCTGTTGTTAGTTAAAGTCATGGACCAGACTAAGGCTGTAGGGGAGGAGGAGACCTAATTGGGGCACACTACCATGTGGTGTAGAAGCCCCAGCACCACCTTAACACACACACAGTCACACATGTCATGAGTTTTGCTTGTCAGCAACTTGAGGTACAGTTTTCCAGAAGCCCTTGCACCTATCTCCTTGAAACATGGCAGGCTTTATGCCCTCACAAGGGGCTATCACCCTTGCTGTTTTCATCCACATCTGTCAAAAAATGACAAAGTTATAGGCAGTTTTGTGCTTCCCCATTATAGCCTATGGGTGAAACATCGGAACAGTGAAACAGTTTCGACGAAATGAAATGGAACAGTGTTTTTGAAATGAAACAAAACTCAAAACAAAACACTGTCCCATCAAAACGGTGAAACAGAAGTCAAAACGAAATGGTGTTGTTTCACACAGCCCTAATAGCTATTACTTCAAGGCTATCCTCCTTGAAACCTTACTATTACTAGAGCTGGATACAATTTATGTTTACAAGTGCTTTAAAATTATGCTGAGAAGCAACTTAAACCTGGATACTCTCCCTGGAGAGACTGAAGCAAGGTAAATATATTGGATATTTAGGTATCTGTGTGATTTATCTCCTTTTATAATGTTTTGAAATTCTTCCCCCCTGCCAATAGCTTGATGTTGCCGACAAAGAAGCACGTTCTTGACTCATTCTGGAAGTAGAGTGTCAGTGAGGTTCAAGTAACTGTTCATTTCAGTGGCAGAGAGTCCAAGGAGTCTGCAGTGTGCTAATTACTGCATGATAAATACGCATGTGTATGTTCCTACTCAGGTGACTAATTAACTGCACGGTAAATATCTCGATGTTTATATGTGTGCCCCTATGAGAATGCGCAAAACTAATAAACTCCACAGCAGGACAGGATGTGTAAAATAAAAGTCCTACTCGGCTGTGGAGTTTTTGTGTGTGCAGCAACACATGTGTAGACACTAACCCAGCTGGTTGGGGTACAGGGTGCTTCAGTGCAGGGCTAGCTGGCAGGCAGCCCTCACACTGAAATACCCCCATGCCTCAACCAACTACACGAAGCCCAGTGGGAGCCTGTTCAAACTGTGCCGGGGAACAAAAATCTCCAGAGCAATAAACTCTGGAGTTTATTCCAGAGTATATTCCATTAATTGCACAAGTAGATGTATCCAGTGAAAGTGGAGTAAGCTGCCTTGTCTTCAGTATGGGGTAAAAGCATGCACATGGGCAGAGTACCTGGTATGCTATCAGCAGGGATTCTGGTTTTCTCTGTTTAAAATTAAAAATTTGCTGATAAAAATTACAAATTATCTGATTAAAAGCCCCCAAATCCCTGTTTTTCTGTGATTAAAATGAAACACCACTATACATATATACGTATCAGTTGAATACAATGTTTTATTGATATTGAGGGCTGGATTAATGCATAGGCAAATGAGGAACATTCCTAGGACTCTGAGCTGTGGGGGACCCCGGTCCTTCCCTCCACGGCAGCGGCATGAATGGCTCTGTCCACCTCCCTTTCCTTCCCCCCCCCTCGGCTGGCCTTGCTGCCATGGCAGCTGCTTCCTAGCATTGGCTCCAAGCCCCACTTCCCACAGGCGGCAGTGCTGGGGTGGGGACGGGGATCTCGACCAGCCCAGGACCCACGAGTTTGTTTGCCTAGGGCCCACTAAAGGGTTAATATAGCCTTGGATGTATTTACAATTTTAAAGCAATTTGGAAACCTACCAGTGCCTTAATCACTGTAATAAAATAAATTCTAAATACCTATAAATCTTGGCGTTTGATTTTGGGTTTTTCACCATGGAAAAACAGAGCTCCCCCTGCCTCTTTTGCTTACCAGGATGCAGTTCCAGCTGTCATCCCCCTCCCCAGCACTGGTTTGTGGCCCTGAGCAGCCCTGATATGCTGGTGCCCTGCCCATGCCATTGCCCCTCACCGCCCAACCCCCAACCAACTAGCTCTGCTGGTGATCCTTACTCCCCATTCACAGCACCAAGCTGGTGCCATTCTATCCCTACCCAGAGCCCCCAACCCCTGCTGGTGCCATTCACTCCCCACCCACAGCACCGCAGCCCTGCTGGTGCCCCTCAGTCCCCAAGCACAGTCCCTGAGCCCTGCTAATACCTCTCACTCCACTTCCACTCAGCAACAGCAAGGGGCACAACTCTACGCCACCACCTCTGCTGCTGCCAAGTGGGCAGGGGGTGCTTTGCCATGGCGGCATGGAGCACCTGGCAGCCATGAGTGACTGATGCCTCCTGAATCTGGGGGGGCACCTGCAGAAGCTGCCCCCTGTCAGGGGGGGCACCAGCCCTACTGACAGTATCAGTGTTGGCCGTCAGGCCCATGCACCCCCTACCAGTTGCCTATGCTGGCAGCAGCACTGAGCTTCCCTGCCCCGCTCTGCCCTGCCCTGCCGGGTTCCACCCACTGGGGTGAGGAGGCCACAGGGGGAGGGCAGCAGGGTGGGGAGCCACAAGCCCACAGCGGCCAGCCTGCCCCTGCCCTGTGCACAAATCTGGAGGGCATGTGCACAGCAGCAGGGAGCCAGCCCCGCTACAATTCCCTGGACGAGCTGCACATGGCCCCGTCCCATTCCCCACCTGGGCCCTGAAGCTGCATGTTCTGGTCCTGAGCCCCAAGCCCCATGCATTGCCTGGGCTGGGCAGTAGCCCCAGCCCCAGACTTGCCTAACTCCTTCCCTCCCTCATTATGGGGGCCTCAATTCCCCTCCCCGCAACAACTCCTGCCAGACTCACCTGTGGGGAGCTGCTGTCTAGGTTGCCTGGCTGCCACGAGCATGTCTATGTGCACGTATGCACATGGCGTCCCCTTCCTAATCACCCTCCTCCCACTACCCCCAGCCCCTTTCCGGCTGGAACTCTGCCAGCCTGCTATGGGAAACCCATTTTCCCCACATTTTTCTTCTTTAAAGGAGAAAATGCAGGTTTTACTGTGTTTTTCCATGGCAAATGGAAAGCCTGGATCCCTGGCTATCAGATCACAATCAACCTTGCCTTGCAGTATTATGTACATGTAGCCATACTCTAGGCCACTTTTCCAAACAGAACTTAGTGGTCTAAATCATGTAGGCCTTGCAACACTAAGTAAAACAATGGCTAAATACTTTTCAAAATCTGAGCTGAAAGTCTGTGCTAGAACAGAAAACTGAACTTAGTTTTCCCCTAGCCATTGGACCATCTTTCCTCATTATACTGAGGCCCCTAAGGCTAATGGAAGCCCAAAAGAAAAGAGACTATGTGAGTTAGTTTAACAACCAATTACAAATTGTAACACACACACAGATCTCCTGTTACATTGTGTGCCAAATCAAGAATAATGAACTTTTTGTGAGGGGGATAGCAAAGGAGAGTTTTGCTGAAATTCAGGGGTGGTCTCTGTCCAGCTCATTATTTTCGTCTTATGGAATAATTTTTTTTTTGTCTAATTGAGAATATTTTGCTGTATTTAGCTTCATGATCAAAATCAAAGTAATTTCAATAGCATTACTCTGCTGACATATCAAGCCATTGAACAAATAGTTTTGATGAAATGAATGTATCTTCTCCTGGCTTGTTTTCTACTTCTCTGCTAGTTTTAATAGCTAATTGTTTAGTATGAGAGCTGTTCCATTTCAATACATTTTCCCTGTTTCTTCTTTGAGGTGGAACTAATGCAATGCAAATTAAGGTGCCTGTCTCTATTAGGCAGCTAGAACTCGTATAGTCTGAGATATTGGCTGAAAGGCCAAAAATATATCCAGATTTAGGATGGTTTCCTGGGGTTCTTAAGTGTTGTAGGTTTTGAAGGATTTTTTACACAAATAATGGCACTTAATGTTTCACAAGTCATCTTGTAAGCTTTGGCGATGAAAAGTTTGTTCAGGTCTGCAGCCCTGCAGGCAGAGAAGAAGGTATCATGTAAAATATCTGAACATTGCCTACAGTATACTCCTGCAGATACTAATGGAGCTATACCTAGTAGGAATATCCAGTTCAAAAATTCCCAAATAAATATTCAACAGTAAGCCATGTAAAACCATTTCAGAAGTGCCCAGGTATTGGTATATGTCTGTGAAGTATTTCAGGCTTGTGCCATTAGCAATATTCTAGGTATCCATTGCCAACCTTACCTGAGTTACAGCTTTACGACTCAGTGAGTCACTGCTACTTATCAATTCTGTGAGCTCTGAGGCTTTTCCAGACTCCAGTCTTTTGATTATATCTTTTTTTATTACAACTGCTAGGCTGGGTTTAGGAACAGCATGAGCTCTATGGTGCATTACAGCATGCACAGCTGTACATCAATGCAGCTGAACGAAGTCAGGCTTCAAGATGTAGTCAACATAGCTGTGGTCTTGATATGGTAAACCGGTTGAGTCATGCCAAAGGGCTGGGAAGAACTAGAGTAAGGCCATGTGTAGATGAAACATCTGTTGATTTATATTTCAACCAAAACACAAGACTCACCCAAAAATACAGAGAACATTGAAAAAAGGGATCATTCTAGATGAATCGTCAATCCTTGACACAGACAACAGTTCCCTATGCTTGTTTTTTCAGGTAGTTTGTCAGTGATGATGCATAGGAGTTGCATGGGGGTGCACATGCACCCCCTGAAAATGCTGGTGCACCCCCTGACAGACCCCGCTCCCCACTTAGGTGACAGGCAGGGGAGGCAGGCGGGAGTGCCGGTGCTCCCCCACAGCGAGTGCTGGCTGCAGAGTGGGAGCACCAGATGAAGCACCGCAGCCACTTCCAGGAGTGCCCTGGCCTCTTCCCAGTCAACGTGATTGGCCACGGGGGACCCCCCTCCCCATCACTGACTGGTCACTGGGGGGAGGGTCCTGACTAAGGTGGCACCAGTCGCCCATGTATTTTGTGTTTGTAAGAGTCTTTGGGAATAACAAGATCTGAAAAAATGGATTAGGTGTTTCACAGTTGTTTTAAAGGCATGCCCTCCAAGTAACACTGTTACTTTATTTGAGGAACACAGGACTGGAAGGGGCCTCCTGAGTCCTATTGGGCTCCTATAGACGTGCACGGAGCCTGCTCTGAAGTGCTGGAAATCCAGCGCGGTGAGCAGACTTGATTATTTGAGTCTGCTGGAGCACAGAAATTGACACGCTCCGGCAGCCTTCTGCAGCATTTAAATCAGCGTCCCTGCGCTGAAAAAATGGTGGTGGGGCACTTTAAATAAAACACATTTGATGAGCTTTAGTTCAAAGCACCCCACTGCTATTTTTTCAGTACAGGGATGATGAGCGCTTTTAATTAGCGTGTGGGCGCTTTTAATTAGCATGGCTCACTAATTAAAGTGCCTGGTGCCCCATCTCAGAGCACATATAAAAATGCCCACAGTCTAGTCACCTGTTATCACAAACAACCACATCATATAACCACTATTATTCAAACTATGAGGCTGTTCCAGAGCCCCTTGGATTTGATGGTGAGAAACTTCCTTCAAATTTCCAACTTCAGGTAATTCATGACCAATTTATGCTCATTTCTTCTTGTGCTAACACTGGCCTTTAGCTTAAAGATCTTTTTTCTTTCCTGAATTTATAGACAGAAATTGTATTATCTCTCATCCCTCTCATCAGTTCTAGTAGGCTAAGGAAGTCAAGCTCTTTCAGGCCCTATTCAGACTGAAAACTCAATGTGCCTGGCAGTGCTGCCATCAAGCCTGTCATGCACCTTGGTTTCTGGATCAGAAATGCCAGGAAATGCCAAGGATGTGTGAGGTGATCCTACCTTAGGATTGCTAGTTAACCCACCCTTAATTCTGCCGTGGATAACTTACACTGTTTCTGAACTGGGAGTTAGTGGAGGTGAAGCTGGGTGTTGCATTTGAGGGCAGTACTACCAGGCATGTGGCCTTAGTCTCCTCTCATAAGATATACCCTCTATCCCCCAATCATTTGATTCTGTACCTGTTCCAGTCTGTATTTATCTTCCTTGAATATGACTGATGAGAGAACTATGCATGGCATTTCAGCTATTAAATAAAGTTGTTCTCAATACAAATCCCAATCTTCTCAGTTTAACTAATCACTTCTATGGTGCTATATCTAAAGCTCTACTGAAGTTCACCTAGATTAGTTCTACTACATTTCTTTTGTCTAGGACAGAGGTCGGCAACATAAGACTTGTAGGCTGGATCTAGCCCACAGAGCTGAAGGGCTTTGCTGTGTTTATACCCATGCCCATGCCAGGACAGAGGACCAAGGAGGTGCACCAGGACTGAGCAACTTCCAACTGCACCTGCGCCTGCTTCTTCCCTCTCACACCCTGCCACCCCCTCCTGGCTGCAGCATGCAAGCAGCCTCCAGCCAGTGAGGAGCCGTGCTGGGCTGGGCAGCTGGGAGGCTGGGGGGCAGGGAGAAGTGGCCACAGCATGGGCACCTGCCTGTCCCCAGCACAATCCCCCATTGGCTGGAAGCTGTGCTTGGAGCACAGCCACAGAGTGGGGGCCTGGGAGAACCAGCAGTGACATGGGCACAACTCCCAGCTGTCTGGCCCTGGTGTAGGTCTAAAGCAAAACTGCCCCATCACTGAAGCCACTTGTCCTGTATTAGAATAGAGCTGGGTTGTTGCATCCCATGTCTTATAAGGATTGCTGGCTGCTATTCTAGCAAACCAGTTATCTTATCAAAAAAGTGTATCAAGTTAGTCTGGCAAACTAATCACTTTATCTCACTGGTACTCATTCTCCAACTTGCAGGCCAATTCTGGCTCACAGACATGTGTCATCTGGCCCATGGGCTTCTCATGCGCATGGAAATTTGGCAACAGGAGACCAGTGATAGTGTTAAATTGCTCCAAGAACCACAGCAGTTAATGCTATCACTTCTCCCCACTGCAAAATTTCCAGATCCATTGGAAGCCCTGTGGGTGGGATGACATGACTCCGTACACCGGATAGTACCAATGTGCAGGGTTGGCCTGAGTCTGACTTCAGGGTACAGGGTCACTTTGTAGCCAGATCCAGTGCATGGGGCCAGGCTGGCAAACGGGAGTTGTTGTGTGGCCAGATCAGACCCATGGGGCTGATCTGGCATGTTGACCCCATGCTGGATGTGGCCTGTGGAATGATCCTACCTGCAGGATCTGGCCTACAGATTAGCTCTGTGCCACAGAAGGTTGAGCACCACTACTTTATCTCATTTATTATTTACCCATAGGTTTTTAAATATTCTTTAACTCAAAATTTGTCCTAAAGCCTTAAATATTATACTGATGTCAGACTAATGGTCCTATAGTTGCCTAGCCTTCCCTCTTGAGTATAGTTACTACTTAAATTATTCTCTGCTTATACGAGACCTTGCCAGTTTTATAGATAAGTACTTGACATTAGATCTGCAATGTAATTTAAGAGTTCTTTTTGAGGTAGAGATGATCTGGTCTGTTTGACTTGGACACACTGGGTTCTTTGAGGTTTTTGTTTTTGTTTCACTTACATTAATTTCTATTTCCGTGCCCTCACTCTATGTATTCATCCTGCCTTTACCCCCATTTTTAACATCATTCTCTTTATTAGAAATTGCAGCAAAATATTAATTTCATTTAAAAATACATCTAAATGATCCTAAATCTTTACACCAGGGCCCTTCAACTGGTGGCCTATTGGCCACATACAGCCCAGGAGGAGTTAAACTGTGGTC
>NW_005842167.1:1620663-1621962 GCF_000455745.1 Alligator sinensis | reverse complement strand
AAAGGGGCGGGTGGGGCCCAGCCATTTGCACAGTGCAGTGATGGGGAGCGGGGGGCACCTGTACATGAGGTGCAGCTGTGGGGAGGGGGTGGGGTGGAGGGTTATTCCAAATAAAATTTGGAGACAGTGATTCATTCAGATAGGTAAGGATCCTGGCCTTAAATTACAAGCCCCAGATAATTCCACTGGGATACAAGTTCCAGGCTTCCTCTACTTGAATTTCTGTTATTGCCGGTGAGTGTGGGTTTCAATAAATATGATAAAAGAGACTTAAGATGATTCAGCCAAGCTATCAGAGGCATTGACTACTTATGTATTTACTTTGCCAGTGAGAAAATGTCAAGCAGACGTGAGAAAACTGGCCCAGAAACATTTTCATGGGGTCCAGGATAACCAGACGAGACAAAATAACAAAGCAAAAATAAGGGAAATGGCACCAAGACAAAAAATGTTCTTCTTGCTACCTAGGGTTGCCAACCCTCCAGGATTGCCCTGGAGTCTCCAGGAATTAGATATAAATGTGCATGAAACTGCTGAGAATCACCCGGGAGATAAATGATAGGGCATTCATTAAAATAAATATTAAATGTTGAATCCGATTTATACAGTAGTCCAGTGGGTTTTTAAAATGTAATAGTAATGTGCATTTGTCTTCCTGATGTAAATTCTGTGCACTATAATTAATGTAATTATGTCATGTGATGAAACCTCCTGGAATAGGTTCAAACAGAGTTGGCAACCCTATTGCTACCATTTCAGGAAAGCAAATGGCTAAATAGCAAGGCTAGTAAGAAGTGCTGAGGAAAATTATACCATTGACACATGAGGAAGCTAAGCCTGAAAGGAAATCCATAAAGCAGACCCACATGTAAAAAGACTATAAGAATAGAGAGAACCTCAAATGAATCTCATGAATCAGGAAATATCAGCGGATACAGGCAGTATATAAGCTTGATTGACTTCATCACATAGATGGAGTTTAACCCTGGTTATGCAAAGGGAAGCCTGTGCTGAAGGAACTAGAAGAACAATTCCGAAGAAAGCAGACTTTGTTTGTAGTGAGGTCAGGAAAGATTCCCTTGGTCCATCATACCACCACTTTGAAGGACTCCCTATGAATATATGCCAATGACAGTTAGGCATCAGTGGATGCATCTGCACAAGATGTTTACTGCGGCGTTGCCTAACTCACTCCTTAGTAAACATCCCAGGGTGTGTGTAGATGAAACGGGGGCCCTAAACTGAAGTGGTGGGTGTCGCAGAGCACTTAGGTGCCCTGCTCCTAAAGAGGGGAAACTG
>NW_005842167.1:1583774-1620632 GCF_000455745.1 Alligator sinensis | reverse complement strand
ACCTTAGCAGTGAGAGAGGGGCCCAGCTGTTGAGCACCAGGGTACTGAGTGCCCACCCCTGCCAGCGGTCAGCTGACCGAGAGGGGCAGGGCCTGGCACATATAAACCTCAGGGCTGAGACCAGGCTGGCAGTTCCCTACCAGCAGCCAGGGAGGAACGAGCTCTTCCTAAGCAAAGCTGAGAGGAGAGGCCTGACCATAGGTACAGCCCGAGCCGGGTAAAGGATAGAGCATCCCTGGAGTGTTTTGAGTAACGTGGGTCTAGCCGGGTGGCTTCAGTTTATGTTATAGCTGAGGGGCTTGTGGTTTGTTTACTGTTTGTTACTGGTGGTTTGGGTGAGGCTGTTAGGGGTTGGAGGAGGCCTCATAGGGGACCCACAGCAGCGTGGGGACCCCAGTGTCAGCAAGGGTGTAGCATTCAGGGTGCAATGACCCCAGGCCCAGAAAGGGGGCAGTTGAGAGGCCCCAGAGAGAGGGGACATTGATGAGAAGCCCCAGTGCGGGTGCAGTGAGCCCCAGAGAGGGGGTAGCACTTTGAGGAGCCTCAGAGGAGGGGGCAACATTTTGAAGAAGCCCCAGAGAGGAGGGGGCAGCATTGTGGAGAAGCCCCAGAGAGGCGGAGTGCGGGACAAGGCCGCGGAGAGCCCGAGAGTTAGAGGACACAGATTGAGACAGGGCCCAGAGAGGACAAGAGGGCCATATTATAACAAGGCCGTGACCAAACAATGTCAATTCCATCTGCGAGTCTTGGGGCGTGGTAAAGGGGCGGTTGGAGCCACGTATAGCCCATAAGGCTATGGTACCATGTATCTTGGAGCAGGACCTACCAGGGGTCCGGGAAGGCATGGGGTCAGAGGGTACAGCTAACCGTGACCAAAAGGGCGTGAAAGGCAGCCTCCCAACTATATATTTTATCATCAAAGACATGGTAGGAAAGGATCGAGGGTGCCCACTGGGCCAACTTGGCATGGTAAGGGGGCCTTGGGGAGATCACGGCCCTCCTCCAGGACCCCACACCATGACAGTGGGTTTTAAAAAATGCCACTTCAATTTAGGGCCTATTTAAACCCTCATGTCGTGCACACACCCTACTGACTTACCTGCCTGTCTGGCAGGGAGGGGATGGCAAGCTGCTGGTGGGGGGAGTGGTCCCTGGGCTGCAGGTGGGGGGGTGGGGGCTGGTGCTTCCCTCTGCAGGAGCAGCGCTATCCCACCCAGGTGGCACCTGCCCACAGACACCCAGCTCGGGTGGTCGTGGGAGGCACTGCAGCTGTGGAGGGAAGGACCGGGTCCCTGCTTGGCAGGGTCTGGTGGGGGGAAGGCAGGTGTGGTTCAAGCTCGCTGTTTTTATTGGGCAGAGCCTGCTTTCCCAGGCTGTTGCCAGGCTGCCTGCAGAGCTGTGGAACTGCATGGAGCCAAGTGCTTCACTCCATGGCTGTAGGGGCAGCAAACTAAAATTCCTTGAAGGAGTTTTAGTTTGCTGTGCCCCAAGTCATTTAAGGCGCATTACACTGCCAAATTTCTTACAGCAGCTGGAATTAATGCACAATACACTGTCAAGGTGTGCAAACACCGACACCATTAAAGTGATGCAAAAGCATTTGCCCCGCTTTAAAGTGTCATGCACACACGCCCCTTGTTTTATCTATACACAGCCTCAGTGTCTACATGTGTGGCCCTATTAGGCCAATGGAAACTACTAAACTTCTCAGCAGGTTAGTACTTGTAAATACAATTACTATCCTGCTGTGGATTTTTTTTATGTGCCTCAATGCATATGTAGATGTTGACCTGGCTGGCTGGGACATAAGGGTGCTTCAGTTTAGGGGATGTCTGCTGGCTAGCCCTGCATTGAAGCACCCTCGTGTCTCAGGCAGCCCCTCCACAGCATGTTGAGCTGGGTTGGAGCAGCCCCAAGATGGCAGGCTGACTACCCAGGACCCCTGACAGCCAGGGCTGATCTAACTCAACTCAGTGGACTGTGGTCCTGGGCACACGTTCAAGTGGTGTGCCCAGGAGCAATAAATTTTGGTGATTTTATTTCTCCATGCTAATAGTCTATGTAGATGCACCCAGTGAAACCAATTGTAATTCCATAAAAAGACAAGGGGAAACTCAAGCCTTCTACAAGTGAAAGGTAAAACCCCGTAGCTCTGGTGCTTAATAAGATTTTGCATGGATTTTAAAATGTGGCTTTTACCTCATGCTGCTGGGATGCAGTTTAATTACAAGAAAAAGTAAGGAACTACATATAGTGGACCTACCTATAGTGTGTAGTAACTTCTTTACAGGGGACAGTTGGACCAAAAAATGGGCAAGTACTATCTGTTTGGAAGAACTGTTGTCATGTAAAAGGCTACAGAAGTTTGCAACAGCTACCAAATATGAATGATTAAACATTTGGCATAACTTGCTGTTACCTGGCACTACAACCATATGACCTCACCATTCAATATAAACCATTGCATAAACATTTATTGGTAAATTATTTGTCTGTGTTTCCCCTCTACTGAAATCCGAAAGGGGGTAGAGAAAATGTCAAGTGTTGAGTGGGGTAGATGATTTTACTTAAGCATTAATCCTCCTAGAGGCTGCTAGGGAATAGGAGGGGTTGGGACCTTTAAAAGTCAAACCTAACTCCTTCCAGAAAGAGAGGCAACATTTGAGATGGTTGGGTTCTTAATAGGAGAACTGCTTTAGAGAGGGGCATGAGACTAAAGTATTTGGAAAAAGTGCTGCATTGGGAGAGCTGGGCAAAGGCTGGGCTTGCTTCTAGGAGACCTTTGAATTGCCAAAGAGGTAAGAGAAATTGCAGTAGCTAGGTGACAACTTCCCCCTGAAATTCTCCTTTTACTGTATTTGGTTTAAATTCTAAGTATCTCTGAAGACCCAGGAACTTTTTATTACAGACCTGCCAAAGTTACACAAATTCCTTCTGGAAGGAGAGTAAGCAGAACTCTATCTCCTTGTGTCATCCATGGAGGTGGTGTCCTTTCCAGGAACGACTTGTTAAATAGACTGGTTCTGCTGAATGCCTCAAAGTCAATAGATCCAAACTCTATTACAAGAAATAGGCTAAAAAGGAATTCTGGAACCAAGGAAGCCTTCCTAAGAATGCCCTATTTAAACCTGTGCCTGAGCGGTCATTTTTCCAAGCTAACTGAAATTGCCACAGTACTATTCAGGGAACAAGGGAATTGTTACTAGGGGTAACGCCTTGCTGGACCCGGTCCTGGCCACTGGGGATGACCTGGTGAGGGGACTGCAGGTCCTGGACCACCTGCTGGAATTCACTATCCAGCGCAGGGTGTCAAGAGCTTATAGCAAGACTAAACCCCTTGACTTCAGAAGGGCCAACTTCAATGAGCTTCAGAGATTAGTGGGGGAGCCACTGAGGGCCCAGAAGGTAGAGGAGATGGGAGTCCATGAGGGATAGTCGTACCTTAAGGGGGCGATCATCCAGGTCCAAAGGGTAACAATCCTTGAGAGAAGCAAAGTGGGTAAGAGTGCTCAGAAATCCCCTTGGCTCAGCAAGGGCACTCAGGAACCCTTGGCTCAGCAAGGGCATTCAGCAATGCCTGAGGACTAAAAGGGTGGTGTACAACCAGTGGAAGGTAGGGGCTATCACCAAGGAGGAGTACTGCTCCTCGGCCCATGAATGTAGGAGGGCTTTTAGGAAGGCCAAGGCAGAGATGGAACTCAGGCTAGTGTCCAGGATTAAGGACAACAAAAAGTCCTTTTTCAAGTACATTGGGAGCAAGAAGAGGGCATGAGGCAATGTAAGGCCCCTGCAAGACTCAAATGGTAACCTTGTGGCTATGCCACATGAGAGACCCGATATTTTTAACAATTTCTTTGCCTCTGTTTTCTTGAACAGGGACCAGGACATCCCTCCTGCCAGAGGTAGGGACAATATTGGGGATAGCTCTGTCTGGCCTTGGGTCAGCACAGATGTAGTTAGGGATCTTCTCAAAGGGCTGGACATTTTTAAATCTGCAGGTCCAGACGCCCTCCACCCAACGGTGTTGAGGGAGCTGGCAGGGGTCATCGCGGAGCCCTTGGCCTGGCTGTATGAGCATTTGTGGCCATCTGGCCAGGTGCTGGGGGATTGGAAACTAAGTAATGTGGTCCCCATTTTTAAGAAAGGGAGGAAGGAGGACCCAAGTAACTATAGGCCCATAAGCCTCTCCTCAGTCCTCAGGAAGATCTTGGAGAAAATCATCAAGGAGCACATCAGTGGGGGGGCCTGTAGGGGAGATCATGCTCGGGGACAACCAGTACGGGTTCATCAAAGGCAGGTCCTGCCTGACCAACCTGATTGCCTTTTATGACCAGGTAACTAAATCCTTGGATGATGGTGTTGCTGTGGACGTAGTCTTTCTAGACTTTAAGAAGGCCTTTGACACTGTCTCTCACCTCATTCTCATTAATAAATTAAGCGACTGTGGCATTGATGCCTACACAGTTGGGTGGGTAAAAAACTGGCTGATGGGGCACACCCAGAGAGTAGTGGTGGATGGGTCATACTCAACCTGGCAAGATGTGAACAGTGGGATCCCCCAGGGCTCAGTCCTCAGGCCCGCACTGTTTAACATCTTCATCAGTGACTTGGACGAGGGGGTGGAAAGCACATTGTCTGAGTTTGCTGATGACACTAAGGTGTGGGGCGAGGTGGGCACACTTGAAGGGAAGAGAGAGGCTGCAACTAGATTTAGACAGACTACAAAAGTGGGCAGATGAAGTTTAATGTAGATAAATGCAGGGTGCTGCACCTTGGGAGAAGGAATCCACAGCATACATACAGGGTGGGGAGTTCCCTTCTTGAAAGCACAGAGGAGGAAAGGGATCTTGGAGACATTATTGACTCCAAGATGAACATGAGCCGCCAATGCCAGACTGTAGCCAGCAAGGCCAGCCATACCTTGTCATGCATCCAAAGGTGCATCTCAAGGCAGTCCAGAGAGGTGATACTCCCCATCTATGCGACATTGGTCAGGCCTCAATTGGAGTACTGCATCCGGTACTGGGCTACACACTTTAAAAAGGATGTGGCCAGCCTGGAGAGAGTTCAGAGGAGGGCCACCCGCTTGGTGAGAGGGCAGCAGGGTTAAACACTCCTTTCCCTTCTCAAACTTACTGCCAGCTGTGACTGTGGACTACACATCCCAGAGGCACCTGGAAGCAGGAAGAAGTGATAAGCAACTCTGCAGAATCCTGCTTCTGTGATTCTGGACTGCAAATCCCAGAGACCTCTGGGGTGGCAGGAAGAGGAAACGAACACATAGCCCATGCTGGATACATGCTAAAGAGCTGTGCTCTCGCACTCCCTGGCATCTGGCCTGAGCCACTGCAGGCATATGGCTGCATTTCCTGAATCAAAGGTAAATGTCTCTTTACTTGTGTGTCAATTTAATCTCTGCAGTTTAGACTAACCTGCAAAGACTGAATCAATTCAGCGTCAGCCTTTTTGGCTGTCTATACTTAACCATAGCCATAAAGGGAAGTAGGATCTAAACTAGAGGTGTACCGATACATCAGTCCCATATTGGATCAGCACCAATTATAAGGAAAGTCAACAGTATTGGCAATCTGCTTCTTTTGGCTGATGTGGCCAATAATGTGCTGATAAATGCCAGGTGCATGTACACAGCCACAGCACAGCATGAAGGGGGCCAGGAGCATAGCCCAGCAGTGTGGAGAGCAGCCAGGTATGGCTGGTAAGTCTGCTGTGGGGAAAGGAGCTGAGGCGGGGGAGAGGTAGGGTCATGAGGGGGCAGACTGAGGCCCTTGTGATGAAGGAGGGAGTGGGGATGGGGCAGGGGCAGGTGCAGCACAGCCTGGGTGGGGCACAGGATGGAGCTGTGGCTTGTCTGGGATTGCGGGGCTGGGGGGCAGCTCCCACCACTGCATGCTCCCCAGGAGGACATGGGGAGGAGGCATGTGCCCCTGGATCTGTGCATGGGGTGAGGGCAGGCTACCATTGTGGGCTGGGGCTGGGGCTGTGCTGGGCTCTTCCCAGCAGAGGGTTGGGCCAAGGTGTGCTCGGGGCAGGTGGTGGCAGTGCTGTGATGGGGACTACGGCAAATTTTTGGGGTTGCTGCATCCTCCTCCATAACTCCCCTCCCAGTGCCACCACTGCCCACCCTGAGTACAGCCTGGCCCAACCCCTCTGCCCCCCAGGAAGAGCCTGGTGCAGCCGTGACCCCAGCCTGCAGTGGCAGCCTGCCCTCGCCCCACACACAGATCTGGAGGCATGCCCCCATGCCCTTCCAGGGTGTGCACAGCAACGGGAGCCACCCCTCCTCCCCGTGCCCCCCAGACAATCTGCTCATGGCTCCATCCTGTGTTCCGCCTTGGCTGGGCAGCCCCTGTCCCAGCCCCACTCCCTCCCTGACCATGGGGGCCTTGATCTGCACCCCCGACACTCCTTCCCCCACAACAGACTTACCAGCTGGATGCTGCTCTCCACACTGCCGGGCTGCATATAGGGAATTGTATCAGTATCGGTCGATGTGGCTCATTAAAAATTGGCCATTGCTACTGGCCCAAACAATCTCTATTGGTGCAACCCTAATCTAAACCATTTATTATAACTTTTTATAGATCAAAATTAACACCTTAAACGTTATTCAGACATCTGAAAGTCATTGCACACTGTGAAAGAATTGGTTTCATGCACTGCTTACCTTAACTTGTGCTTAATAACTTTGATGCACAAATAATATAGAGCAAAGAACTTGTTTTATGTTAGGTTTGTTTGTAAGAATTAATAAAATGCTAAGTATGCTATGTGCGATAGTTGTAAACACAGTTCTTCTTCAACCAGTTCCCCTCTGATATTCCATGCTGGACAAGGGCCAGTAAAAACAAGGACTAGGTTTTGATGGAAGACATACTCACAACCAGTGGAACTTCATTGACATTCATCAACCTTGAGAATGGAGCTGAATCTAGCTTGCCTTAACATCTGAATAGTGTGAGTAGAGACAATTAGACTACTGGCTTAAGTCAGGTGAGCAAATATTGGACTAAGGACAAATTTTGTTACAAAGCCCAGAGATCCACCTTAGCTCCTAGTGGAAGATATAAGACTTTAAGACTTGTAAGACTTTATTGCTGATCCCTGGAGCTAGTGTAACACAGAGGTTTTTTGAGTGAACAGAGTAGCCAGAAAGTCAGATTAGTACTCCTGACTATTGTTTAGGAGCATTTGGTAGTATAAGGAATCCCACTGAAATCAATTGGACTGCTTGAAGATGAAGGAATAATTCCTCACCAATGTAAGCAACGGTTTCAAAACTTCATTTTTTTTCCCAGTATTCATTTGGGGTGACCTGCATGAGTCACTACTGGTTTCACCACTCATGACTAATATGACCTTCCTGAGCGCATGGTGAAAAAAAAAAAAAAAAAAAAAGAGACTTGTGCTCTCCAGAGATTTATGCTTACCAAGGTGTAAATGTCATAGACTGACATTCACAATTTGATGACATTTTTCATTGAATCTGAAATTTTGGCAAACTAAAAAACCACTATGTAGAACATAATTATTATTATTTTTAACTGAGAACCCCAGGAGCTGGTGGGGCAGATGCTGGGCTTCACAGAAGACATATAGCAGAAGCCAAACAAAACACAGTGCTGCAGCTCCCAGCCCAAATCATCACATCAGCTTTTCCCTTGAGATTAAAAAAGGCTGATTTACAAACCCTAAGCCCAGTATGGAAAAGTGTATGAAAAAATCTGATGCCTGTTGTCAGTGTAGCATAATCAGGACTGTCAATTTGCGCTGAAATGGAAAAGTAAAGACTATTTGGTTTTCAAAACACTGCTATGAGACTAGAATTTATTGTATGATATTTCCATGCCTGTTGCCCTTCTCATCCTGGCCAGTATGTATCACTTCATAAGCAATGGCATGATAAATCTGCAGCCCTAATGATAAGTAATCACTGTTATTTTCCTTTTGGAACAAAATTGTGTGTGTGGCTTTTACTTTTTCTTTTTCCAAAATTAAAGGAGAAGAAGTAGAGAGAATGAATTTATAAGCATAACTTAAATGTTAAAGAGTATACAAGCTCTTATAAAGTAGTAGGAGTAAGTGCATGACTTAACAGCATCAATTACCATCAATTTGTGGCCACCATACTGGTACAATCCTGCTACCTTACGAAAGGCCATAGAGATATTGCCAATATTCTAAGCATTTTAATCTATAACAGCAAGCAATAACATAACACATTCCCTTTTTTTTGTATTATGGTGGCAACTAAGAATGTCAATTGGGATTCCATGGCAGAGTTGTTTAGTTGATTTATCTCCATATTAGCTACCTATATAGCTAATAAGTAACAACAATTTATCTGGGTATCTCACATCTTTATTGA
The DNA here is from genome assembly GCF_000455745.1 of Alligator sinensis. Taxonomy (NCBI): domain Eukaryota; kingdom Metazoa; phylum Chordata; order Crocodylia; family Alligatoridae; genus Alligator; species Alligator sinensis. Next base: position 1,612,246 of record NW_005842167.1, on the reverse strand, counting down.
TTTTTACCTCACAACTACTTTGTGAAGTGTGAAATCCTATTATTCCCATTTTACAGATGGAGAAATGAAGGCCCAGCGGGTCTTTTATGTGCTGTCTTTGGTGTGTTAGAGTCTACCACTGAGAAGCAAAGCCATACCCACTTGTTCCCATTCTGCCCAGGCCAGACTTGGAAGTGGGGCAGTAAAGGAGCTCTTGGGGACCTTTTCCCTTTGTACTGCTCTTGACGTTCATCTGTGGTATATTTGAGAGCAGTGAGAGATGGGGTCAGGGGCATATGGCTGTTAAACATAAAGTGCAGAAACACCACATAAGAGCAAGAGCGGGACCCAGAACCCAGAATCTCTTCTACTGCAGTGCCTGTCTTATTGGGCCACCTTCCCTTTGGCTCACTCTTCCCTGGCTCCACATCTGGGGACAACAGGGCAGACCCTACAGTGAGAGACTGCGGGACCTGAACCTATTCAGCCTCCACAAGAGAAGGCTGAGGGGGGACCTGGTGACCGTCTATAAACTCACTAGGGGGAACCAGAAGGGTTTGGGGGAGACGCTGTTTCCCCTAGCCCCCGCTGGCATAACAAGGAGTAATGGGCACAAGTTGATGGAGAGGAAGTACAGATTGGACATCCGAAAAAACTACTTCACAGTTAGGGCGGCTAGGAGCTGGAACCAACTTCCAAGGGAGGTGGTGCTGGCCCCTACCCTGGGGATCTTTAAGAAGAGGCTGGATGCCTACCTGGCTGGACTCATTTGAGTCCCGTTTTTTGTTTAGGGTTCTTTTGTTGTTCTCCCGCCCTGGCGGGGGGTCGGGCTAGAAGATCTATTAGGTCCCTTCCGACCCTAAAACTATGAAACTACTTGGTTGTTCAGTTGAATGAGCTTCAGCCAGAGAGGTACAGGGTGTTTTTAACAATGCTTAGCCCATGGCTTAGCAGATGAGGCATTTTGCTGAGGAGTGGGATACGTGGATTCAAACCCCTCTCTAAGTTAGAGGGACTGGGGGCTCCCATTCCCTGGCCAAGTGCTCGAACCACTAGATTAAATGGTGGGGCAGCCATCTTTTCCCTTCTCCATTTTGGTACTTCCATGGGGTTACGTGCCTTCCTAGGGCAGATAGGATCTAAAAACCATGCAAGTGGTCCAAAATGCTTCTTTTGTGGCTAAACAAGCTGCATAAGTTGTATACTACTCGTTTAAAGGTGGAGCTGAATTTGGGCTACTGAGTTTGTGGGAAGTGCATGAGTAAGTGTTTCCAGCACTGGGGCCTAAATAAAGACATGACATCATGAGAGTAGAAATAATTAATTTTCTTTCTTTATATACTCTGGTTACATTATTTTTATGTTCTATGCCATTAATATTATTTTCCTGACTTCTGTGTGTCTCTGCTGATGGGAATTAATGTACACAAGACAAGCTTGCAGTAATTTGTTTTATTGTTGTGATGAGGGCATCAGGGAATCTGGAGCTTCACTGTATTAGGCCTGTGGAAATACACATAGCAACACTACGTTTTTGTCCCTAAAAATGTGGTCTCTTAAGTTAATAGTTTCCCTTGATTCATCAACTAAACAGGAGTGAAATAAGGTTGTAGTAAAAATAAACAATGTTGCAATGCAGTTTTATTACAATTGAACATGTTACTTTTGTAGTGCTATAAATGCCTTTGTAGAGCTACAAAAAGCAAGTGTTCCCAGGTTCAGTCCATTTGTAGTACTGGAAAGATGGTATATTTGTCACAAAGAAATTCCTGTTTGAAACGGGAACTTCTTTATAGTGCTGGCACTTGTACGTCTACATCTAATATGTGCCCAATTACACGTAGTGGTACAGGGGGTCTCTTGGACAAGCAGTATCTCACAGTCCTCCGATTTCCCTTTCTCTCTCATCCACGAGGAGGGAAAATGGCCAGCTCTTTGACAGCCCTGGCAGTGAACAGAACCGCAGCTCTGTTTGTGGTGGCAGCTGTGCCAGAGCCAGCACTGATCAGTTGTTCCACAGAGCATCTCCGTCACAGCTGCCACCACAAGCTGAGCTGCAGCCCTGCTGGCGGCAGTGGTTGTGTTGCCACTCTGCTTCCCAAACAGCTAATCAGTCACTGATCAGCTGTTCCATGTAACAGGCAATGGTGGTTCTGGCACAGTCGCTGCAGGAAGCAGAGCTAGATAGAGCAGTTGCGCCTGGCTGGAGACCATGCTTATGTGTCTCTATTTTTGTAGTGCTACAAAGTCCCTGAGGTACTTTGTACCACTACAAATGAACATGTGTCGATTGCCTTAGAATATCATCATTTGGATCACAGGGCTTGCAAGCGAGCTTTGTCTACGTCAAAAGCTTGGTGCTCTCCTACTATTTCACCAGCACTCTTGATAGCAACAATGAGCATGCAAATATAGAATGACAATTGTTATGGTTACTGCCATGTCATGCAGACACCTTCAGAGTGATACCAGTGCCATGATGAGAGAACTTGACAAACATCAGTGTCAAAGCCGGTAATATGGGTTAAAAAAAAGGCCCATATACCTCTCCAAGTAACTGTTTTTCTATACAAGACTGAAAAAAGGCAGGTAGGTATTTAAATTTTAAATTGCTTTCAAGATTTATTCCTTATAAATATTTTATCATTAAATCAAAAGCATTTTAGTTAATGTCTCGTACCTTCTCCTCCATTTCAGTTATTCCTCCCTCAGAAGGGGATTCTTTCAGCTTTTCATTTCTATTATAGTCTAGGACCAAAATCTGTTCCTAGTTACATTAGTACAATGGAGAGGATAATACAATCTATGGAGACTATATACCCAAGGGCTAGTTCCATTAAAGTCCTTAGATGCCAAAGGCAGACAAGGTTCTTTGGGTGAATCTGGTATCTTTTATTAGATAAAAGTCTGCCTATGTCCTTAGACCAACACGGCTACAACCTACACTCCTGTAACATGTTAGATGCCTAATGCAGACCTAAAGTGTTCAAATCCAAACTTGCAGCCTGCACCCTTATAACTCTCCCCCACCCCCACGTCCTGGTCAGCAGCTGCCTAACCCTAGAGTTGCCATTCCTTGGTGCCTCTGCCTTCTGAGTATGCCAAGAACTGTCCCAGTGTAAAATATTTGATGCCTAGCTCCTATTTGTGATCCATTGGGATTTAGAAAATAGGTAGGGCAGCACCTGAGTCTTCTGAAGGGTTCAATCTCATCAGTGTGCCCTGAACACACTAAAGTTATGCTGAAAGCATTGGATTCAACCCAAAACACAGCGGCCAGAGCCATATCTTTGTGGTGGTGGTTCCACCTATCTTTACTATAAAATTCCAGTAGTTAGGGCACTGGCCCAGGGGCTAGGAAACCTGGGCATTAGTCCCACTTTCATCTGAGGAAACTTATTGTTTTCCCTACTCAGTGAGAACTTTATCAGTCCACAGGCTGCACTGGTTGTGGTACACTCACCATCCTTCCTGTTGAAACAGGGTTGATATGTACAGTCAGAAGGAGAGGAAGCTTTAAAAAAGATTTTAAAAGATTGGGGTCTACTCAGTTTTTTCAAAGAATACAGGCACCTACTATTCTCAAGTGTGGGTTCTGGGCCCTCAATTCTGAGCAGACAGGAGCACTCTTTCTGTAGCCCTGATTCAGATGCTAAAGATCCAGAGATGGATGGGAATTCAGACATGGCCCTATATCTAGCATTTCTTGTTGGATAGACCTGGCTGATCCTCTTGTTAGCATCTAGGTTATTTTGGATCACCTTTCTAAGGTGCTAATTTTTCCCAATGCATGTCATAGGAAGCCAACGCATGTAACTCTGGGTTTGTATTCCATGCTGCAATCAACCACCCAAAGATTCAGGCAGTGTAGCACCTAACTTGTAGGTGCCCAAGTCTTTATTCATACCTGGTATTCAATCTGCATGGTGCAAATTTCTTCTGTCATGACAAAGGTAATCCAGACAGCTACTAATTGCATATGCGAACAGATTTCCATATGACTTGAATTCCAGTTTTGTCAACTTTGTTTACCAGAGACCTTGGCTTATTTGAAACTAAAAAAAGGACACAGGCCTTTGTTGGATGAATACTATATTGAAAATGAACATATCAATACATTGACTGTTAGGTGCAGAACTGCTTCTCCTCCCACACTCCTGGTTCATATATGTACTGGTTAAATAATGTTATGTTTCCCTCCAGTGGCTGTAGTAACTATACAGTAGTAGTCTAAAGGTATACCTGTTAGCTCAAGTAGTAGAGACTTAGTTTATTTGGAACTGAAGGTCCTCAGGTGATATCCCCTTTGACAACCTTTTTTGTTAATTACAAACTGATGGGTTTTTTCCTACTTCCTAGTTCAGTTTTTGAATATGAAATAATGATAGAACAGTAGAGCAGATTAGATTTGAAATGTACACTTTGAATGGATTTCTTTTTAAGAGTTTGGGTGCTGGAGCCTTTGGTAAAGTGTCTTCTTCCCATCTTTTCTTCTGTTCAAGATAGCCAATGGGGAAAGAAAAGTAATCATTATATGGCTTGAGATATTTGGAAAGGTTGCTGTACCTGACTTCTTCTGGTTTCCTAAAATAAATGATATAAGGTAAGGAGACATATTCCAACATTATAAGCATTAGAGGAAAGAAACTGGGGAGCTTAAGTATCCTAGTTGTAGAGAAAAGTTGTACCTTGCTCATGAGTGGTAGTTGCCACTAGAATTCCAACTTTCTCTTCAATCATGGTTTCACATCCTGGAGCCTTTTTTTGAGGTACCAATTTAGCAGTTGTCATGTTAACTATTTGCTTAGCTATGACAGTTTGGAAAAAAATGTAGGATTCACTTTCACAGGCCCTCATGACTAAATTGCCTCTGGCCTCTACAATAACTTGGTTGACATAGATCACTTTTGAGGCCTCTTATAGTTTTGTTGGCACAGCATATCATGACTTTCACTACCTCTAGAGCCTTGAACTCTATCCACTTACAGGATGTCCTTGCAGCTTGTTGGAGGGCTTGTTGTAGGTAGGCTTGTCATTAATATATCTACTACTGAGAGTCAGGTGGAATCTAGTCCTGGTAAGCAGCAAAAAAATATACTGATATAGAGCAAAGGGAAGACTTTGAATCACTTGGAAGTGGTAGACTTTCTACTCCTTGCAACAAATTCTGTACAGCAGCATTCCTATTAGAATAGAAGAACTAGTTTTGCTTTTTCCTACAACTAATGGGAAGTTGAAGCTTGAAATTGCCTAAATTCAAGACTGGTTGGGCCATAAGCAGGAGGATCACTAACAGCATTCCTTAAATAGGGTGTGCCATTAAGGTTAGGAGGCTAGAGAGGATGTGTTATGGAGGATTAGGATTTGAGAATTGAGCTTGTTGAAGATATTGACAGTTATTTTTTATGCTGATTGTTCAATTGATTTGTCATTCAGACCTCTGGCCAACTCTAGAATGAGGGTTTTTTGTTGTTGTTATTTATTTTACTTTCAGGCTGCTCCACAGACCTGTTTGTTTAAATAGGCACTTGCATGCACAAGTATTAGTTGGTTGTTGTAGTTGTTGAATTCCTTTCACTACCCCCAAATCACATGCATATTTTATATGTGGAAAAGTTGCAAGAAAAATATAACTTAAAAACAATTGGAATGGAAGATTGCTTAAACCAGTGTATTCTGCAGTTTGATGCTTGTGTTGAACTTACATCACTGAAAGCTGAAGACTTGTATTTACTGAACTGTTGAAAGATTCCACACATTGGCTTAGCAAAACACCTCAGTCATCCCATGAGGGGATGCCTCAAGGAACAGAACGGACTTCATGCCCAGTTAGTTGTGAGCCATAGTGTTTTTCAGTTGTTCAGGTGTATACACATTGGGCCAGGACACCACATCTCTTTACACACACTCTGGGGGAGGGTGGGGGGGAGCACATTTTAATTAAAGAGGTTCTCAGGAGATGCTCTAATTAAAACATCCTCAACATCTCATGTATTCAGCATCCCACGCTTCAAAATGGTGGCAGGGGTGCTTTAACTTAAGCTCATTTGATAAGCTTTAGTTAAAGTACCCCTACTGCCATTTTGAAATGTGGGGACACTGAATACATGTTATGCTGAGGCTGCTGGAATGTCCTAATTAGAATGGTCCAGCAGATTCAATTACTCAAGCATGCTCTGATGCATTTTAATTAGGACACATTGGAGCAGGCATTGGGCATGTGTATAGGTGCCCTGGATTACTATGAACCATCCAGATTGGAATTATTGATATGGACAATTTATGGCAAATCCATAGCTATCAACCTACTAAAAAGTAAGGTTTTTTACACAATAGATAGCCATTGTGAAGAACGCAACAACAAAAATAGCTGAGAAAGAAAATGTTTAATTATATGGGATTATTCTTAACAAGTACTAAATTTTCCATAACCTCAGACTCAGGACTCAGCATTTCTGATTTCAGTAATTTGCAGTCAGATAATACCAGGTCTGTAGGCAAGAGAGGTAAATTTAGATCTAAAATGAATGACATACCTTGTAATGAGGTAAGGCTCATCAACAAAGTGTTATTTTAGCTGGTGATGAACTAAAGGCCAACCAAGGGAATAGGATCATATGAACACACTGTATGTATAATGACACTAAATAGATTCAAGTCATTTCGGGCATGACAAGTGAACTTTATCTTCCTGGATAGTGCAAATAGTGACTGAAAAGCCATTTGTGAAAAGTCATAGTGTAAGTGGCAAGGGAAAAATAGGCTTATACATATCTGATCAAGGTCTTCCTGCACCTCATTAGGCTAAACAAAAACAGTGATGAGTATCATGTTTGGTCTGCAGGCCTTGAACAGGGTTTCCAACCTAAGAATTTTTTTTTCTTTTACTGACAGTCTGCAAGCTTTTTAATGACAGTCAAACTTTTTTACTGACATGTTTCTACTGATATATGTTTTACGTAATGTAAATGTAACTCTTATGCCAGACTCTGCCCTGCAGCCCTGCCCCAGTTAAAAGGACTGGGTTCAAATGTAGAGGTTTAACACCAATCATAGTAGAAAAGTAAAAAAGTTTGGTTGTCAGTAAAAAGTTCGCAGTAAAATATATTTCTTGGGTTGTCAAACTTACTTGGCTGCAGCAATATTTTTACACCGTGTGGTGCCTCCCTTCCCCCCACTTTAGGGGCCTCCTACTCGCCTCCACACCCTGATGACCCCAACTGCAACCTGTACCATGCTGCTTCACCCAGCCCACCCCCAGCCCTCCCCCCACCTATCCCACCCCCACTCACAAGGCAGGTAATGCTGCTATGTTCTATTTGTTGGAGCTTCAATCAAGAGGTGGGTGCTTAGTGTTTTTACTGATGACTAATGTTTTTTTTTTTTAAATGACTTTACTAACAGCCATTTTAGCCAGATTTTTTTTTTTTTTACTGACAGTCAGTAAATTTATTGTCTTTGATAGATTTTCAGTGTGTATTCATTCTGGTGCTCAGCTGTTGTTTGGTTTGACAAACACAGAACAAGAATACCCAATTACCTGTGGGAGCACACTTCTCACAAAACAATCTCTCCCACTCTGATCTATCAGTTCTAATCCTCAAAGGGAACTTACAAAAAACCTTTCATAGATGAGCCTACAAACTTCACTTCATAAATCTACTGGATACAAAAAAACCTGGACTCAAGATGGACATTGGATTTATGACACATTACAACCTGCCTGACATCTGATTCACCAGGTACCTGCCAGACCTGACCTCTTAGACTTTTCTTTCCCCCCTTCCTCCCTTCCTTCTCTGCCCTTTGTCTTCCTAATTTCCAGCTATTTACTTTTTCACAGACAGCCTCTTTTCTACCTTGAAAATCTACTACAGTAGAGTCTCCCTTACTTACCTTTGGCTCCCCTTGCCCTCATTTCCCCCCTCCCTTCCCTTTTCTACAGTTTGTTTTCCTAATTTCCACCTACTTACATTCTCACTGACATCCTGTCACATTTTTAGCTTCTTTCATTCCTTGGAGTCTCAGAACAGCAGAGACTCCCTATGCCTGAAGAAGGGTGATTGTTCCTGAAAGTTTGCAAAGAACCTTTTTCCAGCTACTCAGTTGGTCTAATAAAAGATATCATCATCTACCTAAAGAAACTTTCTTGTCTATGTCCTTAGACCAACATGGCTACAACTAAAAACCTCTCACCAACTAATGAAGTTCAGCCATCTGTAGGGTAGAAGGGACAGTCATCTCCTACCTGTAATACTACATGTTATTTCTCATTAGGCTAACAATGTCTATATTACTTCACAGGTGGATTTTTGTGTATGGGGTCTGTAGACTTTAGTTATTGGGTTACTTTTAACATATCAGTCCAGATGAGACTTGATTGAATGACAGCTCTAGAGACCAATTTATTAGGTCCAGGATTTTTGACAAGTATTAGGGCCTCAGCTCTATGTATTAACTGAAGTATTGAGCATCCTGTAACATGTTTTTCCCATACTATGTTGGGACAATTGATTTAATACATGTTTACATCATTGCAGACTAGGACCAAGGGCTCTAATTAATCAAACAGGTGGAATTCTGTAGAAGTGGAAATTTGGCTGAAAGAGAAAAAATTACTTGCATACCATACACACCTGACATCGCAAAGTATCTTTTCAAAATTGGAGTGCATGTTTTAAATGGGGTAGCTGAATTTTCTACCCAGAATAGTAGCAATGGCATTTCTGTGTGGACAGTGCTGAGAATGTTAATTGACTTAATGGATCAGTAGAATTTTTAATTTTGGCTAATTGCTCTTCACTTAACAGGTGTTAATGAGCTACTCTCTTTTTTTAATGACCTTGATATTCCATTAATCAAACTATCCTTTCTTCTGCAATTTTGCTGAAGAATTTGCAAATTAGCTACTCAGATCTCTCTCTCCCTATTTTACAGGCTCGAAGACTATGCTTAGCCCTTTTCAAAATCCTTGACCTCCCCATGGAGTACAGTCTTCCGAAACAGTTACAGTTTCAGCTTTTGGCAGAACAGCATAGAGCTGCTGACAATTCAGCTGTGAAAGGGTTAAAACTGTAGCTATTGCCTGAGAAGGAAAGGGAGGGTGACTAATCTAAAGATTAGGCTCCGTTCCTGTTATATGTAGTCATTATTCTGAAGACTCTTTTTTTTTTTTTTTTTTTGCTTTGTACTGCCTTCCCAAAAAACAGGTGCGAATCTTATTTGGAGGAGTATAGAATGTGAGAAAATATGGTTCAGGATCACTGGATGTGGTGATTCAGCCCCTTACCTTAGCATATTTGGCCTTTGAGATTGGCATGACTTCTGACCATCAGGTTAACTGCCTCCTCCGCTGATAGGAAGGCCAAGGAGGGTGTGCTCAACATGTCATCCACTCTCCCCTTGGCTGAATCTCTGGGGGGCACAAGCAGTCTCACTGATGTTGAAGTATCAGCTTTATTGAATCTTGTCTATTGCTGGTATCTCTTTGTCCCTTTGAAAAAGAAAAAGGCAAATAGAATTGTCTACCAAAATTCCCAAAGATTTCGCTCTCTTAAAATTCTGATAAAATTGATAATAAACTTTTACCATCTCTATAATTACCTGCAAAAGGGGGACATTTTCCTGAGAATATCATTGAAAAAGTTCAGTTTTTAATATATTTTGAAGTGTTTCAAGCTGTAACAGGTACTAGTCATAGTGCAATACTGTCTTTCATGGAACAGCAAAAGTTCAGCTAACATACTGAACTCAGCCTTCCCTTCCTCAGACACTGGAAGCAGTGTAAATTACTTTTGTTTTATGTGAGGATGGCCATATGCTGAAAAGTGTAGATGTGAATGTGAACTTCCATTCTTTTTATACAGTGGATTAGATGAGAAAGATGAAAATGTGTGTTACACTCAGAAAAAAAGGCCTGAATTTTTTCTTAAAACTCTTTGGGATAGAGACCTTGGGCTCTGGAGTGTCAACTTCATGTAAGGGTGTAAATAGCCTTAATAACTGAACAGTACTCAAAGGTCACTGACTGGGAACCAGTTCACAAATGTCACAGGTCAGAGGTATCTGCATGTACAGTGTAGAGTTTTAGTCAATTACCAGAGAGGCCAGTTACAGCAGTGGGAATGATGCAGTGTGGGATGCCTGGAAGACTGACTGGACCCATGTCACTGGACACTTGGTATGAATATATAACAATGATCTAGTTCACAGTGAACCAATTTAAAAGAGTACCTGATTTTCCAAGTACACTTTTGAGCCATTTCAGGCAGTTTTAAACTGTTTGGACTGCTCTTATGTCTGTCTACTTCAGGTTTAAATGGCATTTTAACTAATCTAAGGCCCCTGGCAGATGTTCAAGTAAAGGCATGATGGGATCTGATGTGGGATCCCCATAATTGTGCTTCCTGCCCAGCCATATGTGCAGGGCAGGAGGCATGATTGTGGGATTCAGCATCAGATCCCATCACACTTTACTGCTGCTGCAGGGGGAGCCTGGGATCATGATCCCAGACTCCCTTTACACCAGAAAGTAGCAAGTTCCAATGGCTGGGGGCCCCCAGCTGATCTGGGCTTATAGTCATGGGAGCACATGTTGCATTCCTGGAGCTGGAAGCACCAGCCTCCAGGGCACATGGTGCTCTCCTGTGGCTGGGGGTCCCACCAGGTGCCAGGGGCACAACCTGTGGCTGAGAGCCCCAGCCTAGTCATGCGTTCGATTAAAGATACAATAGGAACCAGCCACGAAGTTATTACACATTTTTGTAATTAATCACATTAACATGTTCCTGGGTAAAAACTTGAGGCATGATTAAGTGGTTAACCATGTCTTATATGTAATGTGTGCCAGGGGCCTAAGTGTTACATATGTCCATACCTGAAGGAATGGATGTAGGTGTTTATAAGCAGGTTTGTGAGCCTGCTACTGTGCAGATGGGCTTTGTCCACTTAGAAACTATTCAGTCAGGCTGAACAATAGTCCATAAGTGAGCTTGAGTGCCTGCAGCTTCATCAGCTGTCATTGCTCCCCTGGGAGCCCCTCAGCTACCCCTCATAACACACAGCAATAATCTTTGGTCCAAAAAAAGAAAGACTAAGGCTAAAAGTTTGCTCTGCAGCAGGGGGCAGGAGAGGGCCCTCTTGTGACTGGCCACCAATGGCTGCTTCCCACGGAAAAACAGAGAAAACCATGGATTTCCCCTTTTATCAGAGAAAATGTGGATTTCTCCTTTTAGCAGAGAAACCCGCAGATTCCCTGTTTTTAGAAACAGCTCTGCAGGCTGGTTGAGCTCCAGCCTGCAAGAGCTGTTTGCCAACAGGGCAGAAACCCCAAGCCCTACCCAGAGGGGAAGGGGGAGAATGAAAGGCATGGCCTGAGGCTCTCAGTCAACCACAGCTCTGCTCAGCTCAGCTTCACTATTCGGTCCTGGAGTCTGAGGTAAGTGGGGCTTGCAGGGGGCCAGGGGCCCCTCTGGCAGGGCTGGGGTTGCAGGTCACCGCTGGAGTCACCGGCAGGACTGGGGGGAGCCAGCCCCGGTACCCCTCCTGAGCAGGTAGCAGAAGTGGGGAAGCCGGCTCCGTGCTGCTTCTGCTGCAGCTGCCTGCTTTTGGGGGCAGAGAGCTGCAGACTTGGGGCCCTGGCCCCATAGCCCTGGGAGCCCTGGGCCCCCTCCAGAAGGGCTGGGGGGCAGGGGCTATGGGTGGGGGAAGAGGCATGAGTAGTGCAGGGAGATGTTGTGGGGGCAATGAGGGGCACCAGCAGGGTTGGGATGACTTTGGGGGTGAGTGAGGGGCACCAGCAGGGCTAGGGAGGGCTGCAGGGGCCTTTTAATTTTAATAATGCATTTGGGGGGGTTTATTAAAGAATCTGCAATTTTTTGGTCAGAGAATTTGTTGGGGTTTTTTTGTCAGAGAAAACCAGGATCCCTGCTGATCACCCACAGCTGGGCTTCTACCTCAGGGCTGTCTGCCCCATTTAAAGAGCCAGATCATCTGTTACATTGCTTATATGCCATAGACACTGGCTTGCCAACAGTATAGTGAAGAAAAAGGAGCAAGACACACTACATTGATTGTGAACTAGATCTTTGGCCTTCATAGCAGAATGTATCACAGTGCAGGACGTGCACAGAGCAGTGCCAGGAAGGACATCAGGCTTGTATTATACAATACAACAGTAGCCCCTTTATTACACACCCTAACTTGCCTGCCATGTATTTTGAACGTATCCAAGAATCTGGCTATAGGTTCTTATGTGCCATGAGCATTAGTCAAACATCCTCCCAAGCCAACTGACCCACAGAACTAGCTTGTGTGAGACACCAATTTCTGTGGCCAGCAGCACACAAAGAAGGGATGCACCTTGTGTCATGTCCACCTACCTTTGACTCCCCAGTCTGAGAGACCAGATACCCATTTGCAGCTGGGCTGACAGACGGCAATCTTTTGCATGACTTGAGATAGGGTTCAAACTAGTATCTCCATAGCAATAGTAGTCTTTGGAGGAATGACTTCTATTTGTATAAATGTCAGTCGGAGTGACATTTATACAAATAGCGTCTTTTAGAAAAGTGTACAGAAAACAATGTAGAACTGGAAATATTTGTTGTGAATATGTTTGTACTATGTCCAATGAGTTAACAAGTACAAAGTAATTTGCAGTAAACTTTTCAGATAAATAGCAGCACTCACCTGCAGAGGTGTAACTGCTGGGAAAAGTGGTGGGGGGAGGTCAGGTGCTGCTGTGGCAGTGGGTCTGAGAACAGGGTGGTGCAGAAGGGGAAATGGGGGACAGGAGTCTTACCTGTTCCAAGACCTGAAAAAAGTCCCCAGCTGTGCTGCCATGGTGTGGTCTGCTTGCCCAGGTTGTTGCTCCTACAGCATCAATGTGGTGTCCATGAATCCAACTGGCACTGCAACAAGGGGCGTGGGATCCCTAAGAGTCAGCCATTCTGGCTCCCCCACTAAACTGGTGCCCTGGGTGCAGATTTGGGGCCCTGGCCATTTGCCCACTCCAAGTGTCTCTACTGCTCATTTGCAGAGGCTGACTGTGAAAATAAGTTGCTGCAAGTATGTGGCTGGTTTGTTTTTTTGCTAAAGCAAACAGTTGTATAGTATTTACCAGTGGGGTGCTCTGTGGTGAACAGACCTTCCCAGAAGCACAGCATGTGGCATCATTCAATTAAGCAGCATCTTTTAGCACTGAGGTTCCAACTTTTTCTTTACACCTTGAGAAAGTGACTACATGTATAGGTTTGTTTGTGTCTAGTCATAACTATTTTGATGGTGTCTAAGTGGCAATAATTTGAAATATTGCATTTCCCCATATAATTTGCCCATAATATAAAAGCTAAATATATCCTTTCCCTGGAACATACAGAGAAAGCTGTTGCTATGAGGGCTGCCAACTTGCATCAATGTTCAGGTATGGTTTTCCTCCCTCCTGCATTATTTTGCATGTATCATGTTTTACTTTTTTATGTCTCTAATTAGTACTAAAAGCAGTTCCAAATGAGAGGAGCAATAAACTAATCAAGGTACGGTAGAAGATTGAAATTTCAGGCAAACTTTCTTTTTTGTACAGGAAGCTTGCATGTATATACCTCCACCATGTAATTACAGTATGGAGCCAAATGTTGATTAATGTTAATTTTAGAGTAAACAGAGACAGGAAAGGCCAATGTACTCCACACCTAAAAATATACTCTTGAGAGTATTTCATGTCTCTTAACTGAGAGACATGACATCTGTGGATTTATAACCCAGTCATTATTTGTGAATAATGATTAGCTGTTCCCATATAATTAACCCGTGATCTTTCAGCCATGGTTGCAACCCTTGGAGGCTCCAATCACTATGGTCCTTCAAACCACAAGACCTAATCCAGAAACACCCTTACACTCAAGCAGACTTACTTTCCTCTTCTATAACAGCCAGTTAGTTTCTCTGGAATATAGGGCTAGGATTGTTCAGTTAAGAAAGGCCATTTAAAAAAGAAAATTATGGTCACAAAGCTGTAGAGGCTTGTCTTACTGTGGGATGATCTAAAAATTCACAAAGACACTGCCCGCAGGAATATAATATGAGACTGATTTTTTTTTTTCCTTGTTTTAGTCAGAACATTGGTATCTTGGTCTTGATTAATCTAAATTTTAAAGAATAGAAGGGTCACTTTTAAACATCTAATCTGACCTCCTGCATAATCTAGGTCACAAAGCTGTAGGCCAAAGTGATTCCTGCATTAAGCCCACATTTTTCTTGTTAAGGATTTCTTTTTAGAAAAAACTTTCAACCAGAATTCAAAGGAGTTCCAGGGATGTGGCACCACGTTCCTTGATAAGTTGTCCCACTGGTTAATTACCTTTCCTCTTAAAAATCTTAGTTTTAGTCTAAGTATATCTATTTACCAATTGGGCTTCATAGGCCTTTGTTTTTGGAGGTAGTTTCTGGACAGTGAATCATTCTTGTACTTTTTATGTATAAACTTGCCAGGTTTCAGCATCGTTTTTGAGTGCCCCCCAGAACAAAAAAAATAATGTTCTACTTAATGGTGTCACTTGTGCCAATATATGGTCGTAAGACCATTTTCTTATTTGTACTTAGTGTTCCCATTTACATATGCAAAGAGAATGTCAGCTTTTACCTATCATGTTGCCTCAAGAGCACAAGATTCATATTGACTCCTGGATTCCTTTCAGAGTTACTGCTTTCCCAAATAGTTTTCCATACTGTAAATGTGGCTTACATTTTCTGTTTCTATGTAATCTTGGCTATGTGATAATAAGGACAAAATGAGAAAGGAAAGGGTGTGGTCTTAGACAAATTAGGTCTTCTGTTTAGTTTCTTATGTGTACCATTGTAGAAGTCAAAGCTATTCAGGGCCTTGAAAAATATTTGAAGTTGATATGGTGGAAAGAAAAATTCAGTGGAGGGATTCCATATTTGGCATGGCATAGTCTGGTTGAAAGACAAGTAGCAACTTTAGTTGTCAGAAAGAATGGCAGTGGAAGAGGAAGAAGGAAATCTTGGCACAAGAGACACTGAGAGCTTGTCTATACCATGGCAGCAGCATGTCTTGGCCAGGACCACTCCAAGCTCCCCCTGCTCCTGTAGGCATGCTTCAAACCTGGAAGGATGCCAGAGAAGACACTCTGATGTCCCTATATGCTCCCGATCAAGTCCTTAGACCCCACATGAGAGTAACCCAGAGTGACAAGCCTGGAGCAGCCTCAGTGGTGTTTTTTTAGGTTTTGAATGTGCCTAAAGGAGAGGAAGAGTTGGAAATGGATGAGGCATGCTCAGGCCTGGCTGGGATACATTGCTATTATGGTATAGACAAGCCCTGGAGGGCCCTAGAAGTAGAAGGGAAACTAAAGGAGAGTTACAAAAACCAAGCAAAGATAGGGTATAGGGAAGAAGGTATGTGCAACTGTGTCAGTAATGGACTCAAAAAATGGGGAATATATCCTGAGGTGTTGACCTGGAAAAGGTCAATAATAACAGATTTCAGCCTTTGGAATATTAACAAACTCATCATTTTGACTGTTCATGACATAATATGGTCCCCTATGTTGCATTTGATTGTTTCCTGACTGGATCCAATTTTTAATAGTAATTGAGTGAGGAATATAAAATAATTTCTTTAGCACTTCAGGTAATGCCTTTCCTAAAGTACAAATAAGCATTTTCAAACAAAGAAAAGTTGATTTTCCCCAAACACTTCAGGGGTTAGGGGTGGAAACTGGGCTCAAACTGGCAACTTGCTGGAATATGAAAGATGTTTTCAAACACTTTTTTTTTTTTTTTTTTTTTTTTTTTTTAAGTAATATGATGGGCTGCCAAAGTTCGTGACTTCATATAACTGTACATTTTAGTTCTGGTGTTGGAATCGGTGATATCCATACTTTAATTTACCAGACTGGAAGAAAAAAAAGATTAGTCTGGTCTTCACCTATTTGTCTCAAAATAAAACAGTCTTGAAGTTGGTATTTAATCACCAAAGTACTAGAAGAGCAATTAACCTCGACTACTTATACTCATCTGTACTAGTAGGTTAGAATGGTGCATTATAGGAGCCAGGACTCCTGAGCTTCCACTGAAATTGGAGTAATATTCTATTGAAAAGATGTTAAGGTTTATTTATTTTTTCTTCTGTGCTCCCTGACATAATAATATATAACAAAGTGAAAGATCTGCATCTGCACAGTTCAAAATGAACTTTGCAAACTTTGGCCACAGTCATGTAATGAGTTTCACTCTTAAAGATTCTGATGTGCGTAGGAAGCCCACTGTTGATATGCGTAGGTGTTGGGATCTGCCGCCTTAGAGTTCTTTAATTCTAGAAAAGTTCTATAAGGTTTTGCCTTCTTACCATTTCTTGACCATGGAGTTTGTTTAAACTGTGTATTTTAGTCTTGAAATATTTTTTGACTGCTGGCCCAAAACAGAACAGAGCCAACATTTTAAATAGAGAACACTAGGTTCTTTCTTTCACATCTGCTTTTTACAACTGTCACTTGTCAGCCCTCACAGCTGAAGTAACCTGGTTCATCATGCATGCATGGCCAAACACCCGAGTTTCACTCAAGCTGTTAAGACCCAGTTCAAGGAAGAGAGAAATCTACTGGCCCAAACAATAAAAATAAAATACATTCTATAGTAGAGTTAAAAAAAAAATAAAACAAAATTATATTTAAGGAAGTATTCCTATGTTTAATATTTTTCCAGTGAGATGTTTCCCCTTGGTTAGCATCTGCAATTATGGTACCCATATCCCTTGGCTTGGTTTTATGCCTTTGGCCTGAAACATTCCACTGAGGTTTATGATTCATTATCTATGGTAGGTGACACAAACCTTAGTATGGGGTGTGCTGGCCAAAGTGCAGATGGCTTGAGAAAGCCAAGTTTAGTTTTTGAAACCTTGGGTGGTTGAGATTTGTAATGAAGCTGCCAGCTGAGGAAGGGAGGAAGAAGTGGGGGAAAATCACTAACCTCCATCCTTCAAATACCTACACACCTCAAACCAGGAAGGGCCATCATATCTTTGGCAGCAGCTCTACAGGAGTTACTACAACCTTAGAGTTGATGGATCCTAAAGAATTTCTTAGATAATTTGGCCATTCTGTTTCTCCAAATGCATTTTGCTCAGAATAAACTGAAAAAATCCCTTGTACCTGCCTCAGAAGCACTTGTGAGTCTGACTCCTTGTCAGTCATGTATGGAAATAGCCTGCTTTAGCATGATTCGTCATTGTCTATCTGGGCCTCATTAGCATGTGAAAACGGATAATTTAAACAGAGTACAGTGAATATAGTAGGCATTTATGTTCAGTTCTGAACTCATAAGACATTTGGAAGGAAAATTTAGAAAATGTCACTATCCTCTCAGGCCCTAATATGACTGGTTATCCTAGTCATTCTTGCTCAGAGCATTACCTGTCTGTGCTTAGCAACCTTCAGTCAGAAGAGGTAAGCATATGTTGTGGCAGTAACTCATGGAGCATTGACAGGATGCAAAATATGGGAAACTATATGGTTTTTATTTTTACAGCATAGTCATGTTCTTTTTCCTGCAGCTGGTCTTTAAAGTTAGCAATCCTTTCCTCTGCTTATGCAAAGTAAAACTGACAGACATGCATGGAATGTCATGGAATTGGCTGCAGTTTTCATGAGGTAGGTGCATAAGAGACCCAGGCAACAAACAGCCCTGCTGACCCAGTTTATTCCCTATATTGAATGGACTCTCTAAGGTAGTGTGTTACTAGGTTGGTACCTTTGGACATCAGAAAGGGCATGTGACATGGAAAGATAGCAGGTACTTGGAGAGATCTGCAGGATGGAGCTGACATTCTGCTTGGTTGCTTCAGCTTCCCAGGCACAGCAGTCAGGCACAAACCTTAATGAGATCCCCATGAGTCCACATACTCACCCATTAGCAGCAACTTGCTTTTGCTGACACGGCAGGCCATTGATGTCATATGCAGAAATTTCTGAAATGTCTCAATTGACTTGGATATGATATAGGGGAGAAATCTTTAACATTTTAGAAACAAGGGAAGAACACTGACATTGGTGTGGGGGACAGTTACCTGGCTATCTAGCTGAATCCTGCATGCCCAGATACCTTGAGTTGCTAAAGAACTTCTTTTGATTTTCAAGCATCCATTCATGGTGTTTCTCATGGAAGCAACTGTACCAGACAATATACCTAATCTCATCTAATCCAAAGTGTTAAATAGTCCTGGGGCTGGCTAAAACTTGGATGGGAGATAATGTTGGAACCCTAAGCACCATGGACACAACACAAGGAATTGTGACTGAGCTCTTGACCAATACTAAACCATAGAAATTAAATGAACGATAAGACTTCACTTGGCCCCATTATAGCTCCTGAGCTGATGGACAGGAATAAAAGGAAGGAAAGATGCATAGAGGAACTGTTTTGAAAACTCCTCTTTTCAGAATACCTAAAGCTGGCTGCCCCACACCCCAAAATTGACTGCTTATAGGAAGCCTTTTGAAAATCACCCTGACACGATTGGCTCAGGGCTCCATTATTTGCTAGTAGTTGAGGCCCAGGATAACAAACCCAGGAGTTTCTGCAACTACAAGCTTAGCCAAGTATATACATATAGTTCAGAGATGGAGTGGCTGACTACAAACCATCTGGCAGCATTGGTAATGATTTACTCAGAGTAGATGGTAATGAACCCCAAGACCACTAGCAAAGAATGTCAAAGAAACAGTTAATTCTTTCTGGAACTTGGATGTAGCAATGTGTTTGGGAAAGGTGTTTGAAATTCGACAGTGGAGAAAGGAGAGTCACTGACAGATAATCAGCTCAGATTGTAGATGAATCCATTGGAATGCCCCCATGATGGAATGAATGTAAAGAGAAGTGAACAGGAGAGAATGCTTGCAGACTCTAACCCAGGGAAAAGGGTAGGAAGAACAGATGTTGAAGGATTGGGAGAGTTACCACTATGAGGAGAACCAATGACCTCAAAGGCCTGAACACTCCTGGAGGAAAGAGTGGGTGATCAAGTCTGCCAAAGATAGAAGAAAAATAGAGGACAATGAAAGTAGCGGACAGGCTGTTAGGATATGGCTAGTGACCACTAAGACCATTGAAAAAGTACATACTGGGTATATCTACACGTTCAAGTAATGCAACATGATAAACTTTGGAGCTCAACTGCTCCTGGGCACACATCTATGCTTATGCTGAGGACAGCAGCACTTTCAGCCACGGCAGAGCAGCCCTAGGCTGGCAGCAAGGTTGTGGGGGGAAGGAGGGACCATCCCCAGGCTCCAGGTGGTGATGTCAGGTGGCAGAGGGGCTGGCTGGGGCATGTGGGTGCAAAACCTGTGGAGCCATGTGGTTGGGCAGTGGGCAGGAATCTGGCCCCTGCCCAGTCACCATCTACACATGTGTTTCTGTGCAATAAATGTCATAAGATAGTACTGTCCCTGTCTTACTCTACACGTGCGCTTTATTCCAGAGTTAACTAATTAGTACCAGAGTAAAGCATCAGTCTACACGTGCGCCAGTATTAAAGCACAATAAATTAATTCATTCCACTGTAAGATAGTACTGTCCCCGTCAGGGACTCCTACCTGCTGCCAGCCGGGGGCTTCTCTCTTCCCAGCTTAAAGTGCTGCTGTCCCAGGAGCACATGTAGACCCTGACCCCAGGAGCAGTTGACTCCGGGTAAAAGAGCTCCAGAGTGTATCACATTGCATTAGTTGAATGTGTAGATGCACCCTCGGTGTAATGAAGAGAATGAAAAAGAGACTTGGGGCAGGGAATCATTAGAACAGGGGATTATTAGAACAGAGCACATCCATACAGCAAGTACATGAAAAATTGAAGCTGCAGTGTATGGAAGAAAGGGACTTAGGGTGATTGAGTTCAGGAGAAGAAAAAATATTTCTTAGGAAAAATGTGTTTAGTAGCAAGGTTCAGAGAGGAGAGGTATGCAAAAGATAAGGAGTTTGGAGTGGATAGAGTCAAAAGGATTAGACAAAGGACTTAGTATACACACCTAGCATACACATTGATAGACACACTAGCCAATTGCCCATCAAGAATGACAGGGGGTGGGGGAAGGGGCCGGGATGGAGTACCGCCACCTAATGCCCCATGCTGTCGCTGGTCTGCCTCTTGCAGGGAGCTGGGTGGGGGAGTGTGACTGGCCTTGGCTCCCCCACCCTCTGTCCGGTTCTCGGCGCGGCTTCGGAATCATGGCAGCGCTCCCCCATGCTTGGAGCACTCTGATAGGCTGATGGAAACAGCCAATCAGAGTGCAAATAAAGTGTTATGTACAGACAGACAGACAGACAGACTTAGGCTTTTATAATATTAGAGTTCATGTCATCTGTGTGGAATATGAGCTGTAATATGATTCTGTGAATGATATAAACTCATGTGTCAGGTTTAGACTATCATTTAAGGACACACATGTAAATCTACCTGACAATATATTTTTACTGCAGGTAGATTCTGTTATTTAAACAACGGAATCAGTATTCCATTAATTGGATAGCAAGCTGCTGCATTATTTTCCTTCCAGTATATAACATCAGCCAGATGAAATTCATCCACAATCTCCTATGTATTTCCTGAGCTGGAAGAAGACTAATAGAGTTGTTTGAGAACAGATGCACACATTGCTGCCCACAGGCTGTCTATGACTTGGGCACTCTGGCAATCAAGGAAGATTCTTTTCATATTTTGCTTCTGAAGTGCTTCTGGTGGGCAGAGCTCTTGATTGGGGTTGAATGAATTTTGTTCATTTGTCAGAAAATAGAGTACCAGTAGGGCGTTGTGACAGGGCAGTCTGTCCCTTAAAGGAGGAACAAGTGACCCTGTTAAGAAAAGCCAGCTGTGGGGCATTTGGGTAATCAAGGAGTTTTCCACTGGGAGGTTTAAAAGCTCCCTGGAGAATAAGTGAGGGGCAGCGACCAAGCTACGAAGGGAACAGTTTGCTACAGCCAGGGGCAGGCTGCTGTGCTGAGGCCAGAGCAGAAAAGGACACCCCTCCTAGTATCTGAGAGGACAGAGTAATTTTTTTTGTCCTTTTGGTTTGGTTTTTTGCTTAAAGACTGAACTTTGCTTTGAAGGACTAGCTCTGGAGCCCATAAGCGAGCAGGTTCTGCAAAAGCCGGCAGTTCTGCTTGCGGCATATACTTTCTATGTGCAAGACTACCTTTCACAATAGCCTCAACACTCTACCTCTCACCTACTTCTTGCATATATTATTGCTGTCCTGCTAGAAGGAAGCCATTTATTGCATTTGATAGCTTTGTGCACGTGTTCTAATCCAGTTGGTTTTGTTTTCAGATTGCAAGATGGTAACAATCTTTCTATTCTCTCTTTCTCCTCCCCCCCACCCCTTTTTTTTTCTTTCCTGTTTGGATCCCTTGAGGTTTCTCCCCAATTAAGTTTCCCACAGAATTTGAAGCATTTTTGTGGTTCTGCTATAATGATACCATGTCTAAAGTGGAGTGCATGGCAAACCACAGACTATAACACACAAAAACAACCAGTGAATTTGCTGCAATAATCACAAAACATTTGTGACATTTACATATTGGCATTGTTTTCACTAATGCTTTCTTATGCCAGTAACTCCTTCACCATATCTATGTTTGATTGCTAGGCTATAGTACCTGCTTATCAGTATGTAGACTTTCATATCCTTGCTTTTGATGGTGGCATAGTCATTAATCTTGATATTTCAAAGTGCCTCATCAGGATCTTAGATTATTCTGTTGCATTATTGTATATCAAGTTGTAGTTCATTCTATCAATTGGCAGTTTAAATTGCTGAATACATGTCTGTTAAAAAATGCATCTTAAAGATCATGTCTTTGAAAACATGGAGGCATTGGTTATAATAACAGGTTTCCATCAATTAACTACTGTATAAGTTTGCTTTGCACTGATTGCCATGTATCTTTTACTTATACTTCTATGGATGTATATGCTTTTTGCTTTTGTAGAGTTCCAGTCAGGGAAAAATAAATGTCTTTCTAGGAATAGGCACAGCAGCAAAGGCCATGAGTTTATCTAGCCAGGTACCCTGTCTCTGACAATGTCCGATGTCATGCTGCAGGAAGCCAAAATGAAGTAACCTGGATGTAGGAGTTGTTTCTTTCTAATCCTAGTCTATTAGCACTGAGCTCAAACCCCAAAGCATGAGGGTTTGCATTTTACACAGTATGCATTAAGTAACAAAGGGGTATAAAATAGATATGAATAAATTTAGAAGTTTGAGAGAGGTTTCTGGAATGGCCTGCCACTAGGATATTGGAAGTTTTAAGGTGTTTGATTTGCTTACAGAAGGGATTCCATACCAGGACTGCTTTACTGTGGTAGAAGAATGGACTTAAAAACACACACACATATCTTTATATATATAACTCTTTATATGTATATAACTCTCTATATATCTATGTACAGTAGATAGATAGATAGATAGATAGCTTTTTTCAAAATAACTATAATATGTGTGTGTTCTGGGGTGTAAGAGTTCTATCTATCTATCTTTCAAAACATAACTCTGTGTGTGTGTGTATGTTTTGCAGTGTAAGAGTGAAGCATGCTGCCATCTTTTTGTGAGTGTTGTGAAAGGGCAAAATGAAGTGTGCCCCAGATATCAAACACTGGCTTGGGAAACACTGGCTTAGAGCATTCTCTTAGGAAGTGGCAGACCTGTATTTTAGGCCCTCCTTAGTCTGAGAAAATTCAAACTCACATCTGCATTATTCAAAGAGGGTCTGTGGAGAGACAGGGAGAGGGCAAATGAGAGGAATTCTGACTCTCTTGCTCCCTGGGACTGTTAATACCTTTTACATTAAGCACTCTTCGGATTAAAAGCAAATAACCCTGAGAAGCTGAGACCAGAATGTGGTCTTCCTGCTACCAGCTGTGGGCCCTCACCACCAGGCTGCAGACTCAGGCTGCTGCTTTTCTGCTTGCCTTCTGGCCTTGTGATTCTTGCCATTTTGGTGTCACTGTGGTCCAGCTTCAACAGAAGGGGTGGAGGGTGGTGACCTCACCTCAACCTGTTAGCCTAGAGGCTAGGCACTCTCTTGGGAAATAGTAGCTTGGTGGTAATAATCCCTTTAGGCTCAAATTAGAACAGAACCCACTTCATGGACCATTATGCTTTCCGTTAAGTGATAGAGGAAAAGGTGAGCACCCCTTCCTCCTCCTTTGGGTGGTTTTTTGTTCCTGTATTGAGCTACATATGCACTTTCTGTGACAGACAAACACTAGGCTTGCTCTGTCCCCACTTAAGGAAAAAGGGATTTAGATGCACTTTTGGCCCTTCTCATACAGCCAGCAGTAAGTTTCAGTCGAGGAAGGGGTGTTTAACCCCCTCCCTGGCCCTAGCCCCCAGCCAGGGCTTACCTGGGGAGGGCAGTCCCTACCCTGTAGACTGGGTTGCATCCCCCTACACCCTTGTCAACCAGCCTTCCCTCCTCCAGGTAGGGAACAGAGGGGCAGGGTCAGCTCTGCTCTCTGGATCAGACAGCTCAGCCCAGCCCAGGGCTGAAAAGCATGCTGGGATGCTGGGGGACTCTGATTTACTTGACCCAGGAAGGAGTCTGGGACAGAAGTTTCATAAACTGGTTTGACCCAGATCAGTTAAGTCTGACACTACATTCAGTCAGGTTTATCTAACTAGTTTCAGTCATTTTAAAAGTGGTTTATGTGCACTGAGTTTTTGTTATGTTACAGGTTTAAACCAGTTTTTGATCACTTAAACCGGTTTAATGGTAACTTCTGTCCTTATCCCTAAACTCCCATAAACTTGGAGAGAAGTGTGTGTGGGATGTGACTTACCTATATGTTATACATCCACCTAATAATGAATGTTGGTGTGGCTTATAAACTGCCATTCATTATAATGTTATGGAGAGATGGGGAAGGGGTGGTGGGGGAAAAGTTCATATTGCTCACATTATTTCATAGGGTTTTTTTTTCAAAGGAAGATTGCTACCTAGTGAGGCTGTGTGCAGGTGCCCTTCATCTGGCACAGATTCTGCCAGTCCTTTGCTTACTTATAATTTTAGCTGTAAGCAGTTACCACAGAATCCCAAATCAATGCTATGATTTTTACCTCCCAAAGATAATCAGTCTAGCTGAGGATGTTGGGGAAAAAAAGGAGAAGCCTGCAAGGATGTGAGCTACCTGAACAAGGGTCTGCCACTAAAACATGTCCTCTTTGCCTGTGAAACTCTATACCAGTGGTGCAACCAGTAATTTTGATACTCTGGTGAGAGAATCCTGACCTGGGAGAATCAAAGCCCAGACCCCCCCTGGCTACTACTGTCTCAGTGTGGGATTCCTAAACAGCAGTGGCTGCTGCCATGTGGGCACCCCATCTAAATTGGCACCCAGGCCTGCTTCACTTGCTCACCCCTAATTATACTCCTGCTTTGTACCAGCATAGCAGAGGTACCAGAGAGAAAAGGGAAGGGAGTGGCTTTCTTATTTATTTATTTTACCATTTAAAGAAATGTTATTTTTACTTAGAATCCAGAAGAAGCAACAAAACTATTGAAAGCTTTTTTTTTTCAGCTGGATCCTGGAGATTATATGTAGTTGAAAGTACAGCATGCTAAATTGAAGCAGTGCATAAGGATGAATACCTTGTCTGATTCTTGTGGGTGAACACTTCCAGATTTTTTAAGGAGGCTATCTGGTTCAAAGTCTGATCTTATAAGTGCCTGTTCCCTCCTCTTTCCTTGCCTTCCAAGATAATCTCTGGTAGAAGATGACTCTGTTAGAGGAAAAGGAAATGATCCCTATTTTCACTTTGGTAGACCTCTTACAAGGATGGTCCAAAGGCCACTTACAGTATGATTCTGGATCTAAATTCCCTTACAACTTGACGTGTGTAAGCATGATTAAGAACTGGACATCAAAGTGGACTCACTCAGGCGCCATAGGTCTGGCAGCTACATTTGAACTCTATTAAAACCTAGATTGGACTCCTAATAGAGAATGTAGCAGATCTAACTGAAGTGTAATTACAATATAATTTTTAATGCATATTTTCACTACAAAACCCTCCTGTTTGGTTGTGTCAGATACTATATACATGGAAACCTAACTTATATTGGGAGCTCCAGTTAAGAGTCTGTCAAGTAAAATCTCTAATCTGCTTCAGATTTAATGCTTATTTTTCTTGATGAAGAGATTAATTTAGGTCTTGCCTTTTTGTATATCATGTGAGTGACAGTAGTAATGTTAAAGCCACAGTACTGTTTTTGAACAAATACAGCATGTTATCAACAGGACTTATTAGAGTTAGTGCTGCATTTAGAGAGGCTGTCCTTTGCATCCTTCGTAGAGAATGTTCCTTTGCTAAAAATACTCACAAAAGGATGTCTTGAGCTCTGTGATGCCCCGTCATTCAATTAAGGGCTACATGTCTTTTTTTTTAAATGTTACAACAGTTAATTAGAGTTTACAGAATGCTCATCAAATTCAAAAAAGATGATAAATCTATGAATAATGACCTGGGAATGGATCAGCTATTTTATCATAAATGAATGTCAATGAAGTATAATTTTCTGCTTTAGCAGAATTTCTGCACCTGATAATATCCTTAATACTTTTTAATTAAAAGGTTAATCTGTTGTAGAAATTGCTTTTCTCTGAAGCCACCTGAAATCAATTTGAACCCAATTACAAGCGGTTATCTATTGTGTATGTGGTTAAAGATTAGAGAATATATTTCTGCTTGTCAGGAGACATTGGGTAGGTTTTGAATGTCATGACCAGAGGTGATTTTGAATACTTGAGTGCTTTTTAATGAGCATGGAGAAACCATTAGAAAATGTAATCAGTCATATTTGATGACTTGACCTTGGGACTTAGATAACAAGGGGTCTAATCATTTATGTCTTAAGTGCCACCAGGATTTGTTCTCTTGAAATCACTTGGCCATTGCCTGCTCATGAAGAAGGTAATCCCCTTTGAAAAAAAGAGAAATTGCAAAAACTTCAAGCAAGTTACATAAATAGGTCCATGTAACAGGGAACCCTAGCCCTGTTACCAGGAAGCAGAGTGGCCTTGTAACAGGGAACCCTAGCCCTGTTATCAAGAAACAGGGTGGCCCCTTTAAATCCAGACCCTTCCAGGTGCACCAGCCGGTCGAGCAGGGGTTAAGGATTGAGCCCTGCCAGCTGGTCAGGTGACAAGAAGGGGAAGGCCAGAACCATATAAGCCACAAGTGGAGAAGGCCAGGGAGGCAGCAGAGAAGGAGACTCCCGATGACTATGGAGAAGCTGCGGCAGCCTCCTTGGGAAGAATACACCATGCTGTGAGACAGAATCACAATCACACGTACGCGGGCACTTTGCCTCTCTTATTTTTTTTATTTTCATGATATGGCCATAGGGGCCTATGGTTTACGTTTAATGTTAAAAAGCCAGTGGTTTGTGGCTGAGGCTGTAGGGGAGGAGGAGACCTCATTAGCACCGAGGGGCATCATGATAGAGGGCTCAAGAAGCCCTGCTGCATTAGGGGTGCAGCACTAGGGCAATGAGCCTGAAGTCACTTGAAGGGGAGATAGGAGACTTGAAGCCAGGTCCTAGTGGGTGGACTTAGGTGAAAGGCCCTAACTACAGAAAGAGGAGTAAAGCCAGAGGGGCCTGAGGCCCTAACATAAAGAGAAATTTATAAAATATCTGTGAGGCACAGGGCATATAAAGGGGAGGTAGGAGCATGCATTTTTGCCCTTAAGGCAACAGCTCATTATCCTACAGGTGGTGAGCCTGGAGCCTATCTGGGAACCTATGGGTCAGCCTCCCTCTTTTTTTTAGAACCAAGTAACATCAAGTCGTGGCAGGGGAGTAAAAAGCTGGGGGGGGGGAAGCTGATCCCCAGAGAAGGAACATTCAGCAAGACTTGATAGCAGCACACTCACCAGCCTATTTAAAAAAAAAAAAAAAAAAAAGGAAGCTGAAGACAGCACCCAGTCTCAGTCCAGAATACAAGCTCTTTCTCTGTGATAGCCACTTCAAAAATGATCAGCAAGATAACATTCTTCCAAGAGTTTTGAGATGTGTCGAGCTTAGTGATTTCAGTGAAGTGTGCTGTACGTGTTCATCAGTACTATAATTTTGAGCTGTGATCCATTTTGCAACAAATAAATATGTAGAGGGCTATTTCTGGAAACACATCTGGCATTTCTTTTTCACTGAAAAGCAATTAGCTGCCGATCAAGTATATCTCTTGTCAAAGGAAAGGGAATCTCTTTGGAGTCCTATGCACAGGTCTGTTGAAACCCTGCTTCATTACTGGGCTCTAACCAGTCAGGCCCTTGCTCCTGAATGGTTACTCATTGTCATCAGAGTGAAACATAAGGGTCTGCCCGTGTGAAGGAGCAGGGTCTATGTGCTGTATTTGGTAAGCACTTTGGGATATAAAAGTTCTTCTTTCTCATTTATACTGTCCATCTTTCTTGTCCTGGACATTGGTTGTGATCAAAGCAGTGACTCAAGCACAGGTATAATTTAACACATAAGTAGTGTCAATTGAAGTGGGGGAGCTTACTGACATAGGTGCCAGTTACTGCACGTGCTGAAGTCTGCAAGACTGAGAGCTTTGTGCATTCTTAGGGGGAAGAGAATAATAGGAATGTATAAGTGATCTTATTCATGAGAAATGTGGTAGATTTCACTGCATATGCAGGATTAGATCTGATGTATACTATAAATTCTAAGTGAAGATTCATGGGGTACGGGGCACACTTGGGGACAGTGGCAGCAGTAGGCAGGTTCCCCCTTCCTGCACCTGCTCCTGTGCTGCTCCCTGCAGCCTCTGGCAGGAGTGGTTTAGAAGTAGTTCTGGTGTTCCCCCAACTCCCAGACAAGCTGGGAACAATGGTGGCAGTGGGTAGCTCCCCTTTTCTGCACCTGCTCCTACTGGTGTGGGGCCTCCAACTACACCTCACCCCTATGGCTCCTCCATGGACTAAGATCTGTTCCTGTTTCCCAGACTTCTTGGGGGTGTGCGGGCCGTCTCCAGATCCCATCCTTGTCGCCATGTGCGGGTGGCGGGGAGCGATCCGGGCCCTTTTCCGCGCCGCGTGGGCTGTAGCCAGCAGCCCGGGCTCGCTGGGTCGGAGAGAACAGGAGACACGCTGGAATTAGGCACGGACGTGTAATGGTTGATTCAAGATTGTTTACTTACTCCGAAGATGGTCGCGGTGTAGGCTGGACAGTTTCCCAGGCACAGCTCTGCTTAAATCCTCGTTTGAGGACTCAGACAATATTCGATCACTCCTACGGAGTTGTCGAGGCTCCGTGGATCCTTTTGTTCACTCACAATTCACTCACACGAAGTTTGCTAGGCTCCGTGGGTCCTTTTTTTTGCGCGCAGGGAGAGGGATACGTTGAGGTTTGCGCTCGGTGACGGGGAGAGGCTAGAGGCTGGTCAGAACCCTGTTGCCTGCCTGAAAAGCACTGGGGCCC
>NW_005842167.1:1563127-1583640 GCF_000455745.1 Alligator sinensis | reverse complement strand
AACCTAGGCCCGCCATGTGTAAATAATTTAATGCAAGCCAATAATGGGACTCGAATTAGAATACGAATGGCGGGAACTCTTTGCAACGAGTGTTTCTGTGCTGCAACAAAGAAGAAATGCACACTGCAAAGAAAGCTACAAATTGGCGGGAATTCTTTTGCACCGGGGCTTTCCTCTGCAGCAGAAAACTCCACCGTGCAAAGAAACTGCAATTTAGCGGGAACATAATTCAGTGGTGCCAAAGCACACACAAAACAAAAATCACACCTTTGGGTTGTGACAGGGGGAACCATGCATCTGGGATAGTGCAAAACTGAAGCTGGCAGCATATTACCCAACTGAGGACCATGTAATGTTTGGTGGAGCACCTCGAACTGGAGGTGGCTGTCATATGGATCAAGTTGGGGCTGGGCACTGCGGGGCTAGCAACCACTCTTTTGGTGCCAGTCACATCTGCCACACCTTTTTTCCAAAATCCTAGATTTGCCTATGATGGATGCTTGAAAGTTTGGCCATGTGGGTTATCCCTGTGTGCTTGAAGAGCTTTGAAGTAAATCAGTCAGAAGATCACTGGGAATCTGAGTATATAGTGATAATCCAACTTATACATGCAATTTTCAAATGTGTGTGTTAACAATTAATTAAAGGCCCATCATATTCAAGTAATGAACGATGTAGATGAGATGACCTGGTAAAACACTGTTTCAACAGTTTTAGGAAAAGCAGAGGGGCAGAAATTTTTTTTACCCACAAAAATAAAATTTTCCATTACCTTATAGGCAAAAATTGTTTTGCCACCTCTAACAAAAATTGCATCATTTAGTAAAATCTGTAAAATGTTGGCATGTTCTTAATGGGTGTAATAGTGCTTAAATAGTTTCATATTGGATGAAATTATTTGAAGTTTTTGTATTAAATCTGTTTACTGTGAAAACAGAGTATGCTGTAAAGCAGTGGTCTTCAACCTTTGGACTCAAAGCACCCCACCATAACTTTTGTGAACTGAGTGGCAACCAATTTTGAAGACTAATGTGTGTGTATATATATAAATGCTTACCTCCTTGTAGAGGGGCCAGGCAGTGGGGGTGCAGGATTGACAAGGCAGGGACAAGCCTGAGTTTGCACCCATCTGCTTATGTCCTCATACCTTGCTTACTCTCCTCATGCCTCTGGGCACTCTTCAAAGGTTCTGGTGGCACCCCAAGTTACTGTGGTACTCTGGTTGAGAAATACTGCTGTAAAATGTATATAGCAAAAGTGTTACATTTTAGTTGTATACAACTGCATAAACTTTCTAACTTAAACATATGACAGGATCCTAGACTGACAGAGTAATGATGAAAAATCCACAGTATTTTTTTTCAAAAGCAGGATGGGAGTGTTCTATTAAATGAGCCATCTGACAACCATATCAGTAAGTGCATCATTCTAACAGTATAAATCACACTTAGTTTAGGCAGGAGAAATGACAGGAGTGTCAGAGAGGAGAAAAAAAAATCAATATTCATTTCTGGGAAACTGAGTTTGAACTGGAACCCAATGGAAAGCTTTTCAATGATTCCAGTCAAAGGTGGGGGGTTTTCAGAGCTCTCACCATTGCGTAGGTGTAAATTGTTAACCTTGCATAGCTCATTGACTCTTCACTGGTTTTATGATTGCTGAATGCATGGCCTTTGGTATACTTGTAAATTGCAATGATGATCCTAGTGTGTACTGCTAGTCAGATGGCTTTGATACCTTCTTGTTTAAAATGTTATAATTGGTGTAGAAAAAAAAATGCTGGCAATACACTGTACTTCATGGATTAGATTAGAGAAAGCTCAGAGGGATTCAGACTGCAGCCCCAAATTCAGCAATCCAAACTGAGAATATTTTCTAGTAATCAGTGTCATCCCCCAAAAGCTCACACTGGATCAGTTACACAAACTGAACCTAAGGGCGAATGCTGGTGATTGAAGAAACACTGAAGGAAGGACAAGTTACTACCTTCCCATATGTATTGTTTGTGCGTCTTCCCCATTCCCCTCCTCCAACAACAGCAAGGTGTGATGTGATGCAAACATATATCACGACATGACTAGACCTGGTGAAATATAGGAAGCTATTGGCAAATGTTCCAGTGTAAAAAACTGTATCCCATCCAAAAAGGGGATTCTATTTGTGTAACTTTTTGGACAAAATGAGCCCTTTTGTTGAAATATTGATACAAGATCCAAATTTGGAAACATTCAACCAAATGCTCTATAGATGGCATATGTATCTTTATATGGAATAGCCAATTGCCCGTCTAGAATGATATGGGGGGGCGGGGGAGGAGGACAGAGTGCCATCACCCAGTGCCCTGCGCTGTGGTTGCTCTGCCTCTAGCCCTGGGGGCCTCCTCCCCTCCAGCGCCTCGCCCACCTGCTCTGGCTCCTCAGTCTCCACTGTCATGGGGGGAAGCATGCGGGGACAGAGCTCTGTGTCCGGCCCTGCCCCTGCTCCTTTTCCAGCCCTGTTTCTCCCTGCTCCATCCTCCCCACCCGCCACATCGGATCTGGGCCCCTTGCTCCCCTAACTCCTTCCCCTCTGCCTCCAAGGGGCCTGCGGGCTGGGGAGGGGGGCAAGGCCAGAGCCACTGGCATCCATCCCCACTGGCATCCATCCTCGCATCCATCCCCACTCCCTCTTCTCGTCCAGCCTTGTTCCCTCTGCTCCCCTCTCCCCCACTCTCACAGAACTGAGGCAGCCTCCCCAGCCCTGCTGGTCATGGCACAGGGGTGGGCAAGGAGGGGAACAGACCCCTCCCTGCCCAAGCTGAGGTCTGCACAGCAGGAGAGGGGGGAAGCCCCTGAGGTGGGGGCTTTCTCCTCCACAGTGTGGCTCTGCTGGGCTGCAAAACCTCACCCCTGCCCCCTTGCTAAACCCACCTGTCGGGGTCCATTTCCCCCTCCCCAGTCCTCCCCTGCGGTGGATAGGTGGGGACTTGCAAGGGCAGGGCTGGAGCATTTACAGCCTAGTGGAGCTGGGAGATGTGTGGCCAGTGCGGGTATCTGTCTGCCTTGGCCAACTGATGAGTGAACCTGTATTCTGTTTGTTAATGGTCCAGTCTACACAGCTTAGAGGAAGCTGCATAGATTGAATTGATTCTCCCTCAGGCTTTTTGACTGTCTGTACTTTACTTCCATGCCAGAATTATGCTTGCTTAGGCACTCATAGGCTCATGCCTTAGTTTGCCTCTCATCCATATGCATTATGAACAAGCCTTTAATCACACATACTATTTTTTTCCATCACAGTTATAAAGACTGGAACAAGTCTGGTTCTGGCTGTTTGGTTTTCTGCTAAATTGTTAGCCTGGCCCTAAACCAGGGAGAGGCATAGATAGTATCTTGTTCTAATCTTTTGTTGGTAGAATTCCCTGCCCTCAGGCTGGAATTAATGCCAGCTGCCTAATTGCTCTGCAGTTTAAAGGATTGTCACCCTGGCTTCTGTGTTGCAGGAGAATTGGAGCAGGTTCCTGGGCTCCTAGAAAGAAGCAACTGAATATTTTGCCAGTGTAGGGGAAAACTTCCGGTGGTACAGAGCTGCTGTGCTATAATATACGTCTGATTTTCCCTTCTGCTGCCATACCATATCTGGATAAGGAGGGCATATGTCAAGCCTGGAGTGGTTTACATGGTACATCATTAGACCCTTGGCTGAGCATTTTGGTTAACAGAGAGCATCTTTAAGGGATGTTCATTGAAGACAGCAGAAGTTCTCTTACACCCAAATTTAAATGTGTATAACTTCAAAGGGTACATGGTTTTGTGGATCAAGTCAAGGTGTTAAGCACCTTGCTGGGGTGAGTCCTGGCAATCAAGCATGCTTTGTCAATGCAGAAGCTTAGAGCTGTGTTAGAGGAAGGAATGGGTCTAGGTCTTGCTGAGATGTGAACTGCAGGGAGTGGGGAAAGGGGAACATAATGCTTCACATTATTACTACTAAACTGTATCAGGATGTCCGTTGTTTACATCACGAACCATACTGACATCAGCTGTATTTGTCTGAGACCCTATAAGGCCTTTCCTTATTGTAATTCTGATCTCTTCCCTGGGCTCCTTGCTGTTGGATCCTACTTGATAAGTGCTTGTTACTGGATAACATCACTGTTTATAATGAAAATGCAGTCTTTAGTTCCTGCTTTCTCGGTGAGCACAGTTTGGCTTAGATGCCAAATCTTTGGCTCTGGAGCTCTGTGTTCTACCTCCTAGATGCCTGGACTTTATCCAGCTTTTCAGTGGTCTTTTTCAGGCAACTATGATAAAAGAGCATATTTTAGTCAGTACTGCTTTTTAAAAATTTTTTCTTATTCTGGAGATTGTCTGGATGGAGAAACCTTTAATATTAGTGGTGAGGCACATTATCTCAGGTCTTTAAAGCAAGTCTTTCTTTCTATCTGTCACATTCTTCTCTAATGGTGCATATCATTGGAGCATTTTTACTCCTGGAACAAGAGGTACCGCCAGAAAAATCCTTGGATCATCTATTACTCTTCAATATTTAGGAAGCCATTAACCTTTACACACTCTGCCCTCCCTCCCACCAGGAGATTTTGAGGCAGTCTTTTAACTCTTTTACTTTATGTTCTTTGCTCCGAATCTTTTTCTTTCATATGTTTACTAATGCCTGCTATTTTGAAACTTAACTTTGAGGCAAAGCTGTGTTTGACATGAATTGGGCAAATAAAGTACATTCATATAAGTGTGATAGGCTTGCCAGGGGTGGCTCCACAAGCCAGACTGGCAAAGGAAGCTGGCACGCTGGCTGTAATAGTTTAAAAGTTTCCCCCACCATTCAGGTGGAGGGCTTGCCTTGCCTCTACCTGGGACGAGGCGAAGAGTCTGGACCTGGGTGAAGACCTAAAATCTCCCTTCCCTGCTTGGATAGTTTGAGCCCCAGAGGATAAAAGGGCAGCGTGCCTGGCTTCCAGAGAGACTGACAACAAGGAATGAAGAAGAGGGGCCTAGAAAAGCTGGTGAGAGCTGGCCAGCAGGGTGAAGCCGTTGCCCCAGAAGAGCCCTGAAACCACAGGAGGCGGCTCGGCTCTGGCCGCCTGGCATGTGGTGGGTCCTAGCTGGGACCGAAGCCCCACTGAGCCACAGGCAGCAACTTGGGCTCCTGACCCCTGGCAGGAAAGCCAGGAGCTTGGTGCGCAGGGTAGCGCATGGCGGAGACCCAAGCTGCAGGAAGCTTGGGCTCCCAACCCCTGGAAGAGAAGCCAGGAGCTCGGCACACAGGGTGGTGTGCGATGAAGATCTAAGTCCTGAGCTGCAGGTGGTTGCTCTGGCTCCTGACCCCCAGCAGGGAAGCTGGGAACCCGGCATGCAGAGCAGAGCATAGTGGGGATCCAAGCCCCAAGTCTCAAGCAGTGGCTCGGGCACCCAACCCTTCGACAGAGAAGCTGGGAGCTTAGCATGCAGGCAGCACATGGAGGGTCATGGAAGGACTAAAGCCTGAGCTGCACAGAGCTGCCTGGGCCTTGATCCCCGGAACCTTGCCTGCCATGTGGGAGACCTGTGTTCAATTCTTGGTTAAGGCAACTCAGGGCTGAGTTGAGGGAAGAGGGAGTCTCTACTGGGGAGGAAGACTCTGGGTTTGATTCCCAGTCAAGGTAAATCAGGGGTGAGTTGAGGGGAAGGGGGAAATCACCACTGGAGAGGAGGGTTCTCCCTCATCTCTTCCCCACCCCTCTGGGGTGTCTACACTTACATTTTGTGAACCCTATGCCTTTCATTCTCTGAATCCTGCACCTCAAGCTTTGTTATTTGATTTTCTCTGTTAAATGCATATGTATGCCTAACTCTTCGTGACTCCTTTTTGCTTCCCTCGGTCCCCATGGGTACCCAGAGGAGTGTTCCTTTACTATCTAGAGTTCCTATACCCTCTGGCATGTATGTTATATCCCAACCCTGTTCCCCATTTATTAAATGGTATATGGTTCAGTCCCAATGGGTGTCCTGGCTCTACTATATAGGGAATAGGAGGAGAGCTGCACACCTCAGGCAGCTATGCCTCCCATAGCACTCCAGCACCCATTCTGATCCCTTATTGGAGAGGGGGGGTATATCTCTGAGTACCGCCCAGGTTACATAAGTATAAAAGCCAAGGTTCCACATTCTTGTTCAGAGGGAAAATGCCCAGAGACAGCTCTGTACAAAAGGTATTCCTATTGCTGGTCAGTCATTCCAAGTAGATGCTACTAAAAATGGCAAATAGGTCCAGATAAAATACAAAACAAATGGAATCTTTGTCCCAAAGTCCTCTGAGTCCCTGCAGCGCCCACTCTGGACCTGCCCATGCTGGCCACAATAAGCGGCAGTGGTGGTGGCTAAGCAAAAGCTGTTGCTGGGTGCCAGGATAAAGCAGGACCTGGCAGCGGCATGGCCACCTCCCCCTTGCCACCGCCAGGTCCTTCTTGCTGTAGCCCCCTGGAGCCCATGCTGGGGTTGCCCTGCGGCTCCCCCTGCCACCACCAACAGCCCCACCTCTGGGTCACCCCAAGCCCGGTGGGATAGTGGCTGGGGCCAGGAGGAGCCCCATGGCAGCCCCAGCGTGGGCTCCAGGGTGCCACAGCACAAAGGGCTTGGCAGCGGTGAGGGGCAGGCAGCCATACCTGCCACCACGTCTGACTTTTTCTCGGTGCCCAGCAGCAGCTTCTGCCGAGTTGCCCCCACCTCCATGCCTGAGCTGCTAATGTTGAAGCCAAGCAGCAGCTCCAGCCCCTGCTCAGGGCAGAAGGGTGGCCCAGAGGTGGTGCTGTTGTTGGTGAGGGCCCCAACTAAAGCTGCTTCTGCTGAAGCTGCCACACACCCATGCCCACACCAGCTCTCCACCTGCCTGTAGCCCCATCCAACATAGGGACATTTGGTGAGCTGTTGTTGGGGGGGGGGGGCATGTAATGACCCAGTCCGTGACAGCTCCCCAAAACTCCCTACATGGCCCACAGGCTCTCCTGGTTAAGTAGCAGGGGAGAAGGATAGGAGAGAGTTTTCTGAGCAGCTCCTAGGAAGCAGAGAAATAACTGCCTCTTCAGTTTAGTACCTCAACAAGGTCATGGCCTACAGCATGCAGTGTAGGCAATGGTCATATTGGTGCTTTCAATCCTTCCCTCAAGACCCACAGGTACCAGAGGTAGGATGAAGAAATCTCCCTAATGTCATTACTTACATCAAGATACCTGGATAGAAGGTGGCTTGATCAGTATAAAGGTCCTCATCTTGAGAGGACGAAGTAGTAAAAGCTAAGGCAAAAAGGTATGACCTCTCAGATCATATTGTTTCAAGTAAAGCATGGTGATAGGTTTTGGATGGACAGATTATTTGATGAAAAATGTTATGTCATTTCCGGTTGCCAAAAATATCTAGTGTATTTATATTAAATGTGGCCAATAATTTTGAGCAAAAATGAAGAGGAATGTCAGCAAAGTCTCATAAAATCATTTTGACTTTTGAAAAGACAACTTTGTTTTGAAACTTGCTTACATTTGATAAATAAGCAAGGGTTAAAGGGCTAAGCATGGATGTGCAATTCTTTTGTTTTCAAATTCAAACAAAATATTTTGGTTGATCCAAAGTGAAACTTTTTTTGGTTTTGTTCCTTTCCTGAGCAAGTCAAAATTTCAATTGCAGCCAACACAAAACAGAGATTCTTTATTATTATTTTTTGTTTGCTGGCCGAACTGAAAAAACATTTATTCATAGAGCTCTTTGGGTGAGTAGGCCAGGTCTAGGGAAAACCTTTGCTTAGGGAGGACGGTTTTCCACAGGATAGTATAGGGAGAATACAAGTCAGTCATTGATATGGGTGGAGGAAGAGGTAAGGCTTAATTGAGATCAAATTTTCAAAGTATTTGTGGTTTGTAGATGACTGATTTATGAACTAACACTTCGTACTATTTAACATTTTGTATTATGGTAGCATCTGGAGGCAAGGACTTTATTATATTAGTTACTAATAAGCAGGGATCCTGGTTTTCTCTGATTTAAAAAATCCCCAATTTTTGGTTAAAAAAAGTAACCACAAGTCTGCATTTTTCAATGAATAAAATGGAACATCCATCTATCCATCCATCCATTTAAATCACAGAAAAAGTGGACTCGGAGTTACTTTTTTTTAACTGAAAATTGGGGATTTTTTAAAATCAGAGAAAACCAGAATCCCTGCTAATAAGTGGGTGCTGACATCAATTGATTTATTCCTCTTTTTAGAAGAAGTTTTAGGGGAGGTATGGTAGCTGCCTATCGACTGACACAGTTGCTAGCATCTTGTGTTTGGCTACTAATGTAATACAAATAACTCTTGGATGCATCACCAAACCAAATTTGGAAAACTGCTTGAGGTTCCTCTCATCGCTAACTATAAACTGAGCATATTTTGTTAATGTATTAAGCAGGTGTGTTTGGATTTTGAATAGTTTGTTTGGTGCATTTAGGCCACATCTACTTGAGGCAACTGCGCAGTAGCTTCACATGGCACGAGGAGCGATGCGATGCTACTGCACAGTAGTAACGAGCTACTATGCAGTCAGTATCACCTAAAAATGGTTTGGTGATGCTACTGTGCAGCAACTCCAGGTACTGTACAGTCATTTAGTGCTCGTGCATACAAGTACTAAATGGTTGCACAGTAATGATTGCAGTCAGCAGCCCATATAGATATGGCCTTAGAATACAGATGTGTGTGTGCGTGCACATGCACTTGCATGTATGCTAACATTCTCTGGTCCCATGTCAGTTGTCCTGGTACACACTACTGTAATAAAATTTAGTTTGTAGAGCTTTCCTTTTCAAAAGGAATGTATTTTTATGCAGTGTGTAGTCTAAAATGTGTGCTAGGTTCATAAGGCATTGATCTAAGCTTAAAAAACAGGTCCTATCTAAAAACAGTGGCAGAGTCTATTCGACAATCAAACTTGTGGTTAACTGTATCATCAAACAGGGAAATGTGGTGGCATCTTCTGGCTAACTAGAGGATAAAAAAACAAGCAAACCTGGGTGTAGACTCTGGGTGTGGTATTGCATACTGCAAACGAGCTCTAATTCATGGCTCCAGTTGAATAGATATTTGGCATTAATCGGCGCCCTATGGGGCTCATATAATGTCATGTTTCTCAAGTGGATTCAGCCAACAGCACCATAATTAAGTCAATTACACTGTAGTCTTCTGACACAATGGTAGGTTGCTGCTATTCTTATGTTGATTGCTAGGTAGCACTCTATAATAGTAATTCATGCTTTCTTACTTCTAGGTTTGTGTAATGCATGCTTGAATTTATCTTGTTTTAATTCTAAATAATCCATTTATGACTGAAAGGCAGGAATATTAATTCCTTAATAAACCCCTTTTCATTTATATTGCTTCTCCCAAACGTGTAGCCATACAGAAAAAAACTAAGGAAACTATTGGATTTACTCATCTTGTAATTGAAGTTGTTGGATGTGCATCCTACGCATGATTATAGCTGAAACTTGAACTGAGATCTTCATGGTCCATAGGTAGCCGCCTTCCCACATGAGTCAAAAGGAAGCTTCCTGCCAGCCAAGCCAGTAGACACTGTGTTAAGCTTGTATCAATTGGAAGCCAGACTTTGAAAATGTCTACAAATTACTGCATTAAAGAATGATTTATTCAGTAAAATGTTGGTAAACCAGGGCCTACTGCTACTATGATTCACTACGTTACTGCTCAGTTACTGCACAATTCTCCTTTAGGGCTGAGGAAGACTGTGGACACAGTGGAACGAGTGCTGTTCTGCCACATGAGGAGTGAGCCAAAGTATGATGGACTACTTGAGGAGTCCCCAAGATTTGTGAAGTGATGAAAAACACTAAAGTGGAAGCAGGGATTAAAGGCAGTGTACTGTTGTTGTTCACTATAGCAGAGACTGAGGAAGGGTAACAGCAGTGTTCAACCACATATGGAAATACAGTGCCTTATCTTGTTCTCAGTTAGGTATTTTGGCATGTGCATGGAGAAGGCAGCTAGGTCTTGTCTTTCTGGAAGGAAGGGTGGTTTTGAGGTTATGGCACAGGAAGGAGAGTTAGACGGTCCATATTCTAAGATTAGCCTTGCCACAGACTCTCTGTGTTAATTTTAGCAAGTTCCTTACCTCTGTGCGCTCAGGTTTTCTTATCTGTGAACTGGAGAACATAGCACAACCTTTTCCCACCGAGGTATCATCAGGCATAACTTGTTAGGGTCCAATTCTGAATTCTCTTATTCATATTACTAGTCTTAAACTACAATGGGAGTACTTCTGCAAATGAAGTCATGTGCACAATTGGTCTAATGTTTTCAAAGAGGTCTCATAGCATAGTGACAAGCACCATAGACACCCTTAACTGAAAACTAGAGATACTAGGTGCAGCTGCTTGAAAATATTTCAATTTTGGGGGAATTACATTTTTTGCCAAAAATGGTATCACTTACGAAAACTTTCCCCACTCTTTGATTCCCATGTAGGTGCAGCTCTCTCTTTAATGACTTAACAAGTTAGCCGACACCTCAATTTAGGAAGTCAGGTGGTAAAAATTTTTATTTTATATTGCAGAAGAACCTTCTTTTGTAGATACACTATGAGCTGTAAGTGATAGTATAGATAATAGAAACATCAGTTCAAGCCTCCAGTTGCCTTTCTAAATCTTGAATGCTGAAAAGGAAACACCCATCCTAATGAAAATAAACCTTTAAAAATGTTTGGTCTCTATTTCAGCATCTCTCCTTCTGTAGCTGCCACTAAATAGTTGGAAAGTGCTCCTGGTGAGTACCAGAAAGCATCAGATATTCCACAGATGTAAATTGTATCCAAGGTACTCTCCAAATAACCTGTGGAGAAATAAATAGGGATGAGAAACTGAATCTGCGTGTCTCCCATCAGCAGGATTAGGAGCAGTGGATGACCAAGGCACCAGCCCCAGGTGCCCACCTAGAGGGGACACAAGAATGGTAGCTGCCACTGCTGCTGGCCCAGCTGCTGCCACTGCCATATCTGACCTGGCCCCTTCTGTGGCCCAGATACAAATCCTTTGTTCCCCATGGCAGTTTAGAGCCCTACCTTATGGGCAAACATTTTTTAAAAGCAAGCCTAGGAACAGCAAAGAGATTTGAGATTAAGCCACAGTGAGAAAGGAGGCAGGAATCCAGATGGCCATCCTCCTATATCAACACTGCATACACGAGAATCAAAAGGAGAAAATGTCACAAATGTAAACAGTGCAAGAGAGCAAGCCATAATGCTTGGACTGGCCATAATCCAGGCGTCCACCCTCTTATCACACAACACACTGTGATCAAACATGGGAGCGGGCCATCGCTTCTGTGATTGAAGCATCTAATGAATGTTTGCATGGGGAGCAAGACCAGAGGCTGGCTCGGTGGAGAGAGGCGGAAAGAAGGCTTGTGAGCACGTGGCAAATTGCCTGACCAGCACAGCATGCAGCAGGGGAGGAAAGACATGAAACAAAAGCCTTCCTGCAGGGGCAAAGAGAAGAGACCAACTGCTGACAGAAATGAAACAACACAGTTCACTGTAGAGGCCAGAACTGCTGGGGCAAGCAAGGCCAATAGTTGTAAAAAAAAAAGTTTTAAAATAGGAAATGTAGCATGTAGGATTGCCCCCTGTTCCTTTCCATCCTGTGCGTGTTTAATTAAACACCTCCAAATCACCATCTAGCAAATTGGCAGCTGGGTCCATCTCTGAGAGTGGGACCATCCTATTTCTGGGACAGTGTTAACCTTAAAACCTGGAGAGCAGCACACTGTGCCATTACCAGTTTAACACTGCTGCTGGGTGATCCAGCTCTGTCTGTTGATCTTTTATTTGCATGGCTCCACTTCACCTCTCAGGGCTCCAGCTCTACTATCATTTGTTTCATCAAAATATTTCATTCCCCCAGTTGCCAGCAAACACTCCAAACACCATAGTTTGAGAATGACTGACAGAGCTGACCACAGCCATGAAGCTGGTTTTCTTTACCAGCTGCCAATAGCAATACCAGTGCAGTCCTATTCATTCTCCCAGACTCTACTTATGTAGCCCTGGTGTACATGGGTATGTACTCTTTTCTCCAGTTGAAGGGGATTGTTAGCTGGCAGGTGTGCTGTGGATGAAACTGCAGACTTCTCACAGTTTCCCTCTGTCCCAAAGGAACCAGGCCAGGATAATCTGGAATTTAACTATATACAAATTTATTATTATTTACATAAGTGGGTAAAAGATTAACATAAATATAAACATATACACAGATATATATTATATAAGTATATATTTAGATATATAACTATAAACCTTATTATCTGTAATGGGTTACCACCACCGGGGTTTCAGCTAAGTACAGGTAAGCATCAAGGAATTGATCCCAGCAGAGTCCTGGCTCTGAGTCATATACTCTACACTTTATTAAACTACCAATATACAATTATAAAAATAGACAAAATATAAGTCACAGTGTTACAAAATAGGAGAACCTCTCTCACAAAATATAGGGTGCATAAATATAAAAAATAAACTTGACTCTTCAAAAGTCCCCAAAGCCCAGGTTTTTCCTCAGGCCTTGGCTGCACTCCAGTGACTAGTGCAAGGGGAAATCCTAATGCCCTTGTGCCTTTCACAAAGCACGAATGAAGCCTATAAACTCAGAGGGACCCTTTCCCCCTGGGATATCCCCTCCAGGAGTCCCTTACTAGCCAGAAGGAATTTCCCCTCCCCAGTGGGAATCCTTTTCCTCAGCAACTCACGACTCTGGGGTCCACAGCAAGTGGTCCTTGGCCCATCATGTGTGTTGCTCCTTGCTTGCAGCAGCCTCTTGGGTTATTGACTCCTTCTGGGCCGCTTGTCCACTTGGAGCCCCAAGCACTGTCACGTGCTCCCAGCGGCTTTGCCTTCTGGTAAGGGTTGGAGACCAAGGTCACTGTGTGCAACACTGAGGCTTGGTCCGCTCCCGGACCCTCTGTGCAGCATTGTCTGCACCAAATTGTTGGCTCTGTGTCAGGGGACCCAGACCTGAGCTGCCACAAGTGGCTCCCAAGGTCTTGATGCCTACTGGACCGCTCCATACCACAATGTCAGCATCAACTGCCTGGCTCTGAGCCAGGGGTTGCAGACCTGAGTCCTTGAGTGGTTCCCAGGGTCCTGCTCTGTGCACCACGCTCCTGGCCACACACCAGGGGTGGCAGGACCCAGCTGCCTCATGCAGCTCCTAGGGTCTGGCTCCATGCACCGAGCTGTGCACTGTTCACCACTCCCGGGGCAGGGCTGGGGATGTGACTGCTCACCACTCCCATTTGCAAGGGAGGATTTGGGGCCCTTCAGGGCAATGGATTCGCCCTGCTGGCCAACTCACACCATCTTCTTTGTCCGTCCTCTTCTTTGTCCCTCGATGCACTGACCGTGTGCCGGGCATGCTGCTTATTTTATACCTTTCGGAGGCTCCACCCCTGGATTGCAAACAGACCAATCAGGTTGAAGCAAAGTATAGGCTTCAACCAGGTCCGGGGTTCTTCAGCTCGCCCCGGGTTGGGGTGGGGCAAGCCACTCCCAGCAGCTACCTGATTGGTGGATGTGTTCCACTGATCACAGTGAAGGTTCTCTGAGCCTGGATGTGCCAGGCTGTTATTGGTAAGTCCGCCACACTTACAATAAGAAAATCATACACAGAATTAAAAACTAGAACATGTATTGTAGGGGCATTTATATGCCAGGGCATCTAAAAGCAAGGCAGTGTCAGTACGTGGGGTGAAAAAACACTCTCTTTCTGCCTTCTCTCCAGATTCTACACCTGCATTAATGGTGAAGCAATGCAATGTATGTAGTACAACTCTGTAAAGTGTTGCTGTTGCTTCTATTTTCACATTTGCTTTTTTTTGTTGTTCTGCTCACCAAAGGGTTAACAGTGCATTAGGAATGGGGGGAATAAGGAGGGTGATTGGAAATAATATGTTGCTTCTGCTTCATCTTTTATAGAATCATAAAAATTAGAAATGGAGAAGATACATTAAGTTATATAGAGTAAAAGGCTTCTAAATCATTTAGCAGAAGGTTAGAAATATCTTCTAGAGCTGTATTTCTAAGTACTTGATTCCATTTTTAAAATATAATTTAATCTCCTAAATCATTTAGGACCAGATTTACAAAGGTAATAGAGCACCTCTAAATCTGGGTGGGTACCTATTTGAATTTAAAGATGTGCATAAGGCTGTTAGTAACTCATTAAAAGTAAAGAGGAGTTAGGCACTGAAGAGACTTAGGTGCTTCATGGGATATACAAAAGCATTTATATTGAATTGTGGTATATTTGCAAATCTGGACCTTAAACAGGTTCACAAATGTTATCCCAAGTTACTGTTTTCCACTTGGCCCTGTATTTTCTGTTGCTTCTGCTACAGTTTAAATTGAAAGGGAATTTCCCTGCTTCCCTTAGAACACGGATGTCAAACTCGCTTGACCCTGAGAGCCAGACAAAGCCACAGGGCTTCTTGTGGGCTGGATGACTTAGCTCCAGTGGCAGCATGGCAGCTTGACAGCATAGCTTTGGAGCCATTGAGTTGGTGAGGCTCTGAAAGCCAGGGGGCAAACACCACTGTCGCTGATCTCTCCTTTTCCCTACCACTGGTTTTAATTACCTACGGCAACCAAATATCCTGAATTCAGTGGCAGGCAAGGAGATTGGGGGAAGTTCACCCCCAGGTTCCTGAGGTGTGCCAGTGAAGTGGATCTGACAGCCACGCTGACAAGCTCTGTGGGCTGTAATATGACTACTGTCCACAGGCTGCCAGTTGGACAGCCCTGCCTTAAATCTAAGAGATTCTGGTAGGAAAACAATCCCACTGCTATGCCTTTTGCTTTTTACAGATAGTATTAGGGGATCATAGTACCATAGGCAAGTAGGCATGTAAGTCTTCTAGTCCATCCCCCTGCTCAAGAGAGGCTCATCCCTGACTAAACTGTCTCAGTCAAGTGTCTGTCCAACCTGCTCTTGGAAATTTCCAGGGATGGAGATTCCACAACTTCTCTAGGTAGCCTGCTCCAATGCTTAACCACCCTCATAGTCAGAAAGTTCCTCTTAAGCTCCAATCTAAATTTCTTCTCCTGCAGTCTGAGGCCATTGTTCCTAGTCCTGTCCCTTATTGTCATGGAGAAAAGTCCATCCTATCTGTAATCACCCTTCAGGTATTTGCATTTTGTTATCAAATCCCCCTCTCAGTCTTCTCTTCTCTAGACAAATAACCCTAAAATGTCTTCTTCAGACTTAATAAAGTAAAATCAAGGTCCTGCCAAAGTTAAAAAGTCAATGAAAGTGTTACCATATTCTACAATGCAGTCAGGACTTCTCCATCTTTCTGCCTCACTTGTGTTGCCTATTGCTCACTATCCTGATGTCATTTCTGGTGTTTGAAGATTATGAAGCCACCTAAATGAATAAGGAGT
This sequence comes from Alligator sinensis, assembly GCF_000455745.1. Taxonomy (NCBI): domain Eukaryota; kingdom Metazoa; phylum Chordata; order Crocodylia; family Alligatoridae; genus Alligator; species Alligator sinensis. The sequence goes on along the minus strand of NW_005842167.1, from coordinate 1,568,192 downwards.
GTTTAAGCAGTTGTGTGCTGAACTTGACCTTTTCACCCAGCATGAGGACAGCTGACTGAAGGGTGGAAGACCTTTGGTTTATTCAGATTCCATGGTGGGCCTGAAATTAAAATGGGAGAAGGTAGGCAAACTACTTCAACTATTTACAAGCAAGTGGTTGCTTTTAATTAACAAAGATAGAATTTGAGGAAGGACTCAGAGAGGAGGGAGCTCTAATTCACCACAGAACAAAGTTATTTCTACATTCTTTTAACTGGGGAACCTTTACACAAAGGCTAGATAAGTCATGAACAAAATTCTCCCTGGGCTTAAACCCACTAGTGAAGACAATGGATTTATACCAAAGTTGCCTTTAACTTCAGTAACTCTGGATGTATCTACATGAGACACTATGTTGCTGTAGCAATAAACTACAGCAACATAGCTTGTCACTGTGGTGATGTAGTGTCAGTGGGCACTAATCATGATGCCACCGCTATTGCTCAGTAGCAATGAGCTCCTGTGCAGTAGAGTCGAAAACGACCCATGTGCTGCCGGGACTGCACAGTACCAGTGGGTGCTGCATAGTCATTTAGTACTTGCTAAATTTAGTACTTTAGCAAGTACTAAATGAATGCGCAGTACCAACTGTGCAGTCAGGGGCATGTGTAGATGCACCCTCTATGTATTGGACTGAGCAACAGCCTCCACTAGTAGTAATCTATGTTTTTAAAGGCACCACAATTTGGAAATGGGACACTGTATCAAGCTGCTCTGTGAGGTCTGACTAGTTTCAGTGGCCAAAAGAAACTTGTTGATCCCTGTGAATGTGTTGCTCAGAATATTAGGCATTAGGGCTATCTCACAGTTCAGCAAACATGAGCACTTGTGTCAATGACCATGCAGAAAAGCCAAGATCTGTTTGTTCAGCTAGAAAATGCTTACACTAGCTTATTTTTCCCCTGAAACTCAACTTTCCTAATTCTGTGTGGGAGGGTTTTTTTCCAGGCTTTTTAAAGTAACATCAGTATTACAGCTAATGAGGCAGTGGAAAGCAAGCTGGTCCATTCAGTATGGCTAATGGCTCCATTCCCAGAAGCCTAATCAAAGATTTGTACATTTAATTGCTGTCAAGTCAGCTCCAGCCACCTGCCATTTCTACCACACCTGATCTCCCTTCTCAGTGGCCGATGATTCTAAATGAATCCATCTCAGTTTCTAAAGGAAAGAAAACAGAGCTGCCAAGCAACCCTGAAACAGTGCTCTACCCAGACAGCAAAGATCAAACAGACTGCACTGTAACTGAGCAATATAGCTTAACTGTATGTGGCCTAGCCCTTTTTTGACCTTAGATTGGGAATTAGAGAAGTGGGGAATATATTCTTGTGGAGACCTGCTCCAGGTAAGTGTTATCTGTAGGTGTAGGAAAGCCTTTCTTTGGCTCACAGTTCAACAATGATAAAAATTTCCATTTTGTTTGGATGGAAAATGCCATTGGAGCCAGTAAGTTCTATTTCTGCAGTGGCCCACTAGAAGAATATGCCTAGCCTTTGTTCTCTGCCATCAAGAAGGCAATGTCCTGTCATTGTCCTGTCATTTCTGTGGGGAACAGCTGCAGGAAATTTGGGGAGACCATACTTGCTTCATCCTAATGGACAACTCCTATTCAATGTTCCAGAATAAATTAGGGGGGTCGGGGGGACAAGGTTCAATTCTCTACACAGTGGGGAAGAATTCCTTCTTGACCCCAAACATAGTTATGACTTTTAACTCTGTCCATGTAAACAGAATTCCTGGCTATCAATCCAAATAATGCTTTCAAAGACAGAGATACTCTCATACATTACTGATACTTGGATAATTCTTCATTTCTTTTCCTTAAACAATATGGCCTATAAGGTTTAAGACACACGTTGCCTGAATCTTTGTTGGGAAGGACAAAAATAATAAGAAATAAATGAATGAATAAATAAAAAGAATCTGCATGCTTATATCTCAGGTAGTACAATTAAACCTCGCAAAGTGCCTGCCTTAGGTTAAAGCCCTTTAGTCTACTGTGACATTGGGAAAGGACTTGAAAGTAGGTCCAGAGTAATTTATTTCCATTTTAAAGCTTCCTTGCAGCACAGGAGTTGTGCGCATGGGAATATGACCTTGAGTGTTTTTGCATGAGGCAATAACAACCTGATTTACCAGGAATGCTAGGTAAACACTAAAAATATTTGATCTCATGGGCAATGAATGAATCTGTAATTTCCACTTGCCTCAATGCCTGTTTCAGATTGTACTGCTTCAAATCAGGTTCATTAAATTGAGTGGCAGAATTCACAGCAGTGCAAGTAAAAGCATGATTTGGCCTATAGGCCTACAACATCTCTTCAAACTTTCCTACCATTGCTACCACATAATATCAGTGCTATCATTGCTCCCCTGTCATCAGTAGCTTTGGATCCACAATGGAGAAGGGCATTATGTGTTACCCATACTAATTTAATTTACTCTGTGCTCTAGCAAATAACAGAGGAACTGACTAGCAACTGACTAACAAGATGGGAGCTGGAGCCATCAGGTTCAGCATTGTAATACTTTTGGCATGTAAAGATTATGTGCCTGGCCATCATAAAGCACTGATGCCACAACACCCTGGGATGCCTTGAGAATCTTTCAAGGGTGCTGCCAGGTGCTGTGCAATATTAGCACTGTTAGGTATGCAAACTTGATTCACAAGATAAACCCAAAGATATCAAACAGGAATCCATAGTGTCAAAAAAATTGTGACCTGAGGTGGCTTTTCTGAGTTCTTTGTTGCAGAAGAATTGCTTTATTATTTTTCTGTAGTCAAAAAACAAGTGAAGGATAAGATTTTGTATTTTCCAAGAGGTTCCTTGAAATAAAGGTGGTTTCAAACCTAAAAAGGTTGAGAACCACTGCTAAAGAGAAACAGAGTGTCCTGTGTTAGTGTAGGTTTCCTATGCTGCCCTAAAAAGAGAGGTCTCTCAGAAAAGGATCCACAAAACTGGCATGCTTCATTTTCTAAGCTAGCCACTAGAAAATGCAGAGGATGGGGTTTAATCAAATCTTGTTCCTCTCTGATGCATAGTGACTCCTCATAGTGGAATTCACAGCCTGAACTATTTCCTGGAAGTAGGTGCTGAAGCCCTTTCTTTAAAAAAATGATCACTCCTCTTCTTCAAAAGATGCCTGTTAGCAGTGTCCTGATCTTACACACAAGCTCAGTGACTAGGGCACTTCCCCAGGATGTAGGAGACACACATTAAATTATTTCCTGCATTTGAAGGGATTTAATCCATATTTCCGACCTTCCAGAAAAGTAGTCAAAGCCTTAATTTAGAGACTCATGTTCTCCATTGATCCTCTCTCTGACCTAATGCAACTTCCTGGTACGAGGGGCGGCTTCAAAAGCAGCAACGAATGAAACTCTCCTCTACTCCCCAAAATTAGCCTGTTGCTTGGTGGTCAGGACATTATCTAGGAAAGAGGATGTGTTAATTTAAATTGCCTCAGCCAGAGTAGGGAATTTCACCCGGTTTTTCCACGCCCTGTAACCATCTCAGCTACAGTACAAAGAGAAGAGGCAGCACCTCCTACTCCGGCTACATGATTTTCAAAGCAAGCGGGCACTGTCATTGCAGTTTGCATGGAACCCGATATTGTAGGTATGTGATGGGCATTTCTGAACATGTGTACTGGACCATGCCCCTGAAGGAATGTAAAGGAATGTAAAATTTTGTAAAGGAATGCTGAGTTTTTGGATTCCAACTGGGCTTAAGTCATGACATTGGTGACAACCTGCTCAGTCCTGTCAAGGCGGATGTGTTTGTGGCTATGCCTAGGAACAGAATGTTAGGTGCTTGGAGAATTTAATTTTGAATATTGAGGTATCTACAAAGTTTAGGCACCTTTAGGATTAGGTGGTTTGAAAGCTCACAGTTTGCAAACTCAGAGTTTTGAACATACCTAAATTCCGCCTAAATCTCCCTCACGGTGCTCAACTGGTTATGGTCTGCCTTAGTTACCTAACTTTCATTGACTTTAAAAGAGAACTGAGCTCCCAGAAAAAATGTTTAATGTTCTTAGTGTTGCTATCAGAGGTAAAACAGAATGAATGTGAGCTGTGGTGAGGAATTTCACATTTTTTCCCTAGGATATACAAGGACATAGAGTTTATTGCTTATGAAGGTCTTTCAGAAGCTAGCTAGGCTGAGAAGTGCTGGGCAGATTGCTGTTGGAGGAAGCATCCCCACACAAAGCTCTATAAATTCCTTTCAGGCGTGACCTAGAGCATTGCTGGGTTGTTAGATGTTGAATACTTAGCAGATCTTTCAAGAAAAGTGTATTTACCAGCTTGATTCATTTAATCTATTCTGTTGTTCATTTTGCTATCAATATAGTGTTTTCTTCTTTCTGCTCAACACCAGTGTTGGTGTTTAAGACAAAGGAAATGCATTTGTTCTGCTTTTCTCTTTAGTGTATGTTATTTATAATGGGGAGGCCCTAAAAGTCTGCAGGATAAGTTTCCCAGAGAATTAAATCAATTCTAAGTGTCTATGGAAAAGTCAATCAATTGGGAGGGAGCTCACAATTTTCATTGAATCATGGGAAGTTCTGTGTTGTAATGCATATGCTTTTCTTTAATCTCTGGGATTCAGGTTCAGATTTCTTTAAGGTTCCAGAGTTGAAGATCATAAGCAACTTGGTTTATTTTAACAAAGGTCTAAGAGTATGCTGCATCAGTAGAATTTTAACTGAAGTGCTATGAACACAAACTCAGCTTTTCTCCAGAACCACTGTACATTCATAAAAGAACAATGGATGTGGTCAAGGGATCCATTTCTTGGCTAGTATTAAGTAAGGAGCCTTAGCATATAAATATCTGGAACCGTGCATCCCTTAACTGGAGTTGAAAAAACTGTCTTTTATACAAGGCAAGATCCTTGGAATGTAAAAGCAACATTATTAGTTCTTCCACAAAGTCTTTCAAATGATAATGTAATCTTTTGTCTAAAAGCATAGATTAAAGAAAGATCTTATGGCAGACCTTTCTTTATATCACTCCATGTTACTC
>NW_005842167.1:1547882-1563096 GCF_000455745.1 Alligator sinensis | reverse complement strand
CCTGCTGTCCAAATAAAAAAACAGAACTATGGAAAATAAAGCATCCAGGAAGTACATCCCTCTTCTCCTCCTCCCCCTCCTTCCCCCATTTTTCCTGTAAGTTGGACAGCTGCGTTGTTTCCTGCTGTGAGATAGAACTGACAACCTGTAGTTCCAGTCACTGTAAATGTTGCTTTAGGTAAGACCAATGGCATAGGCATTGCAGGAGGAAAGGTGCTCTGCATATGGGAACCCTGTTCCACTGCTGCCTGTGTGTCATCCAGACCTACCACAAATGAACATTGTTTATGGTTTGGCACTATGTCATAAGACTGGACGGGAATTTTCCATTGAAATGGTTTCCAACAGAAAATGTAGTTTCGGCAACATCTGCATTTTCTGTGGGATTTTCAGTGCTTCTTTGATTGAATCAAAACATTTCATTTCATTTCATTTCAGTTTTATGTTTAAGCTGCATGGGTTTGCGGTAATGTTATGCTTCCTGGGAGTTATCATGGTAGTACAGTCTCTCTTCACTGAGTCATTTGTGGCAATCTGGAAGCCATGTGATGGCAGGTATAGCCTGCCTAGAGGGTATAGCCTATAGAAGAAGAGTCTTAGTGGGACACCTGAACAAAGACAACCTTCCAACCAGAGCTGTAACCAGCAATTATATTACCCTGGGCAGAGAAGCTCCTGAGCACCAGAGACCATGGTAGACTGATTCCCAATGGGTGTGTCTATGGGCAGGCATCTCCACACGTGTCCATTTGGGAGCAGATTTCCCGCTCCTGGCAGGAGTCTGCTCCTGCCCTCTCCGGCTCTGCACCAGCCCCTGCAGCAACCAGGGGGAGCTGTAGGCTCCCCCATGGTTGCTAGCTCTGGGGGCTGGCAGGCAGCATGGGGCCAAGAGACAGCTGTCTCTTGGCAGAAGCTGGGAGATTGTTCCCTGCCCCCAGGAGCTGCCTGCTGCCAGGGTGGGCTCTGATGGTGGAGCCCGGGCAGGGACAATGTCCCCCTGCCCTGGTAGCAGGGAGCTCCCAGCCTTGGCTCCCCAATTGGGGCAAGGGGCTTGGAAAGAGCTGTGGGGCAGTGGCAGGGGATCCTGACTGAGACACAGGTCTAGAGCCGGGTGGGGTTAGGACCTGCCCCTGACCAGGACAGTTCCCAGCCAGTCTTGGGCTGCCCAAGGAAGTCTTCATATGCAGCCCATCACTGGCTGGGGAGTACCCAAAATGGGACAGCTCCCAGTCAGCTCCAGGCTGCATGTGCAGACTTCCCCATGTAGCCCAGGGCTGGCCAGGGACTGTCCCAGTCTAGAGCAGGTCCCAGTCAGCTACAGGATGGGCAGGGAAGTCTCCCTGTGCAGGTAGCTCCCTGCCCCAACTCCACAATCTCAATCACGGAGCAAGGCTAGGAACTCCCTGCTGCTATTGTCCCTGTCTGGGCTCTGATGGCAGAGCCTGCCCTGGTGGCAGAGTCTGTCCTGGCAGCAGGTAGCTTCTGGAAACAGGTAGCAATCTGCTGCCCTGCTGCCCAGCTTACTGGGAGCAAATTTAGCCGTCTACATGTACCTTATTGCATAGTAATTAATCAGCAGGTAACTTGCTACTTACATTTAAATTAATTGCTGAGTAGAGCAAATTACTTCTAAGTAAGGGTCCACACTTATAGACGGTGATGCTTACTATACAGTAATTTGCTCTATTGCTCAGTAAAGTGTCTCAGGTAGACACACCCAATGAGATATTTTGCTTTAGTCTTACCAACTGCAATACATGAAATGATGTATTTAGATCCAGGGATATCAGACATTCAGTTTAGATTGAAAATGTCCACGTGGACCACTCTGAGAGTCTTGAATCAACATTTTCTTGAATTTTGTTTAATCAAAAATGTCAAATGCTCTTTTAAATTTTCATTCTGATTGAAGACAAAACAAATACTGAAACAGCAGAATTCCCAGGGTTCCCAAATTCTAAATTTCATTCAGCATTAATATTGTTGTTAAGCGTTAGTGGTTAAACTATCTCAGAAAACCATTACAGGCAGTCCTCCCAATTGGTTCCTGAAAGCCGTGTCTTAAGTCGAAATGTTGTAACTTGGAACCGATTTTCCCAAAGGAAACAATGTTATAAATGAGAGATTGGTTCCTGAACCTAGGCTCAATACCTTATTTTCATCAAAAATAACCCAACATTTTGTACTCAATTAATTAGAGATGAGTAATATAGCTACATTAATGTATTTATATTGTAAATAGCAATCACATTGATTTGAAATCATATTGATTTCTTTGAGGTGACTTTGCTGGACTTTTTGAAGGGTCTTGTTTAGACTTTTTGGAGGGTTTTTGTCTGGAGTCTTCTCAGGAGTCTTGGCTACAGGTTTTTCTGGAGTCTTGGCTGCTTTCTTAAAGAAAGTGTGCAAGGAAGTTTGGACAGATGTTCTCCAGGGAGATGGGTGATGCAGCAAACTTGTTCGCTGGTGTGGCATGGCATCATAAAGTTGAAACTGATGTCAGAAAGTTGAAATGGTGTCAATTTATAAATGTTGTAAGTGTGGAACGTTGTAACTCAAAATGTTGTAAGTTGAGGATTGCCTGTACGATCCATGCCTTCCTATGGCTTCTTGCTTATTGTCATATTCTGCACTGATCACACAAATTCAAATTGTTAGCATGAAGAAAATGGAGACCTTTATCTCATGCCCTCAACCCCTTGACTAAAGAGCAATGTCTAGCAGATTGAACCAATATTGAACAAGTCCATCTGGGAGAAAGCAGTGGAATACATAGGCATTCATTGCAATTTCCTGTGTGTAATGGTACATTTACTTTAAAATGGTGTAGCTGGCCAGGGAAGTGTAGGGGAGTATAGCTTCAGAGAATTGTGAGAGCTCAGGATAATTTCCTCCTTCTAGGTCTCTAATCTGACTCCAAGGCAAATTACCACTGAAAGAAAGTTGTGATCAACTGGTAGTAGTTTTGTCTGGCATAAGGCTTTCTCACAGCCGATAGCAAGTCTGTTAATTTTTACTTCCATTACCCTTCAATTACAAAAGGTTAGTAGTAACCACAAATAGACTTCTTTGATCAAGATTTTGTGGCTAATGAGAATTTTCAACTTCATTTTTCTAGGTGTTTGTACCATTTTTACTATTCCTGTGTCAGCATCATGCTTTATAATAAGCTACATTTAGAGTGTTAAAAAGGTCTGAAGTTCTTTCCATTAAAGATGAACTGGTATCTGGATCTGAATTCCACTCCTTTGGAGAAATGTGGATCTGGATCCGGATCTAAAGTTGTGCTTTTGAGCATGATTTTGTGGTGTATACAGATGTATGTATTGAGTTGTGAGATGCCCATATATTGAGGGCATAGTCACTGAGTATGCTGAATACATGCACACACATGTATGAAAGTTGGCCAGACTTCCTTAGATTGGTTTAAATTAGCATAGATTTTTGGCACAGGATTCCAGAACTGGACAGTCAGTTGGGGGCAGGAAACAGGTTGCAGGAAACATAAAACTGTCACAGACTTAGTTGTAATGCCAGAGTCCTAACAGGCCAAAAGAGGGACACTGCTATCCAAGGAAAGTATTGGTTTCAATGATCCCATTAGCTGCTATCATCAACAGAGCCCCTACCATAAATATACAGAGCTGTCTCTCCCTGACAGAAACTTCAAGGGAGGATGATAGCAGTAATACAACTTTGGGACTCCCTTTTTGCTTTCAGATCAGGCAGATTCCTGTTCAGTGCTGCCTGGGCATTCAGGAGGGTCACTTCTTTCATATGATTGAGGTAGATATAGAAGAGCAACTGTAATTTTATATTTAGGTGGCTGAGTCAGACAATTGGATCAGGAGCAACAGAGTATAAAGCTGTGATACCTCGTTTATATTTGTGGATTGGGCATTGAGTCATTATGTTTCATGGTCCGTTCTGGGTGACCACAGTCACACACTGGAGAGTTCTTAATCTTGCATTTGTGTATCAAATATCTGCATCTCCCATGGTTTGTACAGATGCATTTAGAGTTACTCTTAAGTGTCGCAAGAGATCAAAGCCCAGGTACCTTATGCATTAGATCTATCACAAGATGTTTATTTGTGACTTCCTATGAACTACATTCAGTTTTCCAAGCTTTGTCAGGGTTGAAATCGCATTGTTGAGGGTTAAGTACCTACATTCAAAAGGGCTTGTGTGACTTTATGTGATGGTGAGTGGCATTGTTGAGGTCCTGGTGGATGGGAAGAGTTTTGTTTTCCTTAATTCGCTTGTCTTCCCATGGAGTTGCTGCCTCATGATGAATGGGTGGAGGAGCCATGTGTAACAGCACGTCAGTCAAAGTGTGGCATCTGACTTGAGGGTTCCAGTGGTGCACTACAATGCAGAGTTCAGCTGGGTCTCAACAAGTTGAGTATGACTGCTTGTGGTCCATACCAGTGCACAGTACTTGGTTATGGAGTATGCAAGGGCCAGTGCTGACATTCAGAAAACTGATGCTGAAGACCCCCAGCATGTGCTTGCCAATTTCTGAACCAAATTGACCCTTATCTTCATCTTGGCAGCTATCTTTTTCAGGTTGTCATGGAAGATTAATGTATGATCCAGGCCCACTCTAAGATAAGACAGAGTGGGGTCATGCCACATAGTGTTGCTGCAGAAAGTTAGGGTACACTTAGCGTTCCTATTGTCAAGATGGAATGCAGTGACTGTTGTTTTGTGGAGATTTGGCTTGAGTCTTCATTTCCAAAAATATTCCTCCATAGTATTCAGGTCCTCACTCAAGGTGAACTCAATATCATTGAAGGAGGCTGCTTGTGTTGCCAAAGCAAGGCCAGCCGCATATACAAATGTGCATGACTTTGTTGGCAGTATGTTGCCTGTACATACATTGAAGAGTGTTGGTGCAAGTACTGAAGCTTGTGGCAATCCATTGCTGAGGAACCTGGGTAAGCTGACTCTGTCACCCTGCTGGATGCATAGCCGCCTATTGCTCCGCATGGTCCAATATCAGGCATAATGTTTGGTGGCAGACTATGATCTTTGCGAGCTTCAGCATCAGGCTGTTAATCCAGACCATGTCATAGGCTGATGACAGATCTACAAAGGTTGTACCAGTCTTGGATTTTTTTCTGAAAACCAGCCTTGAGTATGTTGCAAGGGCCAAAACTTGGTCACAGCAACTTCGCTTAGGCCGGAATCCCACTTGTTCATTGGGGATCACTGGCTTGATAAAAGGGCTGATTTTCCTGAGGATGATATGTTCTAATAGTTTGTAGGTTGTATAAAGGAGTGATATTAGCCTATAACTTCCCAGGTTGTCAATTGGCTTACCCAGTATGCTTATTGCAATGACCATCACCTCCTGCCATGCTTTTGGTATGTATCTAGATTCTATTGTTTTGGTGTAGTTTCACCAACAATTGGAGTCCCTTGGGGTCTAGATGATGGAGAAATTCTTGGAGGATACCATCTCCATCAGCTGCCTTCTGTTTCTTCGTTGCAGCTAAACCTTCCTTTACTTCATCTATTAATAACGGCGGTAGGAGCTTGTATAGGGATTGATGTCATTATCCTTTGCCACTGAGGGTCACTGAGAGCACAGGACAGACAATATTTCATGCTTTTAGTTCATATGCCTGGACACAAACCTGGACCCAGCACAGTTTGCAGCATACTTGACTGAGAGTTTAGGAAAAGTCCTGCTCAGCCTTTCGCAGCTTGGGCAAACTCACTGCACTCGAATACTTCAGGGAATTTTGCTGCTAAAAATGACAGAGCCTTACTGAACATATGTGAACAGCAATTTTTCAAAGGTTTGTAAGTTGCTCCGTTTAGGTTAGTTTTCATGGCAAAAGATACATCTCTCACAAAAACAGCCAACCTCTGCCAGATTTCCAGTTCATGCCCCCAAAGCATGGGGCTTTCCAAAGAAGTCATTGGAACTTTTTTTAATGAGCAAAACAATATATATGCCCCTAGTCTCCTCCTCAGAAATGATAGAACCATTTTGCTAATAATATCCCCAAGAAATTCAAGTGGGGACAGAGATCCAATATTATAAATTTGTTAAAGTTTGACAAAGCTCCAAGCAAATGAAAAAAAACAAAACAAACCCCTCTTATGCTAAGAAATGTTAGGCTTCCTTAACTGGTGGTAGCACCAGGTCATCTGAAACAGAAAAGCATCTAAATATAAATGTGGTGGGAAGAAAAGAAAACATTCAACCTACGAATCTATTCCAAAGCCATTTACTATAACTTTTTTTCTGTATGCAGCAGTAATTGTCTTCTGCTCACTGCTTCCTCATTATTCTTGCATTTTAGCAACTCTCTTTTTTTTTCCAGGTGTTGCCCTCAGTGTGGAGTGTGAGATTAAGCAGGCCAAGCATCTCATATGTTTAAAAAAAATGGTTGGAAAAATCAGCTAGCTAGCAGCAGATATGCAAGATGAAGTCCTAGCTACAAAACAATTCAGATAAAACATGGAGATTTTTGATCGAGAGCTCAACACTGTGCCTGTGTTTCCAAGTAATCAAATCTATTTCTTTCATATTTCTTTGAAACTCTCCAAAGAGCTGCTGCAATGGTGAAGACATAAATAAAGCTAACTGTAGGTACTGGGTCTGAAAAATAAGTAAATTAATATTATAAACAATTGTTTGTTTATATCTGGAACCCTTGGTGGAGATTTAACTAACATTTGTGTACTTACCTTACCTAACCTATCTGTACCTGGCAGTATATGACACAGCTAATATTGTACGTGCGTGTGTACAAAAGAAAAGCCTATGATTTGCAAATAAATGCGTACAGTTTTCCACCCAAAGTAAATGCTCTTTTATCACTGAATTACAGTCATTTGCAGATCTTTTCAAGTCAATGATTCTTTGGATAGTTAAATATCAATCTAAGTATAGCATTAGTATGCAAACATGTTGATGAATTGGCAGGATACAAAATATATTGGAGAGCAAACAAAATTCAGAGGAATGACCTGCAGGTATAATTTTTGTGCAACACGAGTGACATTGAATTATAAGACAAGCTAGTTGTTCTGTATTTACAGCTCTGTGCTCTGACCTATTTCAAATGGACTCTGGAGTGAAAGGAAATAAAGCTTTTTCAGTCCAGCTTAAAAATGCCAGGTATTAGAAAACCTAGTTGCCAGATGCTGTTACCATCATTGTGGCTAAGTAGTATTTGCTGTTTGAGTAGCTTGAACATGACTGCTCCATGAATAAAGTACTACTCATTCAAGTGCAGATACTAGAGTTTGACTGTATTAAATAATTGTAGTTCACATTTCTCCAATTCTGTAGTCACGTAATGATACTCGCTTCATATGGTCCTGTTCCTGAGAACTACTGAGCACCCACCACTCACTCCTAAGGAAGTTGATGAAAACTTATCTTATCAGTGCTTTTTCAGGCTGAGATCCTATGTTTGCAGTACTAGAATTTAAGGATGTGTGGCTAGATCCAGAAAACTTTCATTTTGGGTGCCTACCTCCAAAACTGTGATTCTCAAAACCCCTGCTCAGCTGCCAGTTAATCCTGTGGGGCATCTATAAATGAGAGTAGGCCTTAAGTTGCTTAATGGTGACATGAAATAGCATTTGACTGCATTTGCTTGACCAAAGCTTGGGTAAGAGAAGAAGAGGCAAAAGAAATGATCAGGCCAGAGGACATCATAAGGTGTGAACCATTTTAGAAAATTCAGGAAAGAAGGATTAGAGAAAAAAAATAGGCTAAAGTTCTCACCAAAGGTTGCTTAGAGTACATTTAATGGTTTGATGCTAGGCCAGGCTAATTTTATATGAGATATTGTTTAGATATGGAATAAAAGTAGGCATATGAATAGAATAGGCAGTAAATTTGAATTAGCCACAATTGTCACAGGGAAAAAATGTAATCTTGGATGCTTCATAGATACATGAAGTGGGAAAATGGACTTGTGTATCTGTAGGATCCCAAGGCTTTATCCTAGGAGAAATTGGGACATTTGTTTTTACTGTCAGTGTCCCAAAGTGAAGTTCTTGAGGCAACAGTGTAGGGATGTAGCCAGGCATCCAGGGTTCAGGGACAGTGAAGACTTCTGGTTGGTGCCACAATTGTGATTGTGATTATGTGGCTGCCAGAAGCAGCCACTTTTTTTATGTCTCTGCCCCCCTTCTCCCCAACTTGGTGCTCAGGTTACTTGTTCTTTTATCTCTGCCCTAGTTATGCCACTATCTCCAGGTGCCTAAAGTGCCTGAGAGTGCTGACATAGAGTCTTGCAGGTTCAGGTGGTAAACACCTGACTGTAAGCACACCAAGGTAAAGGTAAGCCTTTTCAAGGGCTTAATAGGCATTTGAACAGGCCCTGAATGAACAAGCTGTGCTTTCTGGTTATATCTTATCATGGGTGTTAAATGTGGGAAAGCAAATTGGCTGAGGGGAGATGGGAGTGCTTGTATTGCATTAAAAGTGTTACATGTAAAATCACTCTGTGCTGTTCAGTTCTGTCTGATAGCATCTCACATAGGTTTTGAAATGGGTACAATAACCCTAAAGGAACTGTTGTTGGGTTTGAGGATTCCACAAGGAGATAAAACACCATACATGCAAGGAGCATGTTAGGCAGGACATGCATAAAGTGCCTGCACAAGGGTTTTATTAAGAAGTCCATCTAATTGCGTTATATTGATTGATGATGGTTCATGGAGTCCTGCATCTGGCCAGGGCTGACTCAACTAATGGAATTAGTTAAGCCCTAGGGAAAACTGCTGTGAATCAACAGAATTCCAGGAGGGATACATTTGCCCATCAGCCCTACACCCAGGCCCACGTTCTTCCCTCATTAGTCACAACGTGTCTTTAGAAGTTAGAGGGTTGCAGAATTCTAACTGCAGCATCCTCTCTTTTCATAGATCTATCCACCTGCCTGCCTGTCTGTCAAGGGCTTTGCATCTCCATCCCTAACATTTAACAACCTGTGGCCTTTTTCTCAGCCCATCTCTTCATGTTGCTTCTACCTCCTCTGGTTGACCCCCTGGCATCTACAGATACACATGGTGAGCGCACCAATTCCTGCTCATCCCATAGCCTGCTCAGACCAGCCGCAGCTTTTTCACTAGTCCTGCCTACCAGTTCTCATTTCTGTCCAAATTTCTTTGCTGCTCTTGCATCTGCATTTCCTATCTGACTCCAAAAGGATGCCTCTGAAATTGTGATACCTTTAAACTATAGATTATAAAAATATGATCTTTGGCCCTTGGTTTTGTATCATCTATCTTTGATTAATCATTGCTATGTCATATGACAAGCAGTTTTTTTGGAAGCTCAGATACCATTAGATACCCTTAGACAGCAAATTTCCTAATCTTCCTCCCCCCAGCTCCTACTTGGCCCAGCCCCCAGGGAGCCACGCGACCAGTCCCACCCAGTGTGTGACACAGTGGAAGGGGTGGGCACTCACCTATCCCCTCTTCCATGGGGCAGGGACCCCTCAGCCCCTAGAGTGGCATGGTGCCATTGGCGAGCCCTTCTGTGCATGTGTGCAGTTTAAAAAGGGCCCACCAATGGCAAGGACATAGTCTGTCCCTGGCTCTGGCGAGATGCATGGGCGGAAGCCCACTGCATACCTGTTGAGCCCAGGGCAGGACCCCAACCCAGACCCCCAGTGCAGGCGGAGGTAGGTGGGGCCCATGGCAGGGAAGGAGGGATCCCAACCCAGTCAGCTGAGTGGAGCTGAGGAGGGAGACGCCCCCCCCCCCCCCCCCCAGCTTCTACTTTGTCCAGCACCCCAGGGAGTCATGCAACCAGAGCCTTGCGAACAGGACACACAAACAGGCGTCTGGGCTCGGTGTGGGAGTTAGTGTGGGAATTAGCGTGGGAAGGCAAGTGGGAGGGCCCAAGCCCCTGCCAGTGAGCCACAGGGAAGGTAGTCATAGCAGTACCCAGACTACCAGTGGCACAATGTGGATGGCCACATGCCACACCCTGAGGGTCCCCTCAGAGGCTGCGACCTCCCCCTCTGGCACTTCAGAGGTCTCCACCTGGACAGAACCCATGGTTCTGGGCTCCATGCAGAGCCCCTGTGCCAGGGGAGAGCCTCTGGCTCTCGGCTGTGGGGGTGCCTGGGACATTTCCAGGCACATGGAACTGGGAGCATGGCCACCTCCCCTTGTGAGGTTTGCTCCACTTTGGAGTCTCTGGGGCTCCAGATAGAGGAGCCCCAGGCCACAGTCCACAGACTGTGTGCAATCAGGGATGGTGAGCAGGAGATAGACACCTACTGCCAGGCTCTTCACCCTCTGGAGGCTTAGGGTAGACCAAGGTCACCTTCCAGGACAAGGGAGGACTCAAGGATCTCCCAAACTGTCCAGCCAGGGGGTTGGACCAAGGTGGTCAATGGCTCCAAGGCCTGCTGCACCAAGGTCCCCTCCCCTCTGGAGCTTTGCAACAGGTATGAACCTCTGCAGCCCCAGCAGAGCCTGGCCGGCCGTCTGCTGCTGGCAATGGAGGCTCACTCACAGCTACCATCCCTGCTCTCCCTAAGGCCATTCGTAGTGTGGTCATCATGGGAGACTCCATCCTGAGGGGGACTGAGGGCGCAATCTGCCGCCCTGACTCCTTAACCTGGGAGGTCTGCTGCTTCCCAGGAGCCTGTATCCAGGATGTAGCTGAGAGGATCCCAAAACTCATCTGGCCACTGACCACTACCCTATGCTCCTTACCCATGTGGGCACGAATGACATGACTCAGAGTAATCCCAGCTGGGTCATGAGAGGCTACAGGGCTTTGGGAGTGGGGCTTAGGGGGTTGAGGGCACAGGGGGTGTTTTCCTCAATGCTCCCAGTTTCAGGCTATGGGCTGAGGAGGGAGGGGAGGATCGAAGTAGTTAACCAGAGACTGCGGCACTGGTGTCATTGTGAAGATCCCTTGGGATGCTCTGGTGAACAAACGTTCCCCCAGATACTGGTGGTCACCCCGATAAACTTATAGGTGGCCATCAGATCACCCCTGAGCCTGCGCTTTTCCAGGCTAAAGAGCCCCAGGGCTCTCGGCCTGTCATCGTAGGGTCTGCTTCCCTGACCTCTGATCATGCGCGTGGCTCTTCTCTGGACTGTCTCAAGCAGGCTAGGGCACTCAAGAGAATCCACCCCTACCCCAGCCCCGGAACGATGCGTAGGGAAGACTAGGGCCTCCAGTGGGACACTTATATGCCTGTACACCAATGCCAGGAGCTTGGGGAACAAACAGGAGGAACTGGTCCTCCTGCTAAACAAGAATAAGTACGATCTCATAGGGTTAACGGAGACCTGGTCGGACTCTACCTATGATTGGGCCACAGGTATAGACAGCTATACCTTGTACAGGAGAGATCGTGTAGACAAAAGGGTCAGGGGTGTAGCTCTCTATGTCAAGGAAAGCTACACATCCCTGCAAGCCGACATTGGCATCCAAGGTGGACAACTGAAGACTCTCTGAGTTAAAATCCATGGTGAACATGGCACAGGGGAGACAATGGTAGGAGTCTACTAAAGATCTCCTAACCAGGATCAAGAGCTCGAACAGGAACTCGCCAAGGAACTGGCTAAGGCTGCACGCTTCTGGTGCATGGCTGTCATGGGAGACTTCAGCTACCCAGACATCTCATGGGAAGAGCACTTGGCTAAATCTGAATGGTCACAAAGCTTCCTAATGTGTGTGGAAGAGCTCTATCTGACTCAAGAATTCTATGGACTGATAAGAGGCAAAGCGCTGCTCAACCTGGTACTGGCAACAGGGGATGATCTAATCAGTGACCTAATGATCAAAGGGAAACTGGGAGACAGTGACCATGAGCTGATCACCTTCACCATCCACCGTAAAGCTGGCAAGACAATCAGCAATGCAGAAGTCCTCGATTTCAGGAAAGCTGACTTTGACAAACTCAGGAAGCTTGTTGGCGATGTCCTAAGGGACCACAACCTGAAGCGGTGGGGAATTCAGGATGAGTGGTTCTTCCTCAAGGGAGCAATCCTGAAAGCACAAGCAATGTCTATCCCATCTCAGAGGAAAGGAGGCAAAAGGGCACAGCAGCTCCCTTGGCTCTGCAGGGAACTTGTGGACCTCCTGCATCTAAAAAGAAAGACCTATAAAGGATGGAAGACTGGATCCACCTCAAAGGAGGAGTATTCTGCACTGGTCCAGACTTGTAGGGAGTGAAGACAATAAGAAGTCCTTTTTCAATGTAGACCATGTGAAGGAACACCTTGAGAGGCTGGACACCTTCAAGTCAGCTAGTCCAGACAGCTTACCCCAGGGTACTTAAGGAGCTGGCAGGCATCATAGCTTAAACATTAGCAAGGATCTTCAAGAAGTCATGGCACTTAGGTGAAGTGCCCAAAGATTGGAAGAAGGCCAATGTGGTGCCTATTTTCAGGAAAGGGAGGAAACTAGATCCGGGGAACTACAGGTCTATCAGCTTGACCTCTATCCCAGGGAAGATCTTGGAAAAAATTATCAAAGAGACCATTCTTGACAAACTGGCTGATGGCAACATCCTGAGGGATAGCCAGCATAGGTCTGTTGCAGGTAGGTCTTGCCTGACCAATCTTATCTCCTTCTATGACCAGGTGACATATCACCTGGACAAGGGAGAAGAGATTGATGTCATATATCTTGATTTTTAAAAAGCCTTTGACCTGGTGTCCCATGATCATCTCATGGAAAAATTGGCCAACTGCGGCCTCAGCTATATCACAGTCCGATGGCTGGGGAATTGGCTCCAAGGTGACCCAGAGAGTGGTAGTAGACAGAAGTAAGTCATCGTGGTGTGCTGTGATGAGTGGGGTCCCCCAAGGCTCCATCCTTGGGCCTATATTCTTTAACATTTTTATTAATGATGTGGACATTGGCATCAGAAGCAGACTGGCCAAGTTCGTTGATGACACCAAACTTTGGGGTAAAGCATCCACACCTGAGGACAGGATTGTGATCCAGGCCAACCTAGACAGGCTCAGAAAATGGGTGGACAAAAACCTGATGGCATTCAACATTGAAAAATGCAAGGTCCTCCACCTTGGAGAAAAAAACCCGCAGCATGCTTACAGGCTCAGCAATGCTACGCTTGCTAGCACCATGGCCAAAAGAGAATAGGGGGTCATGATTGACCACAAGATCAATATGAGCCACCGATGCGATGTCACAGCTTGTAAAGTGAGCAAAACTCCGGATTGCATCCATAGATGCTTCTCAAGCGAATCCCAGGATGTTATCCTCCTGCTGTACTCGGCCTTGGTGAGGCCACAGCTGGAGTAGTGCATCCAGTTCTGGGCTCCACAATTTAAAAAGGATGTGGAGAAGCTCAAGAGAGTCCAGAGGAGAGCCATGCGCATGATCAGAGGGCAGGAGAACAGGCCTTATGATGAGAGGCTGAGAGCCGTGGGACTCTTCAGCCTGGAAAAGTGCATCTCAGGGGGGGCCTGGTGGTTGCCTATAAGTAGATAAGGGGTATACATCAGGATCTGGGGGAATGCCTGTTCACCAGAGCGCCCCAAGGGATGACAAGGTCAAACGGTCACAAACTCCTCCAAGACCGTTTCAGGCTGGACATAAGGAAGAACTTCTTTACTGTCCGAGCCCCCAAGGCCTGGAACAGACTCCCTCCAGAGGTGGTACAAGCACCTACTCTGGACTCCTTTAACAGACATTTGGACGTTTATCTTGCTGGGATCCTATGACCCTAGCTAACTTCCTGCCCCTGGAGCAGGGGGCTGGACTCAATGCTCTTCTGAGGTCCCTTCCAGCTCTAATGTCTATGAAATCTATGAGAATACTTCACTAAGTATATAACCATTGACACTAAGGCCATATCCCTTGGGACAATTAGGTATTAGAATGTATTTATTTAAGTCTTGAGTCACCAGGATGTCCACTAAGATAAAAGTAACTTTATAAGGTTGTTCCAGAACTCATGACCTTTAGGGGCCTCCATAACTTTTGAAGACATCCTGGTTAAATAGGATTTATCATTGTTTAAAAGAATTTGGTATCTAGCAAGTAAAGGTGAAAAGTCATCTATATTTGAACATTTCCATATCAAATCAAATGTTATCCATGACTTTAAAATCAAGTAAGTCTGCTTTATTTGTACTCTGTATTAAGAGGCAAAAGGGAACACTGGACTTACAAAACAAGTAGATGACCAACAGCTAAGGAGTTAACTGAAAGACAGTGTGATGGATTCTAACCTTATTTACACTGTTAGAAATCTGTAGTAACTCCTATGAAGTCATTGAAGTTAGTCTTGAATTATCTTGTTGATATGGAAGTCAGAATCTGGGCTAGAGATACGAATTCTACTCTTACTTCCATCCCCGAAGACCCACTGTCTTCCATACAGCTGCATGAGACCGTATACATGTAACCAAGGCCAGAATTTAATGCGAATCCTACTTCTTTGTATTTCTAAAAGTTCAGTTGATGAGCTGCAGTCCAAAGTCGGATCTCAGTCATGCCTATGCTGTCTCGTTAGATCCAGTGGTGTGGCATGAGGTCACATGCTACTGTCAGTAATGCTAGCCCAACAATCCTGAAGTGAGTGGGCCAGATTTTGATCGAAATTACAGTTATATCTTTGGAAAAACCCTACTGACGTCTGTGATGTTACTCCATATTAATGTTACTGAGGTCAGATTCTGATATGTGAGTTTTGATGACTCATTTCAGGCAATGCTGACTAAGACCAACTTAAATCTAAACTAAATCCACTCAAAAAAAATTAAATTGGTGCATTTCTGTCTGTGGAATGACCCCACACATTTTGATTGAAGGGCTATTCAGCTCATTAATTGAAAACCAATCTGTATCTCCAATTTAGGTCTGCAAGGTCTAGAACCTGCATGTTTACTCCTACATGGTGAGATGTTCCTACCTACTTTTGGCTGATACATTATCTCTGTCTACATCAAACTGGAGCCAGGCTGTAGTGTAAGTCACCGACAGTTATCATTATAGTAGATTTCTGCCTGGTCTCTACATGAATGCTTAACAAAAGGGTCAGCACAAGGAGCTCCCAAGTCTCTCATTGTATATAGAGAACTAGGCACAGTTTAAGTCTTTTGAGCTACTTTGTTAGAGCTGCTGCCGGTGCTGAGTTCCCCAAATGAGGCAGTTATGGTTTGGACCTGTTCTTATCCCTGCCTCTCTAGGCTTGCTGTGGGGACAGCCCTGCTCAGGGGAGAATACACTCTT
>NW_005842167.1:1547001-1547851 GCF_000455745.1 Alligator sinensis | reverse complement strand
TTCTTCGTCACACTGACCGTAGTTCCCAAAGGCTCTGGAAGACACAGGAGCTACTGGTGGGGTCAGAGCATCTCCATATTGTTCCCTGTCCCTCGAACTGGGAAGAGGGCCATAGCTAGCCCTTTTCATTGGTACATCATTAAGAGCATTTTACTACCTCACCATGCCTCTGAAACATGGGGAGACAGGGGCGGGGAAGCTGGGGGAAGCAAAAGGATTCAAGAAGAATTAAACCAGGGGACTAACGTACTTGGTATCTAGCAAATAAAGGTGAAAAGTTATCTATATTTGAACATTTAGCTGTAAGGAGAACATGCAGTTGGTGAATTTTGTGGAGAGAGTGTGAATATGGAATTGCTGGATATTTTATACTGAAAAAGGAAAACAGCATTTCACCAAGGGGCTGTCACATGAGTTGCAAACCAAAGCCATAATTTTTTTTTTTTGAGGGAGCCCTTTGTTAAAATGTTGGCAGCCCGTTGCTCCTATGGAGACAGAACTGCACTGTACTGTAACTGGTACTGGCACATTTTCTTTGCACTGTTTGTTGTTCACGTAAAGACAGTGTGGTGCGGTGCCACCTAATGCTGAAACTAGTATGGCTGCAATATGAGACCCTAATGCATGCTCCGGCATGTTTATGGTATAGTTTGCAGTAAAGCGGCTGTTTTGGCCACAAGGCGGTGTGCCCCCAGACAGAGCAAGGCAACATTAACTTTGGGTATGTGTTTTAACTTTGAAACAGATTTAGTCAGAACACAAAGGATTTAGCTTTTCTTGCCTTTGTCAACATGTTATGTTTTATCTGGGAACAAAATGATAATTATGAAAAACCATAGTAGCAGGAAAA
>NW_005842167.1:1517761-1546970 GCF_000455745.1 Alligator sinensis | reverse complement strand
AGTGCAAACGTCACTGATGGTTTTAGTGGCAATTTTAGAACCATATGCTATTGTTTGTGACAATAGCTTTGCTGAGTTGCAGAACCCAATGGAAACTCCCCTGGAACCAGTTGTGGTTACAACTCATAATTTAGGGATTATTTGGTGTATATCATCAACCTTTTCGTACTGCTTGCACATCCTACACTACCATAGTTGCACACACCCTCAGCTTTCTGAAAACCACTCAGCAGTCATCTGATCAGTTGGCATCAAAGACACCAACTGTAAGTTCCCTGTCATCTAGTAGGGAATGCTGCCTCTGGCTTTCCATGTCTCATTGCTGCTGCTTGATGTCACTAACCTCACTACAGAAAGCCTCCGGTGCAGGTTGGCAGCTGACAAACTCCAGTAAGATCATCTAGATCATTAATATCATTTAGGAAGAGTGATATCATTCTTTGTACATCAGTAGAAGTCCAGGCAGTAGTGAGAGCATGACAGTTGGTAGGTGAGCACATGGCAATGTGTTGAAACAGGGGCCTGAATCAGAAAGGTTTTTTGTTTTGTTTTTCTTAAGGTCAGAACGTACAATCCAAACCCAAAGAAGAATATTTTTAACAATTAAAAGATAACATGTTCAGGGAAGTGACTGGAAATTTTATACACACACATACTTCGGCATTGCTTGTGCTAACAATGACTAGATACTGTCATTTTATACATTCCTTTGCATTCACTGCTACCTAAAGCTGTTTTTTAAATAACTGGCTTAACACATAAAGGAAGGTAACTACAAGTGCTATTGGTTCTGCACCTGATTCTCACATGGAGGGTTTTCTGGAAAATCTTCCAGGTGACAACATGGAAAATGTTAAGATTGGTTGACCAGAGTACTGTTTCCAGCTGGAAGGAACTATTTTTCTCTTGGAAACTGATCCATTCTTTTTACAAAATGTTTGTTAGAGTTACAGAAGCCATTCAGTTTTCAGATGATAGCACCATTCACAAGTACCGTAGGTAAGCATGACAGCAGTCAGATGAATGGCTCTAATCTGCTGTCTCTTGCACATTACCTTTAGGATAGAGGACTTTAGGATAGATTAGGGCCCCTGGCAGATGTTACATTTAAGACATAACTAACCTGTTAACTGTGTCTTAAATAGTAACCTGGCCACACATTCAGGCAATTAATGGCACCACAAAACCAGCCACAACATTATTTCCACAAAATATGTATAATAATTCTGTGTCTGGTTTCCATCATGCCTTAAATTAAACATGTGGCATAGTCCCCCACCATGAAGCCTGATGAATGGAAGGGCTTGGTTGACAGCTCCCACCCAGCCCTGGACCACACCAGAGTCTCCAGCTGATTCTCATGTGGTCTCTGAGCCAGGACCCACAATGCAGTTGATTGTTGCTCCCAGCCTGGGAGAATCTCAAATCAGATATGGTGCAGTCCCCTTGTTGGCTGCAGCCCTGGGACTGTAATGGAGTTTACAACTGGCTCCAATGTAGTCTAGGAGCCAGGACCCACAATCAGCTTATTGTTGGTCCCAGGCTGGGGGAGTGTTGGACTGGCTCCAGTAGTGTCCTGGGGCTGAGACTGACAATCAGATGATTGTCGGTCTCAGCTCTGGGACCATAACAGAGCCATTTCAGGACTCTGGTGCAGTCCCAAGGTTGACAATCATTTGTTTATTGGTGCCAATCTTAACTCTGGGACTGCACCAGTTCACTAGGTACCCAGCTCTCGACTTGCTAGTGCGGGCAGAGCCTAGGATCATGATCCCAGGGTCTCTCTGCACTGACAAGAAGTAGTGGTAAGATTGGGTTCTGATCTCCGATCCCAAAATGACACATCCTAACTTGCATATGTGGCATGGCAAGAGGAGCAATTTTTGATATTGGGAAACAGATGCTATCATGCCATTAAATGAATGAGTGCTAGGGGACTACAAGACACAGAGAGAGGAGCTAAAGATAGAGAATGAAGGAGAGTGGGAGCGTCTCCAAGTGCAAACGCTGCTAGATGCATTTACTCCACAGTAATTTACTATGGAGTAAATCCACCCTAAGCAGGCATCTACATGTACAGGCATTTGGGAGCAGATTTGTTCCCACCCTGGTCTGCACCTCTGCAGCAGCCAAGGGGAGCTCCAGGGCCTGTAAGGGAGCACAAAGCCAGGAGACAGCTGTCTCCTCTCAGGGCCTGGGAGATTACTCGCTGCCCCCGGGAGCTGTCTGCTTCCAGGACAGGCTCCAATGGGGAGCAATGGGGGGACAATGTCCCTCTGCCCCAGCAGTAGAGAGTTCCCAGCCCTGGCTCCACACTGGGGACAGGGGGCTTGGAAAAAGATGGGGGGCAGGGGCAGGTTCCAGCCCCCTGCCCTGATCCACTGCTGGGGCAGGCAGCAGTAAGCCCTTGGCTGAGCAGGGTTTCCCCACTTAGCCAGGGGTGGCCAGGAGCTGTACCACCAGTGGGACAGCTAGCAGTGAGCCCCTGACTAGGCAGGGATTCCCCACCCAGCTGGGGGCTTGCTGCTAGCTGTCTCAATGGCAGATTGGGGCAGTGGGTTGGGACCTGCCCCTCCCGCACAACTCCTTCCAACCATTGTGCCTCAATTGCCCGATTGGGGCACAGTGCTGGGAAAGAGCTGTGGGGATAGGACCTGCACCAGACTGGAGCAGTTTATGGCTGTCCCTGTGCTGTGTGGAAAAGTCTGCATGTGCAGCCCAGAGCTGGCTGGGACTTGCCGAAAATGGGACAGTTCCCAGCCAGCTCCGGGTTGACTGTACAGAATTCCCTGTGTAGCCTGGGGCTGACTGGGAACTGTCCTAGTCTGGGGCAGGTTCCAGCCAGCTCCAAGCTGGGAGG
The DNA here is from genome assembly GCF_000455745.1 of Alligator sinensis. NCBI lineage: Eukaryota > Metazoa > Chordata > Crocodylia > Alligatoridae > Alligator > Alligator sinensis. The sequence continues at coordinate 1,544,110 of NW_005842167.1, read as the reverse complement.
GGAACTCTCCCTGTGCAGGGAGCTCCCGTACCTGGCTCCACAATCTGGGAAGAGTTGCCTCCCCCACAGCAGTTTCCCAGCCCCTTGCCCCAATTTTGCAATAAGGGCATAGGGCTGGGAAACAGCTGGGGGCGGGGGGACTCTTCCTAGCCCCCTGCCCCAATTGCACAATCAGGGCATAGGGCTGTGAATCAAGTGTGGGGGGAGCAGCAGGACTCAGTCAGCCCCAGGCTGTGCAAAGCTGCCTGTGTGCAGCCTGGAGCTGGCTGGGACATGCCCCAGAGGGCAGCAGGTCCTGGCCAACCCCAGGATGTGTGGGGAAGCTGGGCACAGGGCTTGTCCCCATGTGCATTGGGCAAGAGAGCTCTGCAGCAGCAGCTCTCCCACCCCATGCACATCAGCACCCATCCTGGTGTGTATGGGGCCAGGAGACAGCTGTCTCTTGGCCCCGTGCTCCCTGCCAGCCCCTGGGCTAGCACCCAGGGGGAGCCTTAATCTCCCCCTGGCTGCTGCAGTGGGGCAGAGCGAGGTAGGAGCAGTCCTCTCCAGGCTGCACCCATTGGGTGCATCCACATATGCAGGCACACACGCTTGCAGCAGCTCCAATAGGAGCAGCACAGATTTGAGCCGGGGATTTTTGCCTCAGTGCACATGCCCAAACATGCACTCTGGTGTGGGACAAGTCATGCCACTGGGGACAAAATAACCCTGCTCAGTTCGTCCTGGATCTGCAGCCAGGGGGAGCTAGAGGCTGGGGCCAGCACCTGTGTTCCTGCATGCTAGGGCAGCAGGGGGCACCATAGAGATGCTCTGGCCAGAAGCCAGAGCACCTCTGGAGGTCCGAGTTGTGGCTTGCTTCAGGGCACAGTGGGGAACCTTGTTCTGCATTGCTTTTCTCTGGATTTCCAAGTATTTTTTTTTGATGCTTGGAAATCCAGGTATCAAATTTGGAGCCCACACAGGAAATATGCAGTATGGGGAGCATTTGTTCATTCTCAGTGTGTCTCTTGTGCTGTCTCAGACTGGATTGAGACACCTCAAGAGGCACATGTGTGCTGGTCTGGATGTGCCCATTGGGAGCAAATCTGTTCCCAAGAGGGAGCACGTGTAGCCATGGTAGCCTGGTAGGCTTACTGCACAGTAAACTTATTTCAAATTAATAGTACATGTAGATGTGTCTACTGTGCAGCAATATAGGGCACAGTGAGCCTTCCCCGGAAACACATCTACATGTGTGCCCATTGGAAGCAAATTTGCTCCCAATGGGAGCAGTTCAGAGCAGGGCTGCTCCTGCCCTTCTCTGCCCCCATAAAGCAGCCAGGGGGCATTCCAGGCTCCCCCAGGTGCCAATGCTGGCAGCGGGCACTGGGGTCAGGACTGGGCTTCTGGGGGGTGAGAGGGAGTTCTCCGGGCCTCCAGACAACTGCCTGCCAGCCCTCCACCCCAATTTGTAGGGGGCAGGGAGCTGTCCCTGTTGGAACATGGGACTGGCAGATAACTGTCTGGGAGCTGGACAGCTCCCTGTCCCCTGCCCTGTGCAGATTGGTGCATGGGGCTGGCAGGCAGCTGCCCAGGAGGCGTGACAGTTCCCCCACCCCCTGCTGCCTGGGTTGACTGGGAGCAATTTGCTCCATCAGCTGTCTACATGTGCACTACTGCTTAGTACCTAATGCATGGTTAATCTAGTACCTGCATCTACAGGTACTAGCAAACTGCGCATTAACCTAATTTACTGCACTGTAATTGCTGCACACATGTAGACAGTGACATTTTACTGTGCATTATATTAGTTTAATGCAATGTAAAGCATCTGATGCAGACACACCCAGGGACTCCATCAGAGTGGAATAGAATCATACTTAAGTACCCTAGTCCACCTGGATGTATATAATATGTGAAACAGAATCTGTACACATCTAACATAATAAAAGCACATTATGCAGTTGCTTTTAATTAAAATATTATTTATGTGGGAGAGATAATGAAAGGCAAGTATGATTAACTATCAACTATTTTTCCCTATGGAAAATCAGCTTAGCTTCAAATGGTTACAAGAAGTAATTACTCCCTGTGCACATTACAGCCCTCTAGTCCTTAATGCCTGATTTAAATCCTTAAAGTGTCTCTTCCAGTGCAGCCCTCAGCCTAGGATAATGCACATGTGGATAGTGATCCCACTGTATGAAACCCTTTACTAATTGTTATAAAGCATGCTGCAAGGTTTTGAGCATTTGACAGTGTTAAAGAGGGAAGGAGTGGAGTATGGCATCAATTAAAAACAACAATTCCATTTATTTTCTGAAAATAAATTGAGATTGTTTAGTGACTTGAGATAAGTGAAAAGTGATGTGAGAGAGGGATTCAAAAGTGTGAGTGGTATATGGGGATATTGTGCTGTTCACCTTCTCTAATCACATGAGAGAAAAGGGTATTCAATAACACTGAAAGGCAGCAGAATTTTTAAAATGGATGAAAATGTTTTCTTAAAAACAGTGCTTAATTCACCTGTGGAACTCACTGGCCTAAGAGATCACTGAGTTTTATAGGGTCCAAGAAGATTAAGTATGTATATGAATATGCAGAACATCCACTATTGTACTGGATAGGGTAGAAAAAATACAAACTTTTATGCTTTAGCCCGTGGGTCAGCAGTGCAGTCCTAATTAGCAAACTATTTAAATACAAACTCAAGTACCTTGCTGAATTGGGGCTTTAGAGCATGAGAGAACCATAAAATGATGGGGATTGGATGGAAATTTCCCCTTAGGCACGTTATTCCACAATTGTCCATAACTCTTCTGTTCAGGTGTCTGTTGTTAACCACTGACAGAAATAGAAGAGAGGACAAGATGTGCAACTCACTGGTCTGTTCTAGTAGGAGCTTTCCTAAGTTCCTTGGTGCCCCGGTAGAAAAATCAGACAAAGAGCTAAAGCTGGGATACTCAAGCTATTGTCACTGAAATGCTTTTCTGGCTGATGTAAAGTGAATTTGTGGACTAAAATGAGGGCACTGAACAGGTAATTTCAGACTAACATGCAAAGATTTTACTTTGGTGCTAGCACCAGCTGGACTCTGGAACAATTATTTTTAAGCTATATAGAGCATAAAATAAACAAATTTGCTGAACTCCTAGGGAGCCAATTTCACCCAGGCATGCCTAAACTGGCCCCTTGCACTTCAGAGTGCAAGAGAACACAGGGTTTCAAAGGTCCTCTTGGGTCCGCCAGGCCTGGAGCTGTTGCTCAGCTGCTGGAGGGCTGCCAGCTTGCAGGTCTGTTAATGAGTGGTGTAGTGTCTGGCAAGTAACTTGCCTTTAAGTGAGTGTGACTAATCATGAATCTTTTCAATAATGCTGACAATCCAGTCTCTCTTTTCTCACTCTGCTCGAGTCTGCTGAAATAGGAGCAAATTAGCCTCATTCTGGCAAAGGCAGGAAATGATAAAGAGCCCCTAAAAGGTTTCCAGCGCTCCATGCTGAGGTTTTGCAGTGAACGTAATTATCCGAGTTGTTGTGTGTGTGTTTTGAGAGCAACTAAATAGCACAGAATGTCTGAAAGCTTGCACTCTGTTACCGTACCCCATGCCATTTGCCTGTAGGTGTAATTTGTGTATTACACTGGCAAAGACAATGAGCTTCTGCAAAGGCAACAAGCCAACGCATATTAGAATTCACAAGTTCTTGCTAATGGCCTGTGTTTGTTTTGCTAGGTACATTCTTAATGTGCGCCCAAGCTGTCTTAATCATAAAGCTAGAATATTAAATCTTAAATGTAGAAACCTTTGCCAAACTTCAGTTCCATCAACCGTTTTCAAATACACTGTAGCCAAGAACCCTTTTTAAAGTTTGTTATACTTTTGTTATACTCCCATGATTTTGGTTTACAGGTAATACAAAGTAACACTTTCTTTCACTGCAATCATGCGGTAACCTCTCCACCAACCTAAGAAATACTGTAAAGTTGGTCTGCTTTTTTTCCTTCTTTTTCTTTAATTTATATTTTCCCATTCCTTCCCGCTTCATCATTCCTTTCTCTTGCATGCCATTTCTTATCATATACCCCTACGACTATGCATACCCCAGTTTGAGAACCCTTGAATGTAACAGGGTTCAATATAATATAATCCTTGTCATTCTTTAACTTTGTTGGGCAGGTAGTAAAGCAAATACACAATTGCATGTTAGGCTGTGTAGAAAAAGAGACAGTACCATTTGTTGGTTGTTCCTCTCTAGAAGGTGGAGACTGCATCAAAGAATGCCTGCTGCTGAATGAAGGTTGTTGAATACTCATATATATATATAACTGGTGTATGTAATGAGGAGAGCCTGTCAAATTAAAACTGAGGGGGTGAGGTTTGAGAAAAAAGAATAGGAAAGTACTTACCATAAATGTCTTAATATGCTCCCTTTTCAGTATACACTGAAGGAAAAGGAAAGGGAATGTTTTCTACAGCTGACAAACCTTGAGCCAACTTTTAATACCACTAATGGTGTTTACAGGCTAAGCTGGTGTTCCTTGACTGAGTCATGCTGCTTGCTGTGGCAGGGTGGATGACATGACCTATGATTCTAGGTCCTTTCCAACTCTAATTTTTAATTTTTGTGGCCATTATTTCTCTCATCAGAGGATATGAGTAAGCCCCTGCTGAGCTAAATTACTGAGATTTGCTCATATGCTGTAGCTTTATACTAGGAGGAATGATTTTGTATACAGTTTCCCCTCTTGTTTCCGTCCACTTTTTACTTCCTATTTACTGTTCATAGTTTGTAGCTGCAGCTTCCTTCTACAGAGGTTAAAATCAGCCTAACTGAAGGAGCGTGGGGTCTGGTTTCCTTTGTCTGTCTTTTCCTCCAAGGTCTCTGCCAACTGGCAGATTTTGTAATATATCTCACTTTTATTAAGAACCAGTATATAATGGACATCTGGAGGGCCTTAGCTTAGCAAAGACTACAAGTGCTTTGACAATGTATATTAGGCTGCTTACTGATTCTGCAGCCGCAATGCATATTCAGAGCATATGCAGTACCTCATTGTACATAATCTCCTCTGGTTTATGTACAGTGGCTCAAACAAGGGGAATTCTATTTTTGTTAGAGGTGAGGGTAGGAGTAGGGATACATTGGACCTTGTGAAGGGGAAGATACTGCTGTCTTTGAAATCAATAGCCATTCGTGACACCATGGTGTAAATAAGTGTACGTACATATGTGTGGAGAAAAGAAAAGTTAAATTCCAGAATCCCTTTTAATGGAACAAGTGTTTTTTGTCCACTTAGGAGAGAGATGGCTGCAGTTTGGGGAGGGTAGTGGGAGATGAATGTGTTTGCCTGGGTCCATTGAAGACAAGAGCAGTTTGCTGAGCAGCAACCAGCTCAGGACCTCAGGATGCAGACCCATGTGGTAATGTAACTCCCCAGCTGTTTTTGCTACCTTCATCATTAATTTTCAAAAGTTTATGTTCTGCTACTAACTACTCAAGAGATCCATATTTTGTGGATGTTTATATAAAAAGGGCAGGGAATTAATAGAGGGTCCTTTTCTAAAATGAAATGCTATTTTTAATTTTTAATTTAATTTTTAATTTTTAATTTAATTTAATTTTTTAATTTTCTGCAGTATTCCTGGAAAGTACATAGCAAGGGCCCAGTTGTTCCAAGATGGACATGCCTGTGGCTGTTTAGTTTAGTTGTATGCACATGAAATTAAAACAGCTGTTTTTCTCCTGTGTCACAAACCCACCCAGCAATTAAGGTGTTGTTCATCATCTAGACCTTCATATTCTAAATCTCATGGAGATAAAGAATTCAGTAGCCATAATTATGAAGTCTGCAGAACTTGGCTGATCCCAAATTTGTTTTGACACTGGACGCTAGGTAATATTTCTCACATAAGAGCCTGGTACCGCTCTACATACAGTATTTATTAACATATTCATACCCAAGAATCACTGGTTTTCAGAGTTGCTAAGCACCTGGGACCAGATTTACCAGCTCATGTAAATCAATGCAGTTATCAGAAGGAGCAAGGTGATGTCCACCAGCTGATGATGTTGCAAGATTTTGCTAGAAATTTTGCCTAGAGAGGATACAGCTTGCCCAGAATGCCATTACAGTTGAGGAAATGCTAATTATGGAGTTCTACTATAGTATCAGTTTCAAAAGCATTACTCTTTGAAGGTGTTTCTTCAAAGAATAACATCAAATTCCACTAGATTAATGAATAGATGGGAAACAAACACAACCACTACAACTTAAGGTCTTTTGCTGTTGATATATTTATGTAGTCTCATATAAGAAGGTAATAGCTATGTAGAGCAGTCCTTCATGGTCTTTTTCCCTAGTGACACCGTTTTTGGGCTTGTGGACCCGCTTCTGGTTGGCTTGTGACATCCCTCTGAACCCAACTGCTTATAGCTGATGTTTGTGGAGTCATAATCCTACTTACTAAGGACAGCCACCCCATTTGGGGCCATGACGTATAATTTGGGAATTGCTGACATGGAGGTTGGGTTTCACATTCTATGACAGAAAAATCTATTTCCACTTATGGGGAGGAAAAAAGAGGAGGAGATTTAAGCTTTAAAAAATCTGCAAATGTTTTAGCAATGGCTTATAATAACAAAGACATTTTTTGAAAATATGTCCCTGGAAGAGGATTTTATATTGCAACACCACCCCAGTAAGCACTGATCTTGAATATGTTGCATTGGTAAACTGTATGGGGGTAGAGGAAGACGTCCCACACCTAGCACACATCGCATTTTATGGGGTTGATAAAGGTACTCAGAGAGAGATGAAGTGTGGGGCTTTCCTCTTACTTGCTTAAGTAAATGTTGTTTGTATAATAAAACCAGTTGGAAAAATCAAATAAAGCTGACGTTGATGGAAACTATTCTTGTGTCTAATGCACTAGAGAAACTGCCCAAGAGCAGGTCATTTCTGGTAAAAACATTAGTCCTTCTTTCTGCCAACTGTTAGCTTGGGCCACCTTTGTGCTTATTCATGTTATTCCTCCTTGAGAGACAGCTGTCCTAATGCCTGCATTCAACTTTTCTGAAGACATCCTTTATTTATCTATCTTTTTACCATTTATGCTACTTCTGCCTTGTCCTTTTGCTTTGCTTTCTTCTCTTGCCCTTGGCCCCCATATAGTCTATGGCAGATAACTCCCTTGCTCCCTAAGGAAAGCTTGGAGGGAAAGGACTCTCTCTTTATCCTGAATAGTTGTAGTTTTCATAGCTCACTCTCGATCCCACATGTGGTAGACAGGGAGGTTGAGTTTTCCTTGTAACCTCTTAGATGCTAGAGGCTAGGGACAGAAATGACACACAACACTGCGGTATAAATGATCATAAACTGGTTCAAACCTATGACTCAGCAAAAATTCAGTGCACATAAACCTCTTTCAAAACGGTCGAAACTGGTTTAAGATAAATCAGTTGAATGGATGTAGTATCAGACTTAACTGATTTAGGTTAAATCAGTTTATTGAATTTCTGTCCCAGATCCCCTCCAGATTCAAGTTAACTCTCAATCTCCCAACATCCCAGGATGCTTTACACCTCCCTGCAACCCCTCCCCCTTCCTCCCCACCTACCCCCCTACAGGGTGGGTAGGCAGGCTAGCCTTGGCCCAAGCTGTCTGCTCCAGCCAAGCAGGATGTCCTCTTGTATCCCCTGGCTTTTGGCCTGGACCACTGCAGGCATGTGGCTGCATTTCCGGAATCAAAAGTAAATGTCTGTTCGCTTGCTTATTGGTTGAATTTATGCAGCTTAGACTAGCCTGAGAAGATTGAATTGATTTGACCTAGGGCTTTTTGACTGTCTGTACTTAGCCAGGTAGGCAAGAGAACCTTTATAACTTGTCACAAAGAGAATTAGATAAAAAGTGCTTTGAAATACAAATCCCCATGTACTTTACACATGTTTTTCCTCCTTCTATTGACTTTCTTTGTTTATATGTGGCTCATTCCCTGAGCAAAACCAGTCAAAATATACAAGCTATTGAAAAGCTGTTTAAGTAAATGTTGCACTGTGTGAATGTCCATAATCAGGGAACTCCCAGGGGGCCACCTAATCTTTCCATTTTCTGACATTATCAAATGGCAGAAGGAACCAATTTTAAAAGTTTCCATATTTAAATGGAAATTATGTGCACTGCATTTTATCAGGGATCAGCAGTGTTTTGTTAGCATAATTAGTAACTAAACTGTCCCCTGGAAAACATAGAAAGAGCATGATTTTTATGCTAAACTCCTTTGAAGCAACAGCATTAGGGGTCAGAAGAATGATCAGATTTTTCTTTAAGTAACACAGAAGGAATTCATTTACAGAGGGAGATATGAAATTAAAGGTACATGTTAATGACAGTACACACCGAATGACTTTGCTCTAGATGAAGCCATTATATTATCAGAGGGGCAGGAGAGAAAAACTGAGAACAATACATAGTCAGGCTAGGTAAGTGAGAATATAGTTTCTGGGTATGATTTGGCTTCTGCCATTTAATTCTGGATTTAAGCTTACCTGCGTATCTTTCTATCAAGAGAGTTTATGGGATGATAAAGTTTGACTTTAAAAATGTACGTTTACATATTTCTAGAGTGTTTTTTTTTCATCTATATCTATGGCATTCTGATAGTCTCTGTCTACCTTTCTAGTTAGCCTTGACTTTTGGATGGCTAATACCATTAGCCAGCCAATTAGTGTTATCCAGATTCAGTTTGCTTTCAGAAGAGCAGTTTGAAAAGCACTGAGAAGCAAAAAGAAAGAGAAAAAAATGACATGATGGATATGAAAGGGATAAAAAATGGATGTGATACTAAGTTTATGAACTGGTGCAGTTTTGAAAGCATCGAACTAATGGTTTTCTTAAAATACAGGTTTCCCTTGATTTATGCTATACATGTGTTCCCGGAGAATGGCGCATAAATCGAGTTTGCATAAAGCAAACCCACTTTACAGTGTAACAAATAGTGATAGGTTCCTATGGCAGTGAAGGAAGGAGGGAGTGAGGCTGGGACTAGGGAAGGGGCGGGAGAGGGGTGCCGCTCCCAGGGCTGCACAAGGCAGCAAAGCAGAGGGAACAGAGAGACACTCACCCCAGCTCCAGCTGCAGCGGCACCAAAAGTGCCTGGCGCCAGCTGCCTGCAGCTGCTGGGCTGCACCATGCTTCGCTTGTCCCCCTGTGCCTCGGCACTGCTTGTCCCCACTCACCTCTGCTCCTGGGCTGTGCCATGCCCTGGTACAGGCAGCTGGTGTCCGCTGCTCCCAGGGCTGCTGCAGCTGCAGCTGGGGTGAGTGCTGCACCCCATGTTACCTGGGGCTCCGCTTGTTTGCATTCACCCCAGCCCATGCTCAACCAGCCCCAGGAGCAGCCAACACCAGCTGCCTGCACCATGGCACAATGCAGCCCAGAAGCTGGAGTGAGCCCAGGTGTGGGGGGACAGGCAGAGCATGGTGCAGCCCAGGGGCTGCAGGCAGCTGGGGCTGGGGTGAGTGGGGCCATGGCCCTTTCCCCTCCCCCCACAGACTTACCTGCTTGGGTGGGGGGGGCATCTATGCTGATCACATAAGAGCAAATTTACCTTGCATATAATGAATTGTGGGTCTAAATGTGCTTATCGCATAAGAGCAAATTCGCATATAAAGAACCCGCATAAATCGAGGGAAACCTGTACATGGCTTTTTGCTTACAAAATTACCGTGGCTACTCTCAAATTGTGCATAAACTAAAGGCTGTAGGCATGAAGGGGTGACACTCTTATGAACAAGTTGCTAACTGTTGGAGTTTGAAATATCACTGATAAATGATAACTTTGTAGTAGGCTGCTGTGTGGACTATATGGCACCTTAAGTATCTTAAATATCGGGACAAAGTACTTATTTCATGTCAACAAGGCAATGTTAGCTTTGATATTCTGCTATTCTTTGATATTGTCATCAGATGGAGATCTTTACCTGTAGGGAGGGCAAAAGAGCACTGCTGAGGACTATGTCTCTAGTGGGTTATGGAATAGAGAAAATCCCACACAATTTACTGATTCGTTTTGATGCACTGGCTGGGGGAGTAGTTAGCTGATTGCACGATTTCACAATGATTACACACTTAATTTATACAACACAATTTTATTTTAAAACTCTTTGCTACGTATATAACACTGCTTAGCTTTAAGAAACACCACAAACATTAAAAACACAATAATTACATATATCAGAAACAATGCTCCGAATGCACTTCCTTCCCAAACAATGCTATAAGAATTAGTGTTACAAAAACAACTACAATTACAACTAAAAGTTAAATTTGAATCAATACTGTTATTTTTCATAATATACTTACAATCCTAGAATTCCGAGAAGCCAAATACCAAAATATAGTTTCATTCCTCAGTAGTACGATTTAATGGGTTGGCCTCAGTAGTACGGTTCAATAGGCTGGCCTCAGCAATACGATTCAATGAGCTGGGCTCAGCAGTGATAGGACTACGTCCCCTTCCTTCAGTCCCTTTCAGGTGCTCCGCGGCTTCAGCGTGAACTAAGAGATTCGTGTTCACGGAGAGGTTGGATTAGGTGATCAATCTAATCGAGCTTACACTTGCGATTCTTCCTTCGTTGTTCTGCAAGTGAAGTCACCTCCAAATTGGGACAGTAAGTTACAGGTTTTTATTGAGTGAGCTGCCATCAGTGGGCTCCTCCTACTCAACTTATCATAACTCCCAAATTTGGGCTCGGATCTTACTCAACAGAAATTACCTTTGTTGAGCATTTTAAATTATTCTTGGGGAGACTTCTTCCATATCACTGTAAATACCCTTTTTTTACCAGTCTGGTTAAAAGGCCTTCGGCTTTGATGTCTCGGAATTCAGGATATTTGCTTTCTTTGTAAAAGACTTCTAAAGATACAATTTAAATTAAGGCTTTAAGTGAAGTCAAGACATTTCGCACGTAGCTCCGAAACAATGAGCTAGATAAGGAGATAAATCCTGTCTTCTTCCTGAAACTGGCTAATGGGCAACCTTTACAAACATTCAAACTATTTCATTCAATATGACAGACTAGTGATAGATGTGAAAGGAGAATTGCTCTAAATGAGAGCAAATTTTAAACATGCAGAATTTAACCATTTTCTTTAGTTTTGTAGAGTTGTAAATGCCCATGATGCCACAGAGGGCACAGGAAAGGCTGGGGCTGTGAATGTAATTTACACTCATTTGGTATTAATGCTGCTTGGCTGGCAGTTGTTGAGATCCTTTTAATTTACACCATCTGGTCAGAAGTAGTATTCACTGACAAGCCACAAAGAGCTTCCAGTCACAGGGCCTTGTGACACAAGTTTGCCCATGTGGAAAGACTCTGGGGCCTATGCAGGATCCTAGTGCAGTTTTCCTGGCATAAAGCTCATTCCAGAACTGAGGCCTAATTCATTCTTAATATCAAATAAATATTGGTTACAGCATAAGAAGATTCCTTTAGAAGGATTGCAAGGGTATAAGGCTAAAATATATTTGATTTGGAAATGGGTGGTTAGCGATGAAAATCATATTCTAGTTCCTTCTTTTTCTTGGCTCCAAAGGAAACCTATTTACCAATCAGCCCTTTAGCTCCTTCCCCTTTGGGCTACACTGAGTGTGTGGGCTGTTACAGGAGGCTCTGTGGCAGGTTTAAGGCTTGTCCACCTGCCTCAGTGTTACCAATTTGGCAATTTTGTCACTAAATTAGGCATTTTTTGGATTCCTAATGATGAAATTTAGCCACTAAGGACCCTGTTTCCATTTACTATGAGTAGTACTTCCTAGATTGATACTTTTGATGACTTTAGAAGTTCTTCCTAACAACATCTGGTGAGTTGTTGATGTTTCCTAAACAAATACGGATGACATGCACTGTCTGTCTGTCATAACGATGTTTAAAACCCTCTTGTGCAACCAGGCATGATTGAGCTCTAAATGCTGTATTCTCTCATACCGGATAGACCTGACCCTCATTTCACACCAGGTTTACCCTGGCTTCAATGACTGGCACAATCTGAGGCTCTGAGTTCCCTGTTTCTTACAGTTTATAATAGAAATCCATAAGAATGAAAACACGCACATTGTTTTCAGAATTCATTTTAAGTAAAAACAAAACAACACCTGAACTGCACATCACTACTAGGCTATTGTGGCAGAGGATTAAAACACCCCAGTTTGTATCCTATCTAACAGTCCCTCTTGCTACACAGCTTGAAGTCACAGTTTGAGTCTTGCACTGAACTTGAAGGTCATCCCCAGTTGACCCAGCTGGTCACTCAGGGTAAGGAGTTGAGGGGATCCAGACATGATGTTAACCATACCACTTCCTAGACCCATTGGCTATAAAAATCAGCATACCTTAACCACAGCAACCCAAAGGCCCATCTTGGCTTCTGCAGACCAATGACCGTTTTTTGATTGTATATTAATAGCCCCAAACGTTGTAGATTTCACTAGTGCAAACTAGTACATGAGGCTACCCCTCCAACATTATTTTTTAATGATGTTTCCAGAGAGTTATTGTAAATCACAGAGATTAGAAATCTAAAAATAAAGAAAGAAATAAAAACCTTCATCCTCTCTGTTTTGTTCTGTAATACTCTTTGTTATGAATGTGGATATCATGAAGCCTAAATATAAACTATAATATTGTACAAACAGTATTAGAAAGACCCTGAGGTATTTTTTAAAATTTCTTTTCCCAGTCTTTTAAAGTTATCCATTATTTTTCAGTTCAACAAGAAATAGCACCCATACTGTGGTCTGAATCTATGATGAAAACCCATTCTCTCTCAAACCTACATATAGCCAGAAGGTCTTTCTCACATTTTATGTTCTTATTTCACAACCCTGATGTGAAGAGCCTTTCAAGCAATACACTGTACATCTTTGATCGTTCCAAGTGAGTTTAATTTAAGATGGCGTTCATGGTTTATAGGAATGTGTTGATAAAAATAAATTGCTTCAGATATTTTGTGGGTTTTCTCATTTTCTGTAGTTCAGCTAATTTAGAAGGAACACAGAGGCTTGGTTTGCGTAAAGTAATCACGTGTACTGTGATTACACTGGGGACATTATCCATACAGTGTTGTTCAGCGTGGAAGACTCAATCCCAAACTTGGAGCTCAGTTATAAAACACCCTGCAAGATGCAGGTGCAGCAGGCTAGCTTGGCTTGAGAAAAGGTGAACTGGCTGCACAGTGCTAAGATAAACAAACAAAATGGGTCATATTTTTTAATTAAATTTTAGAGGAGTTAGGGATCTCAGACACTGCTGGGTGGCTAGACTAGGAAACAGAATCTTTTTATCAAAAAAATATGTACAACAATGGGCAGTGTTCACTTTGCACACCAGGGAATATCTAACATATAGGCTAGGGACAGAAGTTGCACATAAACCAGTTTAAGTCATAAGAAACTGGTTTTAAACCTGTAACAGAGCAGAAGATCAGTGCACATAAAGAGCTGAAGCTGGTTTAGAGGTAAACCTGGTTGAAAGTAGTATCAGACTTAACTGATTTGGGTCAAACTGGTATATACAACTTTTGTCCCAGGCCCCTTCCTGGTTCAAGTTAAATCACAGTCCCCCAGCATGCTTTTCAGCCCTGGGTTGGGCTGGGCTGGGCTGTCTGCTCCAGGAGAGAAGGGTTGGGGGGAGGTAGGGACTGCCCTCCCAGGCAAACCGTGACTAGGGTCTGGGAGGCGGGGGAGGGTTAAACTTACCTTTCCTGACTAGAGTTGCCCTGCCCTGCTAAAAACTTAGTGCTGGCTGTGACTGTGGATTACAAATCCCAGAGGCACCTGGAAGCAGGAAGAGGAAGTGATGAGCAACCCTGCAGAGTCCTGCTGCTGTGATTCTACACCGCAAATCTCAGAGACCTCAGGGACAGCAGGAAGAGGAAGCAAATACACAGCCCATACAGGCTACTTGCTCCACCACCCCCCAGCTTCTGGCCTGAGCCCCTGCAGGTCTGAGGCTGCATTTTCTGAATTGGAAGTGAATGTCTGTCTAGTTGTTTCTTAGCTTAATCTTTGAAGCTTAGACTAACCTGCAAAGACTGAATCGATTCATCTTCCAGCTTTTTGATTGTCTGTACTTAGCCATATAGGATGCATCTACAATGTGGTGGCAGCATGCCCTAGCCAACATGTTCCCAAGCATGCTGTGCCCATCCAGTCCTGTTTGTAAGCTCCAAACCTAGCAGTATATTGATAAGGCCACTCTGCAGCATCTATCCCTGTGCAGTTGTTCTCAAGACTGGTGTTCAGAGTGCTTAAGAGTGGCTTCCTGGATATGATCTGGGAGAAGCCTCAGCAGCGTGTTTCTCAGTTTAGAGTATGTGAACATGGAGTGCTCATGAGTGTCTCATCGGGGGAGATGCTGCTGTTGTGGTGTAGGTATACCCTAAAAATCATTATAGAGCCTGTTTAAACATCAAAATCATATCACTTAGCCTTGTGGGGAGAGGGGGAAGAGAGGGCGCACTTTCCGGGAGACAACAAAAGACATACCTTTGTCAAATTTCATGATCTTGCTCCAAACAGTGTTGGTAAGTCTCAAAAAAGAGAAGTTGCTAGAATTTTTCTGATGGGCAAAATAGCTTATGGTCTTCTCACGTTGCTCTCAGGAGTGGCTGAAATGTTTTGGCACAAGTCAAAAGAAAATTATCCATTAGCTAAGGAAGCTGCTGATCTGACTAGTTAAGGATGGACAAAGCTATAAACCTGTAGTGGGTGTGGGGGAAGGGATGTGAGGGGAGGGCAGGGAACCCATGGAGCCTTTGTGTGGGTGAGGGGAGCCCACACAGCCTGTATGGAATGGGGGCTTGTGGCCCATGTGGTGTGTGGTCTCTAGCCACTCAGAAGTTGGATAATCCTTCTATAAGCAACCGAAAACAGAGCCTCATATTGATTTGTGTTGGGCAGCCGTAATATGAGTTCATGCCATCAGGCTTGTCTAAAACAACTGGTATAAATCTCAATGCTAATACAATTAGGTAAATTTCTGTTCATGCATAAGGCCTGATCTTGCAAATGGATTCCTACATGTGGCGTTCTACCAGCCTGGGGTCTTAGCTATATCCTGAGGTTTATGTCTCTCTGAACCACAAATAGAATTATACAAAATATTGGTTTATATCAAGACAAGCTGCACTAGTGTGGTTTGTGTCTAAGGTAAGGTTTGAACTGGGGGAGCTCTATTGGTGGCTAGAATCCCAGTTTGGACAGGACTGTAGAGATTTTAGGTAGGTCAAATTTTGAGCACAAATACTTTGACAGTATCTCTGTGAAGAGGCACAAACACATTAAATATACAACTCTTTTTTTTAACTTCCAAGTGTTACAAATTACACCTGAAATAACTGTACTAGAAAGAGATTAGAGATAAAATAGTGATACTCCATTTTGTTTACTTTGGGACCTTGACAGCACTTTCTGTAGAGTCATTGTTTCCCCTGTGCAATCAGTTAGTCTGTTTCCTCTGTTTGTGTAAGCCTTTCACACAGAAAAAAGAAAAGAAAATATATTAACAAAAATACATAATAGGAACAATGTTATTAAAAACATTCAAAAATAGTGAGAAGACCCAGGAGCAAGGATCACATTTAACTATATTTCAGGTTTTCCAAACAGCTGTAACAGTTCAAAGATTTTTAGATGAGTCAGTGACAAAACTCTTAGTGACTTCAGTGAAACCAGGATTTCACCCTTCAGGGATACATTGGATTTGACTATCACTTTTTTCTAAACTCAGCAGTGCTCAATATTAAAAGATAATTAACAAAGAATAAATTTCAAGCAATTTAATTTTAGATTGGACATGAAACATAGAGATTGCAATATAAGAGAAACAGTCGTGCTTTTGTAGAGAGGCTGAATACCAAGCAAGCCTATTCCATCTCTGTTTTGTAGGATTCTAGCACTCACAATAATATATTGCCTTTGGCAGTCCCTGATGTTCACACACAGAACATCAGAATGGTAATGTACCACATGGGCTGTTAATATGACAGGCATGTATCAGAAAAGTGTTATTCTCTCACCCCCTCTAAAGCATAGACGAAGAGTGGATTGTCTTGAACAAAACTTATTTTTGATTGTTTCTCTTTTCTTATGCTGTTTGTGAATATTGTATAATATAAACCCAGAGTAGAACAAGATCTGTTAGGCAAAATACAATTCAAGATCATCCCGTCAAAGAGAAGCGTGTTGTTAACTTGGTATTGGAATTAACCTATCAGGTGTGGCTCGCTGTAATTAAGGAATGTTAATGCATAACCGTCTGAAACACTGCATTTGGCAGGCAAATGTCAGTAATTTTCATTTCACAACACAGTGCCTCAGACAGTAATAAGCCAGAATTAAACAAATGCAGGTTTAATCAGGTAACAAAGCATGTCAGATACCTGTCTTGAAACAAGAGAATCTGGCATCTGAAGTGAGAATGGTAGAGAAGTCCCTGTGGAATTTTACATTCTCTGGCTTGAATTTTTTCCAATCTCTTAATGACTCAATCTCAAAATAAATCTCACCTGAAGCAGATGCAGATAGATATGCATGTGTATGGGCGGTGGCATCTGGTCTAGGTAAGATTCATTTTGAGATACTGTGATACTGAGATACTGAGATATCATAAATACATGTTATCCAATCTTTCCAACACGAACAAAGAATATTTTGAGTTAACTAATTTGTAGATGGCATTTGCAAGCTGTTGGTACAGAGTTTCATAACAAACAGATGCTCATATTTTATAAGCCTCCTTCCTTCGTAGAACGTTTCTTATAGAGACACTGCAGATTTTTTTTTCAGCATCTAGAAATAAGACTTGTATGGGATCCTGATATTATAATTGGCTGTAGGAGTATGGGGATGTTGTGTTGTGGAGGCAAGTGGATGGGATTAGATACAGGCCAAAGGTTTACTCATCTGACACCTGAGAGATTTCTCTTAGGGTATTGAAAGAGGCCTGCACTTGTGAATTCACAGACTTCTAAACTGACATTCGGAAAGTCCAGTGAGAGGGTATTCCTAATTCCAACCCAGATAGCCAGGCTGTTAATCAAATGTGCTCCATCTCAAAAAAAATAACCCTAAGTTTAGCAAGCGTTAACAAATTGTTCATTGTAATAAATTTAGTGGCAGTGTTTTTTTCCCAATGGTTATAGTCTAATGGATGTTGTAAAGACACATACCAGATTCCTGGATATGAATGAACCCTTCTGATTTAGGGAACCCGTTCTTGAACCAACTTCTGCAGACTAGGCCTCTTTCTAATATAGAGGTTGCATTCATATTTTATGCACCTTTCAAATTGACCCCCACTAGATAAAAACCCTTTGACCATTCAGAGCCATTCAGAACTCCAGGTGAGGTCACTCACTGAGATTTGCAGGTCTGCAGGTTGCCCATCATCAGGCAAGAAATTGGCTCTAAGGCTAGAAAGAAGTAGAGTGGAAACAGCTTGACAAACCATGCTTTAGGAGAGGGAAAATAGAACATAGATCTTTTCAGTGGCTGCCTATTTGGCAGTGTCTGGTGTGTACTAAGAATGAGCGTCTCATGCCTTTGCAAGGGATGTAGTTGCAAAGGCTGAGCGACCTCACCCTAAAGACATAGCTCAAAATATGAGTAAATGGGAGAAAAAGAGGTAGTCAGCACAAGTGTATATGGTTTAACAAGCATTACTTATGTCAGTAAAGATTAAAACATAGCTCTGGATATTCCAAGCAGTGTTCCTTCTAAATAACAAGAAAAGACTAGGGAAATCTGAAATAATTGAAGGCATGAGCAAGAAGGGCTTCCCATTTGAATATTTCTTATTCTCCAAATAAAGAGAAGTTGTTTTGTGCAGTAACTGTATAATCTCTTCTCAGATGATTACTTAAGCAAAAGGATGGAGGAGATGAAAGTATTAGGCTTGTTGGACAAATTTATCAGTGTTTGTGTTTTTGTCCTTATGAAGTTCAGTTCATCCCTGCAGTAAAGCAAAGACTGACACTGGTTTTCTTGCTGCCTTGTGCTACTGTGCATCACTAGGTAGTGATTTAGTAGGTTGCTATTTCAGTGCAAAATGGATCGGTATAAACAGAAAGAAAACTACCTTGAAAAGATTATTAAAACTGAGTATCCCAGGATCATACCTTGCTATAGTGTTTGAGGGCCATGATTATGTCAAGAAAAGAGAACCTCGGTAAGATTTTTTAACTTTATTAATAATCTCTAATTTCTTCTGTTGAAAGACATAGAAACATCATTCATATGGTTCATTCTCTGAAACACTTGAAACACTTTTTTTCTTATTTATAGAAAAGACGATCCAAGAAAAAGTTCCAGAGGCAGGAAAATGAGTGAAACTACACCCTAAAGACATTATTGCTGAAATATACCTTGAATCCTATCATCCTCTTACACAAGCAGGAGGGGGGAAAAGGAGGGTGTTCTCAATCTTCCTGAGAAAGTAGGGAAATGGGTTAGTTACCTCAGATGTCTACGTGAATGTACAGAGCCTCAGAAACAAGCAGGAATAATGGGAAGTCCTCACACAGTCATAGAACTGTGATGTGATTGGAATAATAAAAGACTTGGTGGGATAGCTCACATGACTCGTGCACTGTCATGGATGGGTATAAACTGTTCAGGAAGGACAGGCAGGAGAGAAGAGCAGGAGGAGTTGTTTTTTATGTAGAAAATCTGTATGACTGCTCAGAGCTCTAGTGTGAAACTGGAGATGGGCCTGTTGAAAGTCTTTGGGTTTGGGTTACAGTGGACAGCAACAAGGGAGATGTCATGGTGGGTATCTGCTATAGACTACCAGACTATGAGGATAAGGTGGATGATACTTTCTTCAGAAAGCTAGCAGAAGTTTCCTGATCACAGGCCCTGGTTCTCATGGGGGATTTGAATCTGCCCGACATCATTTGGGAGGGCAATACAATGGTGCACAGGCAATCCAAGAAGTTTTTAAAGTGTGTTGGGGACAACTACCTGGTGCAAGTGTTGGAGAGGCCAACTAGGGACCATGATCTTCTTGACTGGCTGCTCACAAACAGGGAAGAATTGGTGGAAAATGTAGTAGTGGATGGCAACTTGGGCAGCAGCAATTATGAGATGATTGATTTCAGGATCCTTAGGAAAGGAAGGATGGAGAGCAGCAGAGTAAGGACACAGCATGCCAAGCCCAAGCTGCCATCAAGCCATCCCTGCTTCTGCGGAAGACTGTTTTCTCCACCCCACAATTGCAGGCTCTGCTCTGTGCCTAAAACTAAGTGCTCCAAATTGTTGCTTGCTGTGCTTTTTGGCAGCATATTTTCTGGCAGAGTCTGCATCTGTGGGCAAGAGAGTGGACCTCCACACAGGCTGCGACAGCAGCAGGGGATTGGCAGCCTGCAGCAATGGCTGAGTCGCAAGGGATAACCTGCTCTTAATAAAAGGTTGACAATTCCTGCCCTGGACAGTTTCAATCTGGGGTTGTTATTTGCTCAATGCAAACTGTCTTCCTTGCTACCAAGTGGCCAGACACTGTAACAGTGCCTGCTGGAGGCAACTGGCTTGGGAGATCTGGATGTATGTCCACTTATTACTTCGGAGTAAGTTTGCTGTCGAGTAAAATCTAGGATAGAAATTCCATAGCAGTCGTATCATACGTCTGTACTCATGATGAGAGATCACTTCTCCCTCTGCAATGCGGAAAGCCAAGCACACTCTGCAGAACATTCTGTACCATAAATCACCCACCCTGGCTCCATTCTGCCCCAGAGTCTCTGACTCATATTTCACAGCTACGCTTCTCAGAAACCAACAACAGGACCAGAAATACAACATCCTTAATCCAGGAATTTTGCCCATTCATACAAGTAGAAAAAGAAGCACTAGCAGAAGGGAGGGATCTCACCTGTGACATGAGTCCCAGCCTTCCTGTGGAAAACATATGGAACCTCCACTAACTGGAGATTGTTAATGTAGCGATAGATGTCATAATTTAGAGGGGCTCCCTAACAGGAGACTGGGGGAGTTGGGAAATGGGAGATGGTCCCTCAGGAAGCAACTAGGTAACAGGTTAGTTAGAATCACATCAAGGGTCTGCAGAGGTTGCCTACTTCTCCACAAATACATTTTAGTGTTGGTTCTTCTCATGCATTGTATACCTGTATTCAGTGATCTCAGTGATTACTACACAAGGTCAGAAGTGATAAATGAGACAAAACTTGAAAGAATTTGAGATCCAAACTATAGAAGAACTTGGAACCTGACAACAAGGGCAGCAGTGCAGCTGTGTGGAAGGACAAGGGCCACTTTAAGTGATTTCCCTGAATAGTAATTTTCTAAGCAAACAGGCTGTTAGCCATGGAAGTGTTGCAAACTCCATCTGCCCTTTTAACGCAGGGCAATATAGCAAAGAACTGGAGGACATTCAGACAAAGGTATGAGTGGTAACTAGCAGCCACAAAGGCAAAAGAGAAAAACAACAAAGTCAAATCCTCAGTCTTCCATATTGTGGGGAAGGAAGCCCTGGCTGTTCATAATACCTGTATCTTTAAAGAAGGCCAAAATATGTAGTTTAGTGTAATACTGTCTAATTTTGAGGAGTACGGCAAGCCAGAAAAGTCCTTTGGAAGACACAGATTTATTGTGCAAGCAAATAAGTATAAATGTTACTGAACTAAAGAGACTCATCAGAACTGTGTTTTTGAGAAAAATAGTCTCTGATTAGAGCTAGGTGTATTGGTGGCATTGCACATTCTGCATTAAAGAAAGGATATTGTGTGAGGGAGACTTGTCCCTAGAAAAGACTGTCCAAGTGTTCAGGGCAGCAGAAACTGTGAAGGCCCAGGCTGTGGAGCTGAATGCACAAAAGGGGTCATCCATGCAGTAGGCATGAAAGAATGTGGCCGGAAAATGTCATCACACAGGGTGGAATTTTCCACCAGCAAAGAGAGCACTAAGTGCGAGAGAGCAAAAAGCTAGTTATGCTGCAAGTGTGGAGGGCAACATAGCCCCCAGAGCGGCATTTGAAAGCTGTTTTAACTGTAACAAGAGGAACCAACCATTTTGCTAAATGATGCAGATTCCAAATGCAAAAACCTCATGTGCATACAGGTAAGCATACTCTTCAGCCTGGAGAAGCATAGGCTCAGGGATTACATGGTGGCAGCCTATAAGTACATCAGGGGTGTGCATCAGGATCTGGGGGAACGCCTGTTCACCAGAGCACCCCGGGGGATGACAAGGTCTAATGGTCACAAACTCCTGCAAGACTGTTTTAGACTGGACATAAAGAAAAACTTTTTTACTGTCCGAGCCCCTAAGGCCTAGAACAGATGCCCCCAGAACTGGTGCAAACACCTACTCTGGACACTTTCAAGAAACATTTGGATGTTTATCTTGCTGGGATCCTTTGACCCTAGCTGACTTTCTGCCCCTTGGGACCCGATGATCTTATGGGGTCTCTAATGTCTATGAAATCTATGAATCAAGCAAAATCAATGAGAGGGACTGGATTTTGTCAGTGGAAGTGCAAGAAACAATAGTTTCATTTAAACTTGACGCTGGAGCTCAGGTTAATATTTTATATTCTTTATATATAAAAGTCCCTCTATATATTCTTTGGAAATTAGATTGTGGGGAGAAAGATATTTACAGCTGGATCTCAACAATAAATGGAGAACCTCTTTGACTAGATTCAGGACCAAACAAATGCCCACAGCTGTTTTGGCTGGACATAGACTTTCTATTCCAAGGGCTAAAAGATGTTGCCAAGCCTGTCTAGGAGTTTTGGAAGACACCATTCATTATCTTTTAGAATGTCCTCTATATAATGACACGAGAAGAAAATATTTATCACCATTCTTGCAGAAACTGACATACTTCTCAAATAGAGAGAAATTAATATGGCTCCTTCAGCAAACAGATCCATATTTTGTAAACCGTCTTGCAATTTTTGCTTACAAGCCCGAAGCAATCAGAACTAAACATCCTTTACTGTTGACCAATAAACTTTATCACTATATTTGTTTCTTACTGTGTTAATTGTGGACCTATGCGCAACATTTTTAATGGATTCATGACCTGATTTATCAAAATATTTGCACTTGATTATGTTAATTCTAGGAGTAGAAATAATGCTTTTATAATGGTTGGCCTTATTTTATCATTATATTTGCATTTCTGTTATTTTTATTCAAATTTGTATTATGATTCTATGTCTGTTATGTTGTTTTCAGGAGCATGGCTTTCAGCCAGAATCCTTAATAAATTGAATTGAAAATTTTTCCAGAACATGAATACATAAAATTAGCACTGAGACCAAAAGTGAGTCTGATAAACTAAAATAACTGGCTATTCAAGAACAAAGGTACCAGTAAAAGGGAGATGCCTTGCTAACATTCAATATAAAAATAGAGTATACAAACTTCCATTCATTTGGGCTCCCTAAGGAGGTGGCACCAAGTGTGGGAAGCTTGGGAGAAAATGAATCTATCTAAGTATATGCTTGCAGTACAAGATGACACAACATTCCTGCCTCCTGATGATCTTTTTGTTCATTGTGACCCACATCTGGACAGTCTTCTTAGGAAGAAACCTGTTGTTCCAGAAGCCAAGAAGCAACCATGTAAGGACCTTCTACATGAGAAGAAATGTACCTATGGACACAAATGCAAATACAATCATACAGAAAGAGGAAATCAGACTCAGTAGTCTGTAGCTAATGAACGTTGTGCTATGTGTAGAAGCACAGCTGCCAAAAAGTGCAAGTCAGCTGTATCCCAGTATAAGAATTAAAGTCTACCAAGACTTGCAGTAAAAGCTTCCCACCAAAAACAAATCAGAAACTGGATCTAATACTTCAGTCTGAGAAGAAAGTGAAACCTCCTGAAAGACTCACTGAGACTTGTTAAAAGAGCTGCAGAAAAACAGGGACAGGAAAGTGAGTGGTGGTAAAGACTCACTTCATCTGATGCTAGTAAACTGTCCTCTGTAAATGATTGTTAATTGATTTCTGTGCTAACTGATTTTTGCAGTTATTGTTAAGAGGGAAGATACAGTGACAGAAGTTATAATTTACAGGAGCTCCCTAACAGGTCACTGAGGGTGTTGGGAAGTGGGAGATGGTCCCTCAGGAATCAGCTAACTATTGGGCATGTTTGAGCCAGACAAAGAGTCTGAAGAGGCTGCCTGCTGCCCCACAAATACATTTTTGTGTTAGTTCTTCTCGTTCATTGTATGCCTATATTTATTTAACCTAGTGATCGCTGCAGTTCATACCTTCTTTGAAGAGGGCAATCATCTATCTTAGACAATATACAGCCAGTTCTCGTGAGGTCATCATTTGGCATTAGGGACCTTCTCAATTGCTGCCCAGGGTCTGAATGTCATTTTCCAAAAATGACAATCATGAAGCCACCCAAAAACCTTTCTGTACATGTCCAGATGAGCACACACATGCGTTTTGCTGTGTCTCAAAGCAGTTTGAGATGCAGCAAGAGGCACGCTGGGAACAAAGAAATGTTCCCCATGCTGCATATTTTCAGTGCAGGCTCAAAATTTGATACCTGGATATCCAGATATCAACCCCCTCCACAAAAAGCAGGGCAGGGCCCTGAGGCAACTGGAGGCTTGGGTCCTCCAAAGAGATGCTCTGGTAGACGGCCAGAGCGTCTCTAGGCCTGCCTCTTGCCCCAATGCTGCAGCATGCGGCCTGCCCATGCAGGGTAAACAGTGATGGAGGCTGCAGCGACCTGGATCTGGGCTCCGTTCTAGGTAAGTAGGGGGTAGGGGCGGCTCGGAGGTCAGTTATGAGGGTGTGGGGGACCATGGGGAGGAGGCAGCTAGGGAGAGGTGGGTCTCATACTTGCCCCCCGCAGGGCCCACATCTCCCCCCGCATGGCCCACAGGTCACCCTCAGCAGCAGCAGCCATCATGGCATTCAGGACCCCCTAGCGCAGGCCTCCCATGTAATGCATGGTAGCGCAGCTCGGCCCTGGCTGCCTGGCATCCGACGCTGCCTGTACCACATCACGCAGGCCTGGCCCAGCTCAACGTGGGGCTGTGTGCCTTTGGGCAGCTCTGGGCCACTTGGGCTGTCACCCAGGGGTCTGCGCCGCTTGTGGGGACAACCTGTCATGCCAGCCGGGTCCTGCATGCACAGAACTGGCCTGGCCTGATGGCACACGGGGCTTGTGCCCACAGGACAGGCAGTCCCCACAAGCAGTACAGGGCAGCCTGAGTGGCCCAGAGCTGCCCAAAGATGTACGGCACTGTGCTGAGTTGGGCCGGGTCTGTGTGTGGGGGAGATGCCCCTAGCTGAGGTCCTCAGTGGCTCGTGGGATGACGGTGGAGTACAGACTCAGCCACTGGGATGCGCCAGCCATGCCCTCACCAGGCAGGTCCTGCCACTTGGTGTATGAGCAGGACATGAGGGCAGCACAATGGATCATGCGGCACATGAGCGTGTAGAGGTGGCAGGGATGGACGGTGAAAAAGAGGACTCTTCTGGTGTCCTTCAGCCAGCTTAGGTAGTGGAGCAGGGAACACTGCGAGGCCAGGTGAGGCACCAGCCCACAACAAACTCTGGTGGGCTGGAAGACATGTCGGGACAGGGACCGCCACCATGCAGGACCTGGTCAACAAAGGCAAGGACCATTGGGAGGTAGGGCAGATTTCAGCTCCTGGACTCATGTAGCAGGGTCCACCCATTCCTGCCTATCATAGTCTAGGTGGTTTCCAATACGGGTGATACCACCCAGGACCAGCCTCTGTTGCAACCAGGGCATCTGCATTGTCGGCACCTCTAGCTGGGGGTTCCAGAAGAGGGGCTCGACAAGCAGGTCGGCAGAAACTCCTGTCTATTTGTAACACTCACACCATGGACCCTAAGGCCCACCTGGCTAACTAGTAACCTCATGTTGGGCTAATGAATGAGTGGTACAACTAAATTCGTGGGACAACTAATGAAAAAAACAGGATAGGAGTGTTGTGTGGGTCAAAGGGTCAAAGAGTGAAAATAAGTGAGCCTGAGGGGGACACTGAGTGGAGCCCCCTAGGTTGCAGCCATTGGTCCTCAAAGGCATCTAAGGAGCCAGTGGATGCCACCTACTGGTGCTCTGCCCAGAAACGTGCGTGGACAAGTGAGAAGAAAGTGGCCTTACAGCCTCCAGGCACCTTCCCGGCCAGAGCCTCCTTCCCAGTGAAGTACAGGGCCCGTTTGGCCAGGACCAGGAGGAGATTGATCAGGAGGTCCCAGGACTTGGTGGGGCCATGGTGACCAAAAACAAAAAGGTGTGGGGGGGGAATTCAACCAGAACCTCAAGAGTCAGTTCTGGAGGTGGAGGTGGAAGAGCTGCAGCCTGGCGCACTTGAGGGTTATGTGCGCCAGAGTCTCCCTCTGCCCGCAGAAGGGGCAGGAGACCGGGGTGTCTGCGAAGCTCGCCACGTACATGCCCATGGCGACGGCTCCATGGAGGAGCCACCAGCTGAGGTCTCCAGTGGGATGAGGGTGGAGTACAGGCTCAGCCACTGGGGTGCCCCAGCCGCGGCCTCGCTGAGCAGGTCCCACCACTTGGTATCTGGGCAGGACGTGAGGGCAGCATGATGGACAGTGCAGCGCATGAGCATGCAGAGGTGGCGGCAATGGGCAGTGGAAAAGTGGACTGGTTTGGTGTCCTCCAGGTGGCTCAGGTGGTGAAACAGGGAGAGCTGTGAGGCCTGGCAAGGCATCAGCCTCATGACAAACTCTAGTGGGCTGGAGGACATGGAGAGGTGGGGACCACCACTGTGCCAGACCTGATCAACAAAGGCAAGGGCGTCGGGAGGTAGGGCAGAGCCCTGCCTCTTGCCCCAATGCTGCAGCATGCGGCCTGCCCATGCAGGGTAAACAGTGATGGAGGCTGCAGCGACCTGGATCTGGGCTCCGTTCTAGGTAAGTAGGGGGTAGGGGCGGCTCGGAGGTCAGTTATGAGGGTGTGGGGGACCATGGGGAGGAGGCAGCTAGGGAGAGGTGGGTCTCATACTTGCCCCCCGCAGGGCCCACATCTCCCCCCGCATGGCCCACAGGTCACCCTCAGCAGCAGCAGCCATCATGGCATTCAGGACCCCCTAGCGCAGGCCTCCCATGTAATGCATGGTAGCGCAGCTCGGCCCTGGCTGCCTGGCATCCGACGCTGCCTGTACCACATCACGCAGGCCTGGCCCAGCTCAACGTGGGGCTGTGTGCCTTTGGGCAGCTCTGGGCCACTTGGGCTGTCACCCAGGGGTCTGCGCCGCTTGTGGGGACAACCTGTCATGCCAGCCGGGTCCTGCATGCACAGAACTGGCCTGGCCTGATGGCCCACGGGGCCTGT
>NW_005842167.1:1514896-1517737 GCF_000455745.1 Alligator sinensis | reverse complement strand
GTACAGGGCAGCCTGAGTGGCCCAGAGCTGCCCAAAGATGTACGGCACTGTGCTGAGTTGGGCCGGGTCTGTGTGTGGGGGAGATGCCCCTAGCTGAGGTCCTCAGTGGCTCCCGGGGTGACGGGGGGGGACAGACTCGTGGGATGACGGTGGAGTACAGACTCAGCCACTGGGATGCGCCAGCCATGCCCTCACCAGGCAGGTCCTGCCACTTGGTGTATGAGCAGGACATGAGGGCAGCACAATGGATCATGCGGCACATGAGCGTGTAGAGGTGGCAGGGATGGACGGTGAAAAAGAGGACTCTTCTGGTGTCCTTCAGCCAGCTTAGGTAGTGGAGCAGGGAACACTGCGAGGCCAGGTGAGGCACCAGCCCACAACAAACTCTGGTGGGCTGGAAGACATGTCGGGACAGGGACCGCCACCATGCAGGACCTGGTCAACAAAGGCAAGGACCATTGGGAGGTAGGGCAGATTTCAGCTCCTGGACTCATGTAGCAGGGTCCACCCATTCCTGCCTATCATAGTCTAGGTGGTTTCCAATACGGGTGATACCACCCAGGACCAGCCTCTGTTGCAACCAGGGCATCTGCATTGTCGGCACCTCTAGCTGGGGGTTCCAGAAGAGGGGCTCGACAAGCAGGTCGGCAGAAACTCCTGTCTATTTGTAACACTCACACCATGGACCCTAAGGCCCACCTGGCTAACTAGTAACCTCATGTTGGGCTAATGAATGAGTGGTACAACTAAATTCGTGGGACAACTAATGAAAAAAACAGGATAGGAGTGTTGTGTGGGTCAAAGGGTCAAAGAGTGAAAATAAGTGAGCCTGAGGGGGACACTGAGTGGAGCCCCCTAGGTTGCAGCCATTGGTCCTCAAAGGCATCTAAGGAGCCAGTGGATGCCACCTACTGGTGCTCTGCCCAGAAACGTGCGTGGACAAGTGAGAAGAAAGTGGCCTTACAGCCTCCAGGCACCTTCCCGGCCAGAGCCTCCTTCCCAGTGAAGTACAGGGCCCGTTTGGCCAGGACCAGGAGGAGATTGATCAGGAGGTCCCAGGACTTGGTGGGGCCATGGTGACCAAAAACAAAAAGGTGTGGGGGGGGAATTCAACCAGAACCTCAAGAGTCAGTTCTGGAGGTGGAGGTGGAAGAGCTGCAGCCTGGCGCACTTGAGGGTTATGTGCGCCAGAGTCTCCCTCTGCCCGCAGAAGGGGCAGGAGACCGGGGTGTCTGCGAAGCTCGCCACGTACATGCCCATGGCGACGGCTCCATGGAGGAGCCACCAGCTGAGGTCTCCAGTGGGATGAGGGTGGAGTACAGGCTCAGCCACTGGGGTGCCCCAGCCGCGGCCTCGCTGAGCAGGTCCCACCACTTGGTATCTGGGCAGGACGTGAGGGCAGCATGATGGACAGTGCAGCGCATGAGCATGCAGAGGTGGCGGCAATGGGCAGTGGAAAAGTGGACTGGTTTGGTGTCCTCCAGGTGGCTCAGGTGGTGAAACAGGGAGAGCTGTGAGGCCTGGCAAGGCATCAGCCTCATGACAAACTCTAGTGGGCTGGAGGACATGGAGAGGTGGGGACCACCACTGTGCCAGACCTGATCAACAAAGGCAAGGGCGTCGGGAGGTAGGGCAGATTTCACCTCCTGCACCACATGGAAGGTCGCACATGTCGTGGGTAGATCCATGCGTTGGGCCGGCCTATTATAGTTCTCCTGCCTATTATAGTTCAGGAGGTCTCCAATATGGGTGAGACCACCCAGAACCAGCCTCTGTCACAACCAGGGTGCCTGCGCCATCAGAACCTCTAGCTGGGGGTTCCAGAAGAGGGGCTCAACAAGCAGGTTGGCATCCATCCCAGAAGCTCCTGTCTTTTTGTAACATTCAAATACCATGGGCCCTAAGGCCTGCCCGGATAACTAGAAGCCCCTATTGTATGGGGGCTAATGGAAGAGTGATGTGAGGCTCAAAGGGTCAAAACATGAAAATGAGTGTGCCTGAGGGGGCACCGAGCAGAGCCCCCCGAGATGCACCCACTGGTCCTCAAAGGCATCCAAGGAGCTGGTGGACACTGCCCACTGGTGCTCTGCCCAGAAACGTGCACGGACAAGTCACAGGAAAGTGGCCCACAGTCTCCAGGCTCCTTCCCTGCCAGCAGCTTCTTCCTGGTCAAGTACAGGGCCCATTTGGCCAAGGCCAGGAGGAGATTGACCAGGAGGTCCCGGGACTAGGTAGGGCTGTGGATAGGGTGACCAAAAACAAAAAGGTGGTGGGTGAAATTGAACCAGAACCTCAGGAGGAGGTTCTGGAGGTGGAGAGGCTGCAGCCTGGTGCACTTGAGGGTTATGTGCACCAGGGTCTCCTCTGCCCACAGAAGGGGCAGGAGACCAGGGTGTTTGTGAAGCTCGTCACATACATGCCTGTGGTGATGGCTCCATAAAGGAGCTGCCAGCTGAGGTCCCCAGTGGCTTGTGTGATGAGGGTGGAGTACAGATTCAGCCACTGGTGTGCCCCAGCCACGTCCTCACCGAGCAGGTCCCGCCACTTGGTGTCTCTGCACATGAGTGTGTAGAGGTGGCAGCCATGGATGGTGGAAAAGCAGAGCAGTCTGGTGTTCTCCAGCAAGCTTAGGTGGTGGAGCGGGGAGCGTTGCAAGGCCAGGTGAGGTGCTGGCTCCACGACAAACTCCGGTGGGCTGGAGGACAGGGGGGCGGGGACTGCCACCGCGCATGTCCTGGTCAACAAAAGCAAAGGTGTTGCGAGGTAGGGCAGATTTCACCTCCTGGACCAGATGGCAGGTTGCACGTGTCATGGATAGATCCATGCGCTGGGCCAGGTCAG
>NW_005842167.1:1497485-1514886 GCF_000455745.1 Alligator sinensis | reverse complement strand
CCTGCTATCATAGTCCAGGAGGTCTCTGATATGGGTGACACCACCCAGGACCAGCCTCTGTCACAACTGGGACATCTGAGCCATTGACACCTCTAGCTGGGGGTTTCAGAAGAAGGGCTCAACAAGCAAGTCAGCATCCATCCCAGAAGTTCATGAGAGCAAGTAGCCCTGAGCTGCTTGCCAGGGCTGCTTGTTATACTGCCAGGGCCAGCACAGGTGCTGGCCCCAGGCTCTAGCTCCCTCTGGCTGTACATCCAGGAGTAGCTGGACAGGATTATTTGCCCCAAAACTTGCCCCATACCAAAGTGCATGTCCAGGCACATGTGCTGAGGCAAAAATCCCTGGCTCAAATTTGTGCCTCTCCTATTTGAGCTGCTGCAAGCAGACATGCCTGCAGGTGTGGATGAGCCCTCTGAAGCCAAAACTGAATTCAGTGGGACTTGAGCATACATTTCAAGGCTTTGCTGAGCTTTACTTTTTTGCTCACAGTGAAACTCCATTTCTCATGTGCAATTCACTAGATATTAAATAACTCTCAGGGACAATTTTCTCTCACACTGTTGGTGGAGGCATAATGGGTAACTGGCATGAAATAAATTGCTGCATGGTATAAACAGTGGATTTCTATATAATGAAAGCATAATGATAAGGCTGAAAACAACTACATTTAATGTATATTAGGAATGGGCCAAGAAGGACTTTGAGCCTGAAAGGGTTTTATTCTTTTAATTCAGGAAAAGTCATCTGGTACTGAAAATTGCTTATGCCTATGACGTGAATGAAGCATTGTTGCCATCCAGTGCAAAACTCACTAGAGTTGTTTTCCTGCTTTTGAGGGCCTTTATAATAGCAGGTAACATTATATCTTAACATTTACACCTCATGAAAAAGGACTTTGAGTTCTTCCTGGTGCATATGTCAACCAAACGAACACAAAAGACAAAATGCTATCCTCTCTTATACTGGCACCACTTCAGTAACTTTATAGGCTTGTACCAGTCTAACTGAGACTAGAACTTACACACTTACGTACACATATCTGTAAAACCACATGAATGCGCAACATTTTTACCTATCATCCTCGATAATACATTGAAACATATGTGTCAGCTGTATGGGCTGTAAGCTGCAAGGAACAAGAAAACAAAATAGATTCCAGGTCTATACCATAGCGTAGAAAAATATTGGGTTATAAACATGAAATATTGGGGTATAAACATGAAATATTGGGGTATAAACATGAAATTTAATTATAAATACAAATTGTCATCAAATCCACAGTTAAGTATAGAAGTGGATAAATGCACTAGGAAAAAATTTCCTGGGTCTATGTCCCCTCACTTTTTTCACAGTGAAGGAAATTGCTTTCAAATTCCTAGATACCAAAATCCTTAATCCAAAATGGTAGCACCATATTCTGTTTGCTTCCCATGCTTCTGGCATTCCCATTTGTGACCTTGACAGATTGGAGGACTGGACCAAAAGAAATGTCATGAGGTTCAATAAGGACAAGTGCAAAGTCCTGCACTCAGGACAGAACAATCCCATATAACAGTACATGCTGGGAACTGATTGGCTGGGCAGCAGCTCTGTAGAAAAGGACCTGGGGGTCACAGTGGACAACAAGCTGAATATGGGCCAACAATGTGCCCTTCTTGCCAAGATGGCTAACGGCATACTAGACTGCATTGGTAGGAGTGTTGCCAGCAAGTCAAGGGAAGTGATCTAGTTGAGGATGGTCCTGCTTTGAGCAAGAGGTTGGACTAGATGACCTCCTGAGGTTTCTTCCAACCCTAATTTTCTCTTATTCTGTGATTATATTATTCTACCAAATTTAGTGTCATCTTCAAATTTGCTAAGCATGCTCTCATTTCATCCTCCGAATCATTCATGAAGATATTAACAATACTAGGCCCAGGACAGATCTGTGGGGATCCCCATTTGTTATCTTTCCTGTCTAAATATTAAAGCATTGATGACTACTTATGGAGCACAGTGATCTAAACCAATGGTTTTCAACCTGTGGTTCGCAGATCTTGGGGGTCTGCAGACTATGTCTAATGGCTCCACAAAAGATGATTACAATCAATCAAAATTATGTGAATACCCACACTTACAATGAAAAGGGGTCCACACCTCCATTCAAAATTTCTGAAGTGGTCCACAATTGAAAAAAAGGCTGAAAACCACTAATCTAACTAGTTATGTATCCACATTACAGTGGATACAGAAATGGCTAAATGTTGCCCCAGTGCTTGACATACATCATGATCATTGTTCTTTATTATTTGTACTGAGGCAGTACCTCTTGGCCCATATCAGAGATGCAAGTTCTATGATGCTACAAACAGATAACAAAGTTTCTTCCCTGAGGAGCTTGCCACATAACTAAGTGTTAAAATAGAGATAGATGATTAGAATGATGATGATGGTGATGGTTATAATAAAGATTGCTATCTTATATTATTAAGCAAGAATCAGAGAAGGGGCAAAACTTATTAGTGTATGAAAAATTACGGTCACAGTAGACGAGCTGCTTCACCAGTGATACCACAGAACACTATCACATCCGTGACCTCTTCTTCCTCTACTGAACAATCTGTCAAAACACCAAACCAAGTGAAGTTGTAGAAAAGTTAGTTCCTGCATTAAAAAAAAAAATCTTATGGTGTACGCCCTCCTTCTCCTTGCTTTAATTTAAACCTCAAGCCATGTGTTAATCCTGTCAGTGTCCAGCTCTCTTAGAAGACCTGGTTTTCAGTCTAGGGAAAGCCCTGCATCTGCATTTTTTCATTATTTAAACATGGACCTATATAGGCTGTGAATGGTATAAAGAAAGTGATTTGGTATAATCACTACCATTTTCACCAACTGCTGGTTCTACTAGCTAAAATAGCTCCAGGAAATCTGAAAGTAAGACCTCATTTGCAACATTGCGCGCACACGCAAAAATGTGTGAAATATGTTGACATGTGGTGAAATTAGCACAGATTTCCACAACATACTGAAAATGACCTTAACAGGAATTTTGCAGGAACCCTGGGAATTAAATGTAGGGCAAGACAAAAGGTTCAGACAGACATTTAAGCTTGCTCTGGAACAGCTACATTTGAGTCTGCCAGACAGAACCCAAACATTGTGGCTAAGTACAGACATTCAAAAAGCGTGAGCCTGAATTGACTCAATCTTTGCAGGTTAGTCTAACCTGCGTAGATTGAATCAATTTGCAAGTGAATAGACATTCATTTTTCAGTCCAGAAATGCAGCCACATGCCTGCAGTGGCTCAGCTAGAAGCCAGGGGGGAGGGGGGCACTAAAGCGAGCCCTCCTTTCCTTTCAGGAGCAGCTGCAAAGTTGGAGGAAAGCTGACTGGGGGTGGGGGATGTGGTCAGGCCCTGGCAGGCCGCTAAATATGATTGGGGAGGGATTTAAACCACTATCCTGGCCTGCAGGGACTCCAGGTGGGGTCTGCCTAGATGGGGAGAGGGAAGCAGCCCTTGCCAGGCTTGTCACCGAGGGGCGGTGGGGGGGGGACATGGCCCAATATTGGCCTGGACAGTGCCTCTGGTGAAGTGGGGGCAAGGAGGGGGAATTAAACTTCCCTGTCTCCCCTCTGTCCCATGGAGACTCCAGCTGGGGTCTAACCAGTTTGCTGCCCTGCTGGCCATTTGTGCAGTGGGGATGTGGCCAGAGCAGGCCTGGGCAGTGCCTCAGGAGAAGGGTGGGCAAGGAGGGGGATTAAATCCCTCTATCTCCCCTCTTGGAGATGGGCATAGGCATGGAGACCCCTGCCTGGCTTTCTGCCCCTCTGGCTGCTCACAAGGTGGTGGGGCATGGCCAGAGCCCGTTGGCATGGCCCTGCCATCCATTCACCTTGCCAGGGGCTGAAGCTGGAGCTGCAAGGCTGAGCTGGGCCAGCCTGTGGGCACTGCTGAGGGTGGGAGCAGAGGGGCATTGCCTCTGCACTGCTGCCTGGCCAGCCACAGCCCGTGAGTGCCAGGCTGGGCTGTCATGGAGACACAGCCAGCTGGGAAGGGCCCTGCCTCTGTGGCCCAGCCTGGCCTGGCCCCTCTGTGCTTGCCCTCAGCAGTGCCTGTGGGGTGGCCTGACTCAGCTCCACTGCTACAGCTGCAGTCCCAGCCTCCACCCAGGGTGAGGTGGGCAGATGGCGGGGCCATGCCGGCCACAGTCTGGCCACTCCCCCACCCCTGACACTGGAGTTGGGGGCGGGATCCTGACAGACCCCAGTCAAGCAGACCCTGGCTTCAGTCCCCTGGGGGAAGAGGAGAGAGAGAGGGGAATAAATCCCCTCCCTGGCCCTTCTATTTAGGGGGCCACGCTGCCCGGCATGTGGCCATGCTCCTGACATTGCACTGGCTAGAGAACAGAGGGGTGGGGCCAGCCCTGCTCTTTGGAGCAGACAGCACATCCCAGCCCAGGGCTGAAAAGCATGCTGGGATGCTGGGGGATTCTGATTTCAACCGGGACTTAAACCAGGAAGCGATCTGGGACAGAAGTTCCATAAACTGGTTTGACCCAAATCAGTTAAGTCTGACCAGTTTGACCCAAATCAGTTAAGTCTACATTCAACCAGGTTTATCTTAAACCAGTTTTGCCATTTTGAAACTGGTTTATGTGCACTGAATATATGTTCTGTTACAGGTTTACACCAGTTTCTGATCACTTAAACAGATTTATGTGTAACTTCTGTCCCTAGCCTGTGAGCTCAGTTCAGCAGACATAATGTATCACTCTGATATTTCCCTGCAAACTTCAGCATGTTGTGTTGCAGTAGGAAGAAGGTGGCCAGGAAGACTTCTTTGCTCCAGAAACCTGTCCACAGAGGATGCAGGAAGGATCAGAGAATGCCTGTGCTAGATTCAGATTGTCAACTTTAATGGCAAATGGCAGGATTCCACCATGACCTGGTTTTCTGGTTTCCCTTAACCCTTGCCCCTACTGCACTGATATTTTAAAGAACAAAATCTTCTAGTGTTAGCCAGCTTATTCATTTTGGGTGGGCTTTTCCCATACTACTCCTATTCTTATTAATGTAGCTAGGTTGCTTCCCTAGCCCCCTCCCCGCCCCATCTCAAGTTCTACGGTTGCATGTCTAACCTCAGTTATTAATCATTTCAATTATTCTAAGTAGAGCCATTTTGCTGCTTCTTGTCTGAACCTCAGTGTAACATTTTATTTATATTGGCCACATTTCAAGATCTCCATTGTTTCTAATCTGGATTTTAGAGGAAGAAAATAAGACGGTTAAATATGTAATGACTTTGAATAGATTTACCTTCATAAGTGCACATGGCAGCAGGATTCTGGTTTTGCTTCTTTTGGGTATAACACTGCACCACTGAAATTTTCTCATTGATTTAGGAACCATTTAGAACATTAATGTCTCACTGGAAGCCATGTAAACGGTGCTCAGGCTCCCTGGTGCATAGTAACAGATAATGAATAGGGTAAGTGAATGAATTAAAAATGATTTAAAAACAATTGAAATCCTTTATTTTCAGATAACATCTTGCAGTGTTTAGTAAAATGGCAGGTGTTGAAAAGGAAAGGGAAGAATACATGCAATAAGGAGAACATTCTGTTTTCTAACATGTACTGCAAACTGTTTATTCATAGTGTATGTCCTAGTTAGTTCTGCACTGTTAGGAATCATGGAAGCCCTGCCAGAGCCAAAGATATTCTTCATGCAGAACAAAGTTAACAATAGTAAAGAACATTGAACATAGCTCATCTCTACATACAAATGAGCCACAAAATGGATCAGAGATACTTTTTGCTGTAAAGGAGAAAAAAATCATAACTCATTATAACTCCTGGGAAAATAAATATAAATTATTCATCAGCCCAGGCTTTTGTTGTGAAGATCTGAATTTAGGTTCTGAAAGAGATATCTTCATCTGGTATAAATTGGCTTGGCTCCATTTGGACTTACATCAATTACCCCTCCCAAGTTTCTGGCCCATGAGAGGTGCTACATTTATTTCAACACTGAATGAACTGATTAAAGAAGAAAACCACTGTGTAAAATGTTCAAAGAAGCCACAAAGTTATATCTGGCTCTATTGCAGATGCAGAAAGTCCATAACAGCATTGTAAAAGGAGCTATTCATGGTCAAAAGTACTGGAGGAAAGGACTTGTGGCATAGTCAATAAAAACTATTTTGAGCACTTCCAGAACAAAAATGAGGCCAACCCAGAGAACTTGAAATTTTAATTAGTAAAGTTTATTATTTTTCTATGTGCATAATTACTGGCATAAAAAGCATATAGATTTCCTCCACAATCAACAGTCTGTTTCTATTATTTTAGTTCTATTTTATTTTTGCAGGGTTTTTTTTTTTTAATTAAAATACAAAAGCAAAATATCTGGGAAAAATATATTTTTCTGAGAAATCTTTACATTGTTAGACTCAGGAACATAGCTTGTTTGTCTAAAATACAAGAAGCACAGTGAAGATGTCTCAATGTCTTGGCTATGGGGGCTACATAAATAGATTAAGTTAGTAGCCTAGGGCATTTTTAGATATGCCTCAAGGGTAGGGAGGGTGCTTTAATTGTTGAAGGAGCTTTAGTTAAAGCGCCCCCACCACCACTTTGAAGCGCGGGGATGCTAATACCTGAGACACAGAGACTGGCTGGAGCAAGCTAATTAGCATGCTTCAGCAGACTTGATTAACTGAGTCTGCTCCAATTCTGCTCCAATTAATCTGCTCCGATTAATTGAGTCTGCTCTAATGTGCTGGAATTACAGTGCATCGGAGCAACCTCCCCACACACCTAGTCACTGGACCAGGATCACCACTTAGTAGCCAAGGTCCTAATTTTCCAAAGAATTTCACACTCATCAACCCTTTCCCTATATAAAGCTCCATTCAGGCCAGCAATCATATTTAAGAAGAAGGTCTAATTGAAAATAGTTCTCTGATTTGTTTGCTCAGGAAAAGAAGGTTACTCAAGAATAGGGACATAGGTCCCAGTTTAGCAAATACTTACAGATGTATTTACCTTTACTATTTTAAGTAATGGGACTACTCCAGGTAGTAAAGTTAAGCTCATGGGTAAGTGTTTGCAGGACTGGGGGGAGAGAGTGTAAACATTTCTAGTCAGGGTCTTGTTTTGTCTTTACATGTCTACATAGCAGCTTGCAGAGTGGGGTCCTATTGATTACTGCAAATGTGTCACTAGTGAATGACAGGAGCAACTGGAAATATATTAATGACTTATTTCCATCTGTTAATTAGTAGTAGTATCATTAAGAAAATGATGGAGACAGGACTAGTTGGACTAGTTTGGCTAATGAAGATATATGAAGGGGGCTGTTCAGATAAAAGGGATTATGGGCTTTTCCTTGCAGGAGGAGAAAAAAAATCAGACATGACAAAGGGTTAAGCAAACTCGAATGTCCTGTTCATTTTCTTGTGTTTTGGTTTTAACATCCTTGCCATCGGGAAAACAACAAAGACATTTGTGTGCAGTATCATTTCTTATTCTTTTTTATTCAGGGGCTGAATAAAATGTATATAAGTTTACAAATTACAAATTAATGCAAATTTGCTAACATTTTGTGTATTGAACACATATGTAAGTTTTAACATCCACAAGTGAGACTGTCCTTGCCATCACCGAGTGAGCTGAGGGCCAGCCAGGTAAGCAGAAGAAGAGATGCTGTGTATCATTGTGGGGAACTCCTTGCTGAGAGGAACATAGGGACCCATCTGTTGTCCGGATCCCACAGCACATGATGTCTGCTGCCTGCCCGGAGCCAGGATCAGGGATGTCACAGTGAGAATTCCTGACCTCATTTGGCCCTTCGACAACTATCCCATGGTCCTCATCCATGTGGGAACAAATGATGCGGCCAGGAGTAGTCCAGACCGTACCATGAGTGACTACACGGCTCTGGGGACTAGGCTTAGGAAGATGTGGGTGCAGGTGGTCTTCTCATTCGATCCTCCCAGTCAGCAGTCGCAGGAGGCATCACGTCACCTGTGTCAGGGAAGTCAACCCGTGGCTCCAGAGTTGGTGCCATTGTGCAGGTTTTGGCTTCCTGGACCACAATCCATACTTCCATGCAAGGGACCTCCTGGGATGCGATGAGCTTCATTTCTCCACAAAAAGTAAGAGTCCTTATTCTTACAAGTTGGCTGACTTCCTATGTCTGGCTTTAAAATAAGTATGACAGGGGCTGGGGAGGCAGGAGATGGAGAGAGTCTAGAACCTACAAACTGTGAGACATGCAGCAGTACACCCCAGGTAAGTACCAAGGTGCCCTTTGGGCATCAGAAGGGGGAGGGGACATCAACTGCACCATTCGAAGGGCTCAAGTGCCTGTATGTTAATGCTAGGAACATGGGGAACAAGCAGGAAGAACTCGCACTTCTGCTTGCAGATAATAACTTTGATTTAGTGGGGCTAATGTAAACCTAGTGGGACCCTACCCAAGACTGGGCAGTACACATTGAGGGCTACAGGTTGTACATAAGGGACAGAGTAGCGAGGAAGGGGGGTGGGGTTGCTATCTATGTAAAGGAGCATTATACATCTACCCTAATCAAAATGGGATCAGAGGAGGAGAAAGTTGAGGCGTCATGGAGGCATCATGGAGGTCATGGGAAAAGGGACTTGGTGGTGGGGGTCTGCTACAGACCACCACACCAAGAGGAAAGGCTAGACTTGGAATTCTTGAGGCAGATCTCAGAGGCCATACAGTATAGGGACATGGTTGTCATGGGGGACCTAAACTACCCTGACATCTGCTGGGAGGAGCAGTCAGCCAAATCCAACCATTCACATAGATTCTTAACCTGTGCACAGTACCTTCACCTAACACAGGAGGTATACGGTCCCACTAGGGGGAATGACTTATTGGACTTGGTGTTGGCTATGGGGGAGGACCTGGTAGGGGAGCTGCAGATTTGTGGTCACCTTGGGAACAGTGACCGCCAATCAATTCAATTCACTATATGACATAGGGTGGGTAAGATAACTAGTAGAGTGGAAGTACTTGACTTTAGGAAGACTAAGTTCAGTGTGCTTAGGAGTCTAGTCTTCTGCAGGAGAAGAGTACTGGCGAGATGGGAGTCCAGGAAGGGTGGTCATTCCTAAAGGAAGTAAACTTTTGGGCACACGGGGAGACTATCCCAGTATGATGGAAAAGGGGGAAAGGAGCCAAAAAACTTCCTTGGCTAACCAGGGAAATTCAGGGGAACCTAAGGGCAAAAAAGAAGGCATATAGGCAGTGGAAGTGCAGGAATCTACCAAGGAGAAGTATGCCTACTTGGCCAACACTTGCAGGGAGGCAGTTAGAAAGGCCAAAGCAACTACAAAGCTGAGGCTGGCAACACAAAGTTAAGACAAGAAAGAGTATTTTTTTTAGGTATGTAGGGCATAAAAGGAAGGTGCAGGGCAGCATAGGACCCCTACTGAACAAGGAGGAGCAATTAGTGACAGAGAGGGGGGACAAGGCTGAGCTATTCAATGAGTTATTTGCCGAAGTGCTCCTGAAAAGGGCTCAAGTTAAGTCTCCTAATGCGTTCTTAGATGGGCATCAGAGGGACACCAGTCCAACAACTATCAATGCTGACTTGGTGCAGAGTCACTTGGATGGACTGGATGTGTTTAATTCAGCAGACCTGGATAAGCTGCATCTGAGGGTACTGAAGGAATTGGCTGGTGTCATAGCAGAACCACTGACAGAGCTGTTTGAGCGCTCATGGTGCTTTGGTCAGGTCGCAGAGGACTGGAAAAGGGCCAATGTGGTCCCTGTTTTAAAGAAGGTAGGATGGACAATCCGAGTAATTATAAGCCAGTCAGTCTCACCTCCATCCTTGGAAAGGTCTTTGAAAAGATTACGAAGGATCATATTTGTGGGAGTCCGGTGGGAAAAATAATGTAGCAAGGAAACCAGCATGGATTTGTAGCAGGTAGATCATACCTGACCAATCTGGTTTCGTTTTACGACAGGGTCACAAAATGCTTAGATGCAGGAGTAGAGGTGAATGTCATTTTCTTGGACTTTAGCAAGGCCTTTGATATGGTATTTCATCCTATTCTCATTAATAAATTAAGAGGCTGTGACATAAATGTTTATACGGTCTGGTGGGTGGCAAATTGGCTTAGTGGTCACACCCAGAGAGTGGTAGTAGATGGGTCGGTATTGACCTGGAAGGATGAGTATAGTGGGGTCCTGCAGGGTTTGGTCCTTGGACCTGTTCTCTTCAATATCTTCATCAGTGACTCGGATGTGGGTGTGATGTGTACTCTGTCCAAGTTTGTGGATGATACTAAATTGTGGGGTGAAGTGCACACTCCGGAGGGTAGGGAACAATTGAAGGCAGACCTGGACAGGTTGGAAAAGTTGGCAGTACACAATAGGATGCAGTACAACGAGGACAAGTGCAGAGTGCTGCACCTAGGGTTCAAAAATACATAGCAAATCTACTGGCTGGGAAGTGACCCTCTCAGCAGCACAGAAGTGGAAAGGGATCTTGGAGTCATAGTGGACTCCGAGATGAATGTGAGGCATCAGTGTGATGAAATCATCAGCAAAGCTAACCGCACTTTATCATGCATCAGCAGATGCATGATGAATAGATCCAAGGAGGTGATACTTCCCTTCTTAGCAGCACTGGTCAGACCGCAGTTGGAGTACTGCATCCAGTTTTGGCCATTGTACTTCAAGAAGACTTGATAGACTCGAGATGGTCCAGAGGAGAGCCACTCGTATGGTTAGGGGCTTACAGGACAAGCCCTGTGAGGAGAGACTGAGGGACCTGGACCTCTTCAGCCTCCACAAGAGAAGGCTGAGAGGTGATACTGTGGCCACCTACAAATTCATTAGGGGGACGCAACAAGGGATCGGAGATGCTCTGTTCACCACGGCGCCTCTTAGGGTAACAGGGAACAATGGTCACAAACTGAC
The DNA here is from genome assembly GCF_000455745.1 of Alligator sinensis. Classification (NCBI taxonomy): domain Eukaryota; kingdom Metazoa; phylum Chordata; order Crocodylia; family Alligatoridae; genus Alligator; species Alligator sinensis. The sequence goes on along the minus strand of NW_005842167.1, from coordinate 1,503,944 downwards.
AGATAGCAGATTTAGGCTAGACATCAGGAAAAACTTCTTCACAGTAAGGGTGGCCAAATTTGGAATAGGCTTCCAAGGGAGGTGGTGCTCTCCCCTACCTTTAAGAGAAGGCTGGATAGGCATCTGGCTGGCGTCATGTGACCCCAGCACTCTTTTCTGCCTAGGCAGGGGGTTGGACTTGATGATCTCTTGAGGTCCCTTCCAACCCTAGCATCTATGAATCTTTGAATCATAAAGGAAGGGAGAGAGCAATTTGGGCACCAGTACCAGATAGTGACTTGAGGGGGTGGAGCTGCAGAAATAGCAGTTGTCACACTTCTTGCCTGGCTTCTGCTGGCAGCTACAGCCTATGCCCTGTATGCCAGTGCTGCTCTGGGAGCAAAACTGCCCGGTTATGCCTCTACCTCTTGCCCTTTTATTCAGAGGAATCAGGGGAGTTAGAATCTTCCTCAATATCTATCTTAAGTATTTATATTACTACCTACCACCATAATACACAACCCCCTGCTGCATAAATCCCATAGTAACAGCAACAGTAACAGTCTTTAAGGGTGCATGCACATGTACTAATTTTCTGACAGTTACGCGGACTTAACTTTTTAAAGTTGACTTAACGGTTAGAGCATACAAATGTATGTGGAATAGAGTTGACTTAAATGACTCCGCGGTATATTATCTTGAGTCGTATTAGTTAAGTCAATGTAGCTCACTAGGAGCACTTTTACATGGGGCGACGCTTTAATTAGAGTGGCTCTTGTTCGACAATCTTTAGTTCAAGTGACCCCACCACCATTTTGAAGTGAAGGAATGCTGATACATCAGACAAGAAGCTGCTGGAGCAGGATAATTGTCATGCTCTTGCAGACTCGATGTAATTACAGCACGTTGGAGCAGCCTCCGTGCTTGTGTACAGGCAAGATGGCTGCCACCAAATCAAGGAACTGTGTACATGTTAATTTAAGCCAACTTAGTACATGTGTATGCACCCTAATAGAGTTCCTAGAGCCTCTCTAGCATTTTGCCCTTTTTTAGAATAAAGCTTTAGATAGGGTACTTTATTTTTCTTTTTAAATTTTAAATTTATTTTATTGTACGCTGGGAATTTTGGGGAAGAAAATGATGGCAATGCTGGATATTATAAAATAAACAAAGCTTTTCATAGCTCTAAGACTTATCTCCACTGAGAAATTATTGGAAGTATTTGGGGATCTTTGGGGGTTATGTTGCCTATAAACACTGAATAGTAACATTTTAGGGTCAATCCTGTTCATTTTCCAGCTTGAGTAAAGTGAACAGCATGTGGCCCTTGATGTATTTGTGTCCCTAATTACAATATATCTAATTCTGAAACAGCTGTCAAGCTTTTTCTTATCTTGACTAGGTAGGTGTCCAAAGCAACTGATATTTTAAGAATTGTGAAAATTAGAGAAAACATGGAGCTATTTCTGAGGCTTCCCAAGCATGTAGCAAGAAAGAAGACAAATCCGTTTCTAAAAAAAAAAAAAAAGTCCATTGATGTGACAGCTGCCCATACCTCCAGTATAGGTTTACCCACACAGCAGTAGAAACCGACTCCAGTTTCCGTGTGTATTTTGTGGAGAAGCTGGAGCTAATAAAAACATGAAGCTATAAACATGGCAAAGACTCTTGGAAAGCAAACATTGTGCAGATAAAAACAGGCCAATTGAATATTTCCAGGGGAAGAAAAAGATTAGTTATCTAAAGGAAAGCAAGCTCTTACTCAATTTATTTCTGTGTCTGGAAACATAACGAAGGCCCTTTACTTAGCATCTCATAGAATTGCAAAATAGAAGAAACCTCTTGCACAAAGAGAAGAAGTGGTGAGACTGGTTGCTTGCTGCTTAAAAGAAAATGCTTGGAGAATCAGATCCAAGTAAACTGAATTGTTTGGGGGGAAATTCTTTACTTGCTCTCTTCTGCATTGTTTCTACTCTGTGCAGCAGGAGGAAAGGGCCCTCAGGGAGCTGGTTAAAGCCACTTGGTTCTCTACCTGCTTCTGGCTAACTATAGCCAGGGAGGCATTTAAAACAGCCTGCGGTTGTTCTATATTCTTGCAACTGATAATGGCCCCAAGATACTATCTGCCAGCCTGAGACAGCTGGTGGGCAGTACACCCTGTCTAGCCCTCTCCCAGGGATATGCTTATGTGTTGGAACCAGCCCTCCTGGCTCACTTGCCTGATGGGGACTCCCCCATGTCACAGGAATCCCAGGCTGGTGAGATGCAGCTGTTTTCCACTCACACTGAGTAATGCAAATGGGAGGAGAATGAGTCAGAGAAGCATGACTACAGTAACACGCAGGCTGAGTTGCATACATTCATAACACTGGGCAAGTTCCAATGTAGTTTTTGTGGCAGTAGGCTCGGCAATAGATATATTTGTGAGAGATGATTGAAAAAGCTAGGAAGTGCTGTTCTGAAAGACGACTAGCATTCCAGGGAATTCCCCTAAAGCTGAACCATTATCAGAGGCCAGAAGAAACTCGAATAAAGAAATGGATGCTGCAGAATTGACTGCCCTCTACTGTTGCCTTAAGGCAACCATGAGAGAGACTGGGGATATTACAGAGGGCGCATAAAAGTAAGGTCCTGAACTCCTGAAGTCATTAAAGGTCTTGTAACATTTTTCATAACGGCCACCATGTTAGTCTCAGTATCCACGGGAAATTCCTGTTGGAGTAGTTATACTCTGTCTGCCTACACTCTCTCTGCATTTGTTTTCTTAATGCAAACAGAATTCTTCAGTTCCTGCCCTTTCCTTTTTTTGTAGAGTTGCGTTGCATTTTCAAACTGTGGTGTCGTGTGCCCCCAAATGGGCACTGCTCTATTGTGAATGGATCACTGAGAATGAAATGCATTATATCAATATGGCAAAGCTGAGGAAGACTAATAATCAGGAATATGCTCAACCTGTTGGTTTTCTTTATATATCAACTGTGCCTATGACAATCTACAAACCAACAGCCACACACCCCAGCACAGTTTCTGTGCTGACAGCACTATGTTGGCAATGGCGTTTTTTGAAGAAACAAACTGACGTCATTACTTGAATTCTGAAAGTTGCTCGACTTAATTCCACATTGCCAAAAAACACATGGCCCAAACCTATATGCCTAATAATTGGTTAGACCTGAAAAGCAACTGATAGTGACTTATCTTTTTAGACTTGTCTACATTGCTTACTAAATGATAAACCTAATTACAACCCTAATTATGTTTCTGCCTATGGTATTTGTAGATAACTTTAACCCGTGAACTATTTAGTCTAGTTCTCCAGGTGGCAACAGATTTAAAAACAGGTTTTAAAACAAGATATGACTATTACATTTCCAATAATAGGAGGCTGTGATCACAACACTGACTGTTACTTAGTGACATGTGGTACCACCAGTTGACAGTAGTGGTTGGAAACACAAGCTTATAAATACAGATTAACTTTTGAATTACTGTTAACCAGCATTGTCCGATTTAATTCTTCCATAGTAATTCCTTGGACTTTTTTTTTTTTTTGTTTGATTTTTGTCCTGAAATAATCTGACAGTTTCAATTTTACCTCTGCTCTATGTAATATGATTTATGTCAGTCAGCATCTTGCACTGCAGTTTTAACCTTAAGTTTACTAGTCCTTTTAAATTTCTCAGAAGGAACCACACCAAGCATTATCCATCCATTACTAGTCCCCCAAGCTTGTCTCATTTCTTTGTGGGTTTTCGGGTAGAACCATACTGCAGATTCCTAAGACAGCGATATTTTTGCAGTACCATTGCAAGGAGATCCACAAACATAACTCAAAGGCTGGAGAAAATGCTGTGCAGAAAGAGAGTAAAGAGTGCAATCAATTTGTTTAGTTTATCAAAAGGAAGACTGAGAAGTGACTTGATTATGTCATAAATACCTTCCTGGGAAGGAAGGTCTGAATATAAAAGTGCTCTTCAGTCTAGCAAAGGCATAACAAGAACCAGTTGGCGGAAGCTGAAACTAGACAGAGATTTTTTAACGATAAATGTGATTAACAATTAGAACAAACTACCACAAAAGTGGTAAATTCTCTGTCTATCTCTTGACAACTCCAGATCAAATAGCATTTTGGAAGATAGGTGCACTGTAGTCTAGGGGTGTCAAACTCACCCAGGTGTCTAGGCTGGATCTGAACCACAAGGAGCCTCTTGGGTTGGACTTGGATGTAGTGGTGGGGCAATCAGTAATGGCAGGATGAATGCCAGTGGAGTGAGTGGCAGAAGTGGTAGGGTGAAGTGAGAGGGCAAGCAGTAACAGCATTAGTAGTGAGGTGATTGGTTGCGTGGGCATTCATGCAGCTGTCATTTGCCCCATCCCTTCAGCCTAGGCACATGCCCACAGGGGTTCTGTTCCCTGGATTTTGGCATCAGGCTTCACTCCTGCTTGCCTCACACTTTAATTCCCATCTTCTGTAGGAGCCCCACAGGCCAAGTGAAATGGTTCTGTGGGGTGGATCTGGCCCACAGACCATATGTTTAACACCTCTGCTTTAGCCATGTACAAGCAATCAGGTTCAGTAAAGGAGTACCTGGATGAAATTCTGGGACTTATGCTAAATGGGAGGGATGTAATAGTTTCTTTTGGTCTTAAACTCTAAAATGTAAGCCCTTAATCTGTGTCTTATGCTTATGCAGCAAGAAGGAGAACTGGATGAGTTTCCATTATCTTAATATGTGGAGGAGTGTATTATTGTACTTCTCAGGTCAGCTCTCACTGTTTCACCTCTAAGAATGAGGAGCCCCATGCTAATAATTACTGCTGTGCAATTCATTCCTATTCTGTTTGCTACCATCAAATATTAAGAACCTGGGAAAATCAAAACTGTTTGTTATGGATATAGGCTCATTTTTCTGCTTGTGAGATGTGGACTAGTGGAAATAGTTTCACTACCTTTCCTACTTCTGTCCTTCAGTGAACCTGTGACCTTTCAAACATTTCCAGAATTCAGAGATTTAGCATGGAACACTGAATCGTTCTGGGTTTTGTTTGGGTCCACACAGCTTACAGGTGTTGTAGATTTTTACCAAGCTAGCTGAACATTTCTGCTGAATATTGGAGCAGCCACATTTCTAAAATAGTTATTAGGCATGTTAAGACATATTCACAAAACTATAGTCTCTCCTCATAAGTCATGTCCTCCGGCCCCCTCACTGAGATCCAATAAACAGTTTGTCTGCCTAAAAGGGAAGACCTACAACACCTAATGGTTAGGAATCTAGAACCATGTGTACGTCTCCTTGTCTCCCAGTACAGTGAATAGGTGCAAGTGGATGCTTGAACACCCTGGAAGTAGTGCCACATGGGGCAGTGTCAGTGGCTCCACTGCTGGTGGCTCAGTGGCAGCCAGGCTGGCAGTGCAGCTGCCGCTGTTTTTGTGCCTCACCCCCTCCAGGGTCGGTGTCCCAGTTGCCTCCCACATTGCTATACTAGTGAGAGAGAGTGCCTCAGAACGTGACCCGGAACAGCCAGCACATTGAACCTGAAGCTGCCCAAAGTCAGCGTGCCAAGCATGCAGCCATGTCAGGTGTGCTGAATTGGAGTCAATTTAAAATCTTGCCTTGTTTCTCGTTTCCATGGCTATTCCTGAGTGTTGCATTAAGCACTTCTTGGTAGGGACCTACCAAATTCACAGTTATGTAATTTTTGCAGAAACTGTGAATTTGGAAGGTCCCCTGTGAAAAAGCCCAGTCCCTGTGAAAAACACTGGAAAACAGCCAGGAAGCAAGGGAGGGGAGTGGGGAGGGGAGCTGAAAAGAGAGGTGGGAAACCCTGGTGTCCTGAAGCACGGGGAAGAGGGAGAGAGGGGATTTCATGGCAGATTGCAGTGTTCCTCCCCATGCCTCTGATTGGCTGGGGGGACCCAGAAGTCCTGCCCCTCCCTGGAGATTGACAGATGGCCACCTGTCAATCCCTGGGGAGGAAGTGGGAGGGCCTCCCATGCCTCTGATTTGTGGAGGGTCCTGGAAGTCCCACCCTTCCCTGGAAATCTAAGAAATCGGGGGGGCGGGGAGCAGCCCCTGTGACTTAGGTAGGTCCCTACTTATTGGATACAATACAGAAACAGTCCGGGAAGCAGGGGTGGCCTCCAGGACTTACCTCTCTCAGTGAAGTGTCCTGACCACCAGGTACAGAATCACGCTCTCTCTTTCTCTCTCTCTCTCTCTCTTTCTTTCTCTTGCTAGCCTCAGGTATCTTGAATTCTTCTCTGCACAGTGGCACAATTTCAACGTGAGGAATAGAGACTATCTCAGCTTCCAGCCCAGTTTTGTCATAGCCCTTTTATTTTGGAGGCCAGAGTTGTAGAAAAAGTTGAGTTTGAATCCCCTCCAGGAAAGGAGGGCCTAGCACCCAAGTTTCTTACTGGGTAACAGGGTAAAACTAGGCTATTATACAGAAGGTGAGCAGCATTGGCTTTCCCTA
>NW_005842167.1:1496778-1497248 GCF_000455745.1 Alligator sinensis | reverse complement strand
TTCCCTACTTCAGCTATATTTTAAAAGAAAATGGTGGCTGGTACTGCATTTTCCAAGAAGCCTGATCCTGTTGATGTTGTGTAGGTATGTTTTGAGACTACCAACTGGATTAAGTTCCGGTCTTCCTATTCTGGCCCCCAATCCGTCCTTGCCTCGCCCTCTCTTGGTTCAGTCCCGCTGGTAACTACCAGCGGTCTTTGGACCGGTCGTGCCTCTCCCCGTAAGGATGCTGGCTTACGCCCCCCTTTCTTGGGCTGCAGATGTCCGTTCTGCTCTCCCAACAGTTCTCGGCACAGTTACCCGTGCCGTCGGCTCTATAGCGTGGAGTATCGTTGGCCCCACTCTCGGCGCAGTCGTCGCCCCTCCGGCCGTCTCGGGTGGCAGGTTCCCCGCTGGCAGCTGCCCCCTTCACGAGGCTGACCTCTCCCCTTGTCGTCCCGCTCCCGGGTGCTGCGCTGAGTTGCTCCCAG
>NW_005842167.1:1481183-1491366 GCF_000455745.1 Alligator sinensis | reverse complement strand
TTGCTCGCAGCCTGCTCTGCTGCGCTGCTCGCAGCCTACTCCGCCCCCGCTCGGCGTCGTCCCGCACTCCACAGGTGCTCCGCTGCATTGCTTGCAGCTTGCTCTGCTGCGCTGCTCGCAGCCTGCTCCGCCTCTGCTCGGCGTCGTCCCGCACTCTGCAGGTGCTCCGCTGCGTTGCTCGCAGCCTGCTCTGCTGCACAGTTCGCAGCCTTCTCTGCCTCCACTTGGCGTCTCCCCGTCCTCCGCAGGCGGCGGCTGATCCCCTGCTCGTTGGGGCTCCGCACCCCGTCTCACTCCCTTCAGCCGCCCCACTGCCTCGGCGCGGTCGTCATTTATTCCTCCCGTCCGGCGTGCCCCGCCCCCGTCGTTCAGCCGCAGCTGAATAAACACCCGGCTGACGACCCGCGCCGGCGCTACCGGCGCCTGGGGTTTCTTCGGCTCCTCCGGCCCTGCTGGAGGTAAGCAGACCCCTTGACCGCCGCGGGGGTCTCCCAGAGCCCCCGCTCCCCTGGGACAACCCCATTTCTGGATCCTAATCAGACTTAAATGTGAAGTAGACACCAACCTGCTCAGACTTGTCAGAACTGTGGTGCTTTGGACTGAGCACCAACCTGAGGCAGATCCTCAAAGACCAGTTTAAGAGCTGCCCAATGAATTCTGTGTAACTATACTGATCTAACTTGGCTGAAGATTTAGCTTTTGGGCTACATAATACAGGCCATTTATATAAAAAATGGGCAGGCAGGGGGGATAAGCATACTTAAAACATACTTTGAACAGTAGCTTTCACTGTGATTTCTTATTTTGTACTTCTCATTGCCTTTCAATTTTCTTCAACCATTTGGCATTTTCTTCATTAGCATGTTAGGTGCAGGTCTGAAAGGCAGCTGCTTTTCTTGGTGTTGCTGACACATTTCACTGTAGTAAATGACAGTCACAGCTGTGACTCATGACAAGAAAATGACCTAAAAATAAAGTGAAGGTTGGGTCAAAAAAGCCACAGGAGTTAAAAAAGAGGGTGAAATTAATACCATGACTGTGAACAGGTCCAGGCTTGGTAAGTCAGGTAATGGGTAAGGCAGCTCCATCTTCCAACTAAGTATAGAATAAGACTTTCCGAGAAGTGGATTCCCTGTCACAGGGAAAGTCTGCAGGCTGTCTCCAAGATATGCCATAAATCTGAGTATTAACATTCTAGGATTCACCTATGTGCAACAATAAAAAAATACTAAATACCTTCATGAAGGTATTGACGCCAGAATTTTATTATTTTTCATAGATTAGTCACACTTCATACTAAGGATATTTTTATCTTAGCGTCATGATGACAAAGTGTTTAAGACCTATTGCCATACTCCAAGTTCAAGTTTTGGTGCTCATTTGTGCCAGAAGCTATTTCTTGTTGATGCGACTGGAAATAAGTACCTGGTGATTTGAGAAAAGGAAGTCAAATGTGGCCAGATGTAATGCCAGATGTGATCATTCCTGGTTGTGCCTTTGACTAGATTAATGGGTCAGTTAAGTCAGGATTGACCTTTGCCTTTTTTATGTTTTAATAAACAGTGTATTATTTTTAGCCCAATGGGTCACTAGTTGCTTAGAATAATACTGAACATGACTATAATTGTTTATGCCAGCTTTCATAAACTCTCCATAAATGCACCATTAAAAGTTAGTTAAATCAACTCAATGGCTGGCATCATGACCTAGAAGCAGTGGTGGCCAACCTGCAGAATGCCTCCCACAGTTGGCACAGGCAACTGTTGTATACGGCATGTATGGCTTGGGCACTCAGTAAAGGGAGGCATCTGAATGGATGCTGGGAGCTTGAACCCCTCCAAGATGATGTTGTCAAGGGAAGTATCAAGTATCACCCCCAAGAACCTAGTTAACTGTTCTCTGGCCCTACAGCTGTCACCAAATTCAGGGTCGTGGATCCTCTCTTGCCACATAAAACTGCAGCAGTTGCAGAGCCAAAGAAGGGCTAACTTGGCTTTTGGAAATGACACTTCTATCACAGCAATATCTTGCACTTGTTCTGCTCTATGCTGCTGGCACCTTCAATCCCCCCTATCTCCATTTTGATGTCCAGGGCACAAAGTCCAGAGGGAGCAGGTACAGATCAGAGTGGCACTCAGGGAAGGAGCAGAGCTTAACTTGTGGCACACCTACCAAAAAAGGTTGGCCACCACTGACCTAGAGCCATAAACCCAGGACTCCACATCAGGAAGTCTTGAATTCTTTGCTTGGTTCTGCTTATGAATCACTGTGTGTGGTTAGAGAAGTTGTTACTTACTTAATCGCCCTCTGCATGGCACAGATTAATTAATAAGGAAGTGTTTACATAGTGCTTTAAATACAGAAAGTCCACTGAAGTCAATAGAAAAAGACTTTTTTTTAATGGAAGTGCTGTACGTGGTTAGTTAATACTGTACATCAGGGCTCTGAGCCTTCTTCTGGCTATGACTCAAAAATGGCCAAAAATAGGCCCATGACCCTTAACATGCCAGAAGGAACTGCAGTGTTTATGACACGGGAAGAAACACTGTGAAGGTTTATGTGTCTTCATGCAAGGTGTTGGGGCCTTGTCAGTGGGATATAAGGACTGAGGGTAGGGGAGCATCTCTGCTATACTTTCTTTACTGCTTGCACATCATTCAGCTCTAGGCAGTACTTGTGAAGGAGATAGAAAGTCCCAGTAGTCATAAGAAGTGCAGTGTAGCCTGCCTCAGAACTGAGCATGGTTGGGAGGGGTGAAAAAAGGGAAAGATTGGTTTTCAGGCCTAAGGATTACAGGGCATGAGTGAGCAGAAGGACAAAGGCGAGAATTGCTCTTCCGCGGCTCCTGCTGCACTCTAACCATAGCAAGATCTTACAGATTTGTTCCCCACATCAAGCCATGAAGTGTGGCCCAGCAGATGAATGCCTGTGACACACCCTGCTCCAATCATTTGTTTTTTATAAACATAGGGCCAAACTATGGTCTATCAGTACTGCATGTAGGGAGTACAACAAACCCTCTTATATCCTTGCGCTGACCACCAGCATAATGGATAGCAGGTCAGGAGCAGACACTGCAGGTCAGGAACATTCTCCTTGCCAGAAAAAGGGCAGGGAGAACTGGTAAGGTACAGGTGGTGTTTCGACTATACACTAAGAACATGTCATACATACTCTGAATCAGATATAGCTCAAGCCCAGCTTACAGTCTCCCCAAAGAAATGAGACATTTGGGAGGAAGATCCTGGATTTCTCAGGGTCCTGCACACTGCAAGTCAGTGCAGAGATACTCAAGGTAGCATGAAACAAGCTAGCTCAGGTATCGGAGGCAGTCTAGCTTATTTCCCTTCAGGATAAATGGGGTCACACTGAGCTCCACGTTTATTGTGGAGAAGCTGCTTCCTGAACTTGAGCTTGCAGTCTCCCTTCAAGGCCGCTGAAGCTGAGCCCTTCCAGGACTAGCTCACAAAGATGGAAGATTAGCCATACAATAGCTTCAGAGTTACACTGGTGCTGTGGTTTCCATGCTGAGCAGAGCGCCCCGCCCAGTGCTATTTGTGAAGTATAATGTCATATGGTTTAGAGTTTGCAGGAGCATAATCCTGCTCACCCCTATAGACTTTCTTTTGACACAAAGCTCCCATTTTTCTAACTGGAAGTGGGACTGCAGGATCAGACCCATAGGTTGGAGAGTGTCTTTCATTTTAAATTGGTTCTTATTGTTGGAAAGGACTGCCAAACAGCAGAAGTCAAAGTAAAGCCTTATGCTTTGTAAGAGGAATGAATAGCCTGCTTTATATAACCTTGTTCAGTGGTGTGGGAACTGCCCTCTAATACTGTTGTCCCTGTTTTCCTTGTTTTCTATTACATAACTTCTCTTTTGGGCAGAATTCTACTAAGTAGCAGTATTCAATAGCAGAAGAGCTACAATTTTGCAGGAAACAATTTCCACATTAGAACATATTCAATAGAGAAATAGCTTTGGCTATACCACGTATAATGTAGACATAAGAGTACTGGTAAGAGAGGGAGAAAGAGTGTGTGTGAGAGAGAGGATATGGCCCTTTAATTGGAATTAGAAAAATTCTATGCTTTGTCCTCATGGTGGAAGGAAAGGGTTTCATCTCCCCTCCAGCCATTCTGCACTTCTGCATAGGCTCCAGTTAATCAGACTATATTGTCATAAAGTAGACAAGAGTCAGCAATTTGCAAGTACAATTATTTAGCATGTTGTTATAAACATAGGTATAGTATATGCTCACAAAACCACTAACTAGAATCCAGCTAAAAGACTGGCCCCATATAAATCCTGTTGTGTATATTAGACTGTCTTTAACAGAAAGTGGTATCTTTCTTTCATCTTTTAGGCTACGTCAAGTATGAGTGAAATACCCAGTCTTTTCATGAGCATGTGTTTGATCTAAAATTGCTGAGCTTTTTGAATTCAGGAAAAGAGATTCAGAACATCCTGCTGTCTCTCCCAACTTATCCCTATTACCTTTAATATCACCATAAACCATGTGATGTTGTACTTCACAAATAGCAATGGGCTTGATACTCTGCTTGACATGGAAACTGCAGACTAGGAGCTCATTGAATTATGTCACAGATTTTTGAAGAAACCTTAAGAAAAGTGTGGAGATGTAAGTTGATGTGGGCAAAATGTTTTGAGTTTTGGCTTTCTTCAAATGATTCCCAAATTCTTTCCACAATGGACCCCAAAAAAGTTTACAAAGTGTGTGTGTGTGGAGGGGGAGACTGTGTGGAACAAATTCAGCTCCCCCTCCCCACACACACACACTGCTGAAGGAGAGGGTACTTTTCCTTTTACTCAGTAGGTCAGTGGTGGGGGCCCTCACCAAGGATGTGTTCTCCTTCCTCTGTGGAAGAGGGTTTGAATCTGTATCTCCTACCACCCAGGAGCGGGTTCTAACTATCAGGCTGCTGGCTTTTCTGGGGTGGGTTTTTCTTACTCTCTCCTGTTGGAGCTATTTTACTTTGACTATAAAAAATAATAATATTCATTGAAATGGTGATGGACCCAAACGTCCAAGTCCTTAAGTGCTTGCCCTTACCAGTAATCTATATGATATTCTGAAGTGATGCTCTGTACCAGAGTGGCCTGTCCCATTAAGAAAGGGCAGCCTACCCTGCTAATGATGGAGTGCCCCATTGGGACCTTAAAACCCCAAAGGAGACAGTTGAGAAGAGGCAATACTGAGGGAACAGTTCAAGGAAAAAGGAAGGCTACAAGCTGAGCTGTTTGCTGTATGAAGGGACCTGGCTGCTGTGCTGGGGCCAGAGCCAAAGGGCTCCCCACCTAGTGCCCGGGACAGGGAAGAAGGGTTTGCCATTGTGTGTTTATTTGCTTGCATAAGGACTGTGATTTATTGTTTTTTTGAAGAAGGCTGGCTGAAGAGCTCTGTAAGGAGCAAACCCCTTCTGCAGAAGCCAGCAGCAAAGCAACCCACTTTCAGGTACCCTCAGGTTCTTCTCTTGAGGTTGTTCCACTTCATTAACATACTTAAATATTCATTGAGCCAGAGAGAGTGAGTGAATTACTGAGCAATTAGTGACAGAGAGGGGGGACAAGGCAGAGCTCTACAATGAGTTTTTTGCTGCAGTGTTCCTGAACAGGGCTCAGGATAAGTCTCCTAATGGGTTCTTAGATGGGCATCAGAGGGACACCAGCCCACCAACTGTGGACGCTGACTTGGTGCAGAGTCACTTGGATGGACTGGAAGTGTTCAAGTCAGCGGACCTGGATAAGCTGCATCCAAAGGCACTGAAGGAATTGGCTGGTGTCATAGCAGAATGACTGGCACTACTGTTTGAGTGCTCATGGCACTCAGTTCAGGTCCCAGAGGACTGGAAAAGGGCCAATGTGGTCTCTGTTTTCAAGAAGGGAGGAAGGACAATCTGAGTAATTATAGGCCAGTCAGTCTCACCTCCATCCTTGGAAAGGTCTTTGAAAAGATTATGAAGGATCATATCTGTGAAAGTCCAGTGGGAAAAATAATGCAGCAGGGAAACCAGCATGGATTTGTAGCAGGTAGATCATGCCTGACCAATCTGGTTTTGTTTTATGACAGGGTCACAAAATGCTTAGACGCAGGAGTAGAGGTGAATGTCATTTTCTTGGACTTTAGCAAGACCTTTGTTATGGTATCTCATCCTATTCTCATTAATAAATTAAGAGGCTGTGATATAAATGTTTACACAGTCCGGGGGATGGCAAATTGGCTTAGTGGTCGCACCCAGAGAGTGGTAGTAGATGGGTCAGTATTGACCTGGAAGGATGTGGGTAGTGGGGACATTAGGGTTGGAAGGGACCTTGGAAGATCATCGAGTCCAGCCCCCCGCCCAAAGGGCAGGAAGTCAGCTGGGGTCATAGGATCCCAGCAAGATAAGCATCCAGTTTCATCTTGAAGGTGTTCAATGAAGGCGCTTGAACCACCTCCGGTGGCAGGCTGTTCCAGACCTTGGGGGCTCGGACAGTAAAGAAGTTCTTCCTTATGTCCAGCCTGAAACGGTCTTGTAGTAGTTTGTGACCATTCGACCTCGTCATCCCTTGGGGTGCTCTGGTGAACAAACGTTCCCCCAGATGCTGGTGGTCACCCTTGATAAACTTGTAGGTGGCCATCAGATCACCCCTGAGCCTGCGCTTTTTCAGGCTAAAGAGCCCCAGGGCTCTCAGCCTGTCATCGTAGGGTCTGCTTCCCTGACCTCTGATCATGCGCGTGGCTCTTCTCTGGACTCTCTCAAGCTTCTCCACATCCTTTTTGAATTGTGGAGCCCAAAACTGGACACAGTACTCCAGCTGCGGCCTCACTAAGGCCGAGTACAGGGGGAGAATGACGTCCCGGGATTTGCTTGAGAAGCATCTATGGATGCAAGCCAGCGTTTTGGTCGCTTTACTAGCCGCCGCATCGCACTGCGATGATACTAAGTCGTGGTGTGAAGTGCGCACTCTGGAGGGAAGGGAACAATTGAAGGCAGACCTGGACAGGTTGGAAAAGTTGGCAGTACACAATAGGATGCAGTACAACAAGGACAAGTGCAGAGTGCTGCACATAGGGCGCAAAAATACGTAGCAGATCTACTGGCTGGGAAGTGACCCTCTCAGCAGTACAGAAGTGTAAAGGGATCTGAGAGTCATAGTGGACTCCAAGATGAACATGAATTGTCAGCGTGATGAAATCATCAGCAAAGCTAACCGCACTTTATCATGTTTTGCACGCTGCACTTCAAGAAGGATGTTGATAGACTCAAGAGGATCCAGAAGAGGGCCACTTGTATGGTTAGGGGCTTACAGGACAAGCCCTATAAGGAGAGATTGAGGGACCTGGACCTCTTCAGCTTCCACAAGAGAAAGCTGAGAGGTGATATTATGGCAGCCTACAAATTCATTAGGGGGATGCAGAAAGGGATTGGAGATGCTGTTCACCAGGGTGCCTCTTAGGGTAACAAGGAACAATGGTCACAAACTGACAGAGAGCAGATTTAGGCTAGACATCAGGAAAAACTTCTTCACAGCAAAGGTGGTCAAATTTGGAATAGGCTTCCAAGGGAGGTGGTGCTCTCCCCTACCTTTAAGAGGAGGCTGGATAGGCATCTGGCTGAGGTCATCTGACCCCAGCAGTCTTTCCTGCCTAAGTGGGGGGTTGGACTTGATGATCTGTTGAGGTCCCTTCCAACCCTAGCATCTATGAATCTGTGAATGGCTCTACAGCTTGGTGATTATCACACCCTCCTAAGAGATAGCAAACATGGGATCCTGCCCATTTTAATAAATAGTTGAGCATTTTATACATAGAAGAATTGCTCTAACTGAAGAAACTGAGAGCAACCCACCCAATACCTGCTTGATACTCTCCTGGGCAGTGATGGATGTAGGTTCAAATCCCTTCAATTCCAGATTCAGGACCTGAGCCTGGGTCTCATTCATCCTGAGTAAGTGCTATAACCACAAGGCAACTGGCTAAAAGTGGATTCTCTACTATACAGGCTTAATAAATCTAGCCCTGCATTATTTTTGCTTTCATTACAAAATAAAGCTTTCTGCTTTGGGTTGAACTAATTGTTTTGTTCAGCCACAAATAAAGTATGTTGAGGCTTCCCTGGTCCATAAAAGCAAAAAATTACTTTGGCTGCATCCAGCAGTTGTTTTAATTGTTTGTCTTGACTGCCAAACTGAAAGTCAGTTCTTTGCAAGGTCTTAGATATAAAATTAAAAGAAACAGATATGAGAATTGAAAAAGCTTTTTCAATGAAAGGGCCTATATATTGGCAGGGAAGAATCTGCTTTTAACAGTGTTCTTCAATAGATAAATGTCCTCAAATATCAACAAGCCCATGAGAAATAGTGTCTAGAAGGACATAAAATGCCCCATCCATGAGCCTTAACCACATAATAGATAACTAAAAATATAACTTCTGGAACTAAATGTCACCATATCAAGAATATCTCCCCCAGTCTGTGCCTGCCAGTAACAGAGGAAGAAGGGGAAAGGCTGTGAGGCATCCTCACCACACATTCAAATGTTTTCATACTTGCATCTATTTATAGAAAATGTTATAAAAAATTAACCAAATGGAACAATCATTCTTAGCTACAGAAAGAATTTCAGTGGGAAAAGATATTTTACTCTTTTCAAAAGCTGCATGCATTTTAAATGGAGACAGTTGGAAAAAAAAGGGGGGAGGGTTGTGAAAAGTTCTTCCTTACTCTTTGTTGATTTTTAAAAAATAATTTCTGGCCAGCTCTATTTGTAGAACTGAAATAATTTCTAGAAATGATTTCATAATCTGTTCCTTTGTTCATTTATTCTTACTTAGTATACATTGTGGATATATTTCTACTAGTAAACTGTAGTAAGGTGCCCTTGCATTGATCGCTTGAGGCATAAAGTACAGTCCTTCTTAATAAGACTGAGATAAAGGTGGGATGAAGATGAGACGAGGTGCTCATAGGAGGTACAAGATAGACTGCAATGAGGCCTCTGTTCAGCAAAATGTGCATGTGTGTTTAAATCCATCCCCGTTTCGAAAAGCTTTACTTTCAGCATGTACTAAAGTCTTCTTGGGACTGAGATGGATTTGTGGAAGCTCTGTATCACTACATTGGCAACATTAAAATGCCCGACCACCTGGGCGATAGTGATCATCGTCTGCTGGAATTCACCATCCAGCGCAAGGTGGCGAAAGCCTCCAGCAAGGCAGCAGCAGCCCTCGACTTCAGGAGGGCGGACTTTAATGAGGTGAGAAAACTAGTGGGGGAAGCACTGAGGTCCCAGAGCAGGAGGGAGTTGTGTGTCCAGGAGGAGTGGTTGTTCCTTAAGGAGATGATCCTCTAAGCATAAAGGGAAGTAATCTCTACACGAGTCAAAGTGGGCAAGAGGGCACAAAGGCCCCAATGGCTCACCAAAAACATCTGGGAATGTCTCCAAACAAAAAAGGAGGCATACACCTGTTGGAAGGGAGGGGCCATCACAAGAGGGGGCTATACCTCGGTAGCTCAGGAATGTAGGGAGGTGGTCAGGAAGGCCAAGGCGGAAATGGAGCTGGGACTAGCGACCCAGATCAAGGACAACAAGAAGTCCTTTTTCAAATACATAGGGGGGCAAAAGAAGGTGCCAGGTAACATGGGGCCTCTGCAAGACATGCTAGGAAATCTGGTCATCTCAGCTGACGGTAAACCTGACATATTCAACAATTTCTTTGCCTCCGTATTTCTGAGGAGGGACCCAGATATCTCCCCCACTGGCACCCCCGAGGGCCCTGTGGGTGGCACACCCAGGCCTAGGGTTAATGAGGACCTTGCCAGGGAACTTCTGGAGGGACTGGATGTATTTAAATCTGCAGGTCCTGATGATCTCCACCCCCGAGTGCTGAAGGGACTAGCAGGGGTCATTGCGGGACCTCTGGCACAGCTCTACGAACACTCATGGTGCTCAGGCGATGTGCCGGAGGACTGGAAAAGGGCCAATGTGGTCCCCATCTTCAAAAAAGGGAGGAAGGAGGACCCAGGAAAATATAGGCCCATGAGTCTTACCTCGGTTCTGGGGAAGCTTTTAGAAAGAATTATCATGGCACATGTCCAGGAAGGGCCAGCAGGGGAGGTTATGCTCAGGGGCAACCAGCATGGGTTCATTAGGGGCAGGTCTTGTCAAACCAACCTGGT
>NW_005842167.1:1455561-1480440 GCF_000455745.1 Alligator sinensis | reverse complement strand
ACCAGCAGGCATTGGGAGAGTCCCTGTTCCCCCGAGCACTCCTGGGAGTTACAAGAAACAACGGACACAAGCTAGTGGAGGGTAGTTTCAGGCTAGACATTAGGAGGCGCTATTTCACTGTCAGGGAGGCTAGGACCTGGAACCAACTTCCAAAAGAAGTGGTGCTGACTCCTACCCTGGGGGGCTTTAAAAAAAGGCTGGATGAACATCTGGCCAGGGTCGTTTGACCCCGGTACTCTTTCCTGCCACGGCAGGGAGGCGGATTAGATGATCTGCTCAAGTCCCTTCCGACCCTACCAACTATGAAACTATGAAAATAAAAATATGAGTGAACCAGGCTTTTCATTGGAGAAATATATAAAAGCACACGTTGGAAACTGTAGTTATATAGGGCTAGATTCAGCAAAGGACTTAAGTCCCCAGAAGTTAGGCATCATAGTGCCTGACTTGTAGATACCTTCAGACTAGAACCCAGAATGCTGTATGAGGTGCTTATGCTCCTCATACAAAGCCTGGTGGGAGTTAGGTGCCCCAGAATGAGATTTAAGGGGATCCCTACACCTAGTGAGAAGTTGCCTGTTCAACTAGGAGAGGGGTGAGATTTTAGATCCACCGTTTCCATTGGCTAACTTTAAGTGCAATGGTGGATCTAAAATCTCACCCATCTCCATAGTTGAACCACCTGACTCAAAGCTGTGGGCAGGCACTTCCGTCTACTGCAGATCCACAGCCTGAAATTATTCCCTGAAGGTAGTTGCCTACGGTCATGTTTTCAAGGTAGTTAGTAGGACTCCTTTTTTATTTGAAAGGGAATAAAGCAGTCTTCTTTCTTTTTGAATAGTAGCCTCTGCACTGAAGCACCCTTGTGCCCCAGCCAGCTTCTCCACTGTCTACACATGCACTACTGCAGAATTTTTTACTCTGTAGCAGGAGAGTACTTGTATTTACAAGTACTAGTATTTACAAGTACTCTCCTGCTGCAGAGTAAATTAGTTATTCCAGCCTAATAGGGGTGCATGTGCAGACATCAAGGGCACCTATAGCTAGGGTTACCATAGGTCTGGGTTTTCCCGGACATATCCTCTTTTTTGGCCCCCTGACCTCCTGACTGGGCTCATAGTTTCCTGGTTGGTAGGGTCAGAAGGAACCTGAGCAGATCATCAAGTCTGACCCCCTTGCCATGGTAGGAAAGAGTACTGGGGTCAAACAACCCCGGCAAGGTGTTCATCTAGCCTCCTTTTAAAGCCCCCCAGGGTAGGAGCCAGCACCACTTCTCTTGGAAGTTCGTTCCGGGGCCTAGCCGCCCTGACAGTGAAGTAGCGCCTCCTGATATCTAGCCTGAATCTACCCTCTGCCAGCTTGTGATCGTTATTTCTTGTCACTCCTGGTAGTGCTCGGGGGAACAGGGACTCCCCCAATGCCTGCTGGTCCCCTCTGACTAGTTTGTAAATGACCACTAGATCCCCCCTCAGCCTTCTCTTGTGGAGGCTGAACAGGTTCAGGTCCCTTAGCCTCTCCTCATAGGGCCTGCCCTGCTGCCCCCTGATCATGTGGGTGGCCCTCCTTTCGACCCTCTCCATATTGGCCACATCCCTCCTGAAGTGCAGCTCCCAGAACTGGACGCAGTACTCCAACTGTGGCCTGACCAGTGTCATAGAGGGGGAGGATCACCTCCTTGGACCTGCTTGAGATGCATCTGTGGATGCATGACAAGGTACGGTTGGCCTTCCTGACTGCGTCCCCACACTGTCGGCCCATGTTCATTTTGGCATCAGTAATGACTCCAAGATCCTTTTCTTCCTCTGCACTGACAAGAAGGGAGTTCCCCGGCCTGTAGGTCTGCTGCTGGTTCTTCCCCGCCAGGTGCAGCACCCTGCACTTGTCAGTGTTGAAACCCATCCTGTTCTCATCCGCCCACCCCTGTAACATGTCTAGGTCTGATTGCAGCCTATTCCTCCCTTCTAGCGTGTCCACTTCCCCCCACATCTTAGTGTCATCTGCGAATTTGAACAGGCTCATTTGATAAGCTTTAGTTAAAGTGCTCTCACTCCCATTTTGAAATGTAAGGATGCTGAATAAACATGATGCCAAGGATGCTGGAGTGCTCTAATTAGAACACTCTAGCAGACTCGATTAATTAAGTCTGTTCTGACATATTCTAATTAAAACACAATGGAGCAGGTGTTGGACACGTGTATAGATGCCCCTACTGAGTAGAGTACTCCTCTAGGAAGAGGGAGACCTGGGTCATGTGTCCCCTTATTATGAGAGGGTTCAAACCATCTCACTCAGAACTGTGCCTTAATCACTAGACTTGTGGCATGGCAAGGCCAGAGCTCTCTCTATCCTTCTTGTGGAAATGGGTACACCAAAGAAGGCAAGAATTAGGGAGGCAAAAAGAGAGCACAAAGGGAGCCTGACTATGTATCTGAGTGGTTAGAACATTCTGCTAGGGTGACTCCTGGGTTCTACCCCTGTTTCAAGGACTCTTCTTGTATTTACATTAAACAGTATTTGAATAAAACACAGACACTGGCCTGGGAATTGGCACCAGAAATCAGGACTCCCTTGTTCCTGGGGAACTCCTAACAGCTGGGCTACAGAGTCAGTCCCATTTTCCTTGGGCACTCTCTCTAGTCCCATGACTTTTGCATCTTTGGCTGCCATGAGAGGTGTTGGGGTGGGGGGGTTCTCTACCCTTCTAGTCCTTAGTGCAGAGTTCTCAACCTTTTTCTTCTGGTTCCCCATCCCTGCCCACATGGCTCTGGGTGCAGCCTGATTTGGTGACCGAATATTCAAATCCAGGTCAAATCAGAGGACCCTTTAATCTTTCCTAATCTAATTGGAACCCTCCAAATAGATCCGGAGAGATTCAGAAAGATTCAGCGATTCAGACATAGACACAGCTTGAAATGTTTTTTCTACATACCTCTAGGCAGCAGGTGGCTCATAAATGCTGCAATGCTGGGGTGCATGGAGTGTCCCACAGAAGCATGGGGGGCTCCCCAGCACATTCAGCAGCAGACCCAGAAGTGGACCAGAAGCACGTCCAGTCCAGTTTTGGGTCCACTGGAGAGTGTGTGGTGGGGCCCCCCTGCACCTCCCAGGCTTGGCAACTGGTGTCTTCTGGGTCTGGGGGGGGGCCCCAGGGTCCCCCCGCAGCCAATAGCTGAGCCAGGGAGGTGGAGGGGGCCCCCCAGTGCACTCCCTGAAGGACCTGGAAGTGGACCAGAAGTAGTTCCGGTCCACTTCCAGGTTTGCCGCCAAGCATGTGGGGGGGCCCTGCTCCATCCACCCCAGCATCACAGTGTTCATGCCTGGTACCTCAAAGTATGTTAGAAAAAACATTTAAAGCTGTATCTATGGCTGAATTGCTGATTCTCCAAATCAGCATCAAATCTTCAGATTCAGATTTGGACAAATCTAACTGGGGACAGTGATCCGAATCAATTAATTGAATCACCGTCCCCGATCTTAGCCGAATCTGAATCCAAATCTGAATTGAATAGGGCCCGTTTTGCACACCCCTACTGGGTTAACTGGAGGTGCCCTTCTGCATGAGTCTGATAAGGGGCTCAAACTCATGCTTCTGGACATAAGATGTCTTAAACACCACACCCCGTTTAATACAACACTCTGAAAAAATCAGCTGATACACAATTTGCTCGTGTCAAGCAAGAGGAAAGTAAACAAGTGTCCAATTCCTCTAAATTTACAAAGGACTTTGTTTCTCACCACAAGTAATTCTCATTGGATCTAAAGTGTTAAACATTCTAAGAGATTAGCTTGCAAAGAAATTATTACTACACATCTAAGGGAATTTTTTCATGTGCAGTTATGGCAATAGTCATCTATTCTGAATCTCAGTGAAAGCTATAGGGCACAGTGGGATGTACTTACCATGAGAGGGGCTGAATTTAGTCTGACATGTCTTTTAAAAGGAACATTACTTGAAATTTTATGCATGAAGGAAGAAAAACATAAGGCCCTTGAACCTAGAAATAGCTGCAGAGAAATAAACAGAATGACAAAGCAGCTTTTTAAAGGTGCTCTAGCTCTTATAAAGAGGCCCTGGCAATTTTTCCTGCTTGTTTATTGCCCTTAAGAGTATTATGAATGACAATAACTGGCTTTCCCTGTTTTGCTGGAGTTTCCTGTGAAGACCTGAAGATGTTTTTATTAGGAATCTTAGAAAGAGCTTTCTTGCTCTGAGGGTGGTTAAGCATTGGAACAGGCTACCTACTTAGAAAGTTTGCGGACTCTCTATCCCTGGAAGTCTTTAAGAGCAGGTTGGACAAAGTCTAGAACAGGTTACACAGGGATGATCCAGCCGTAAGGATGGGGTTGGGCTAGATGAAATCCTGAGGTCCTTTTCAGACCTACTCTTCTATAATTCTATGTACCACACAACCAACAACTATGGAGAAAGAGGTTTTAATTCTTTAACAGAACTTCTCATCTCCCAGCTGTTTGTGGAGTGCCACAGCTGTTAACAGGGAAAAAATGTATAGAGAAGTAGGTGTGGTTGCAGAACAATTAAGTATTTAATTATTAATAATGATGTGATTCCATGAAAATTCATCCATACACAGAAGCTGTATTCTTTAACTGTATCAGTAAAGTTAAAGATGTACAGCATTCCTAGTGGGTTATAAGAAAGCTTATGTTGGTATAAAACTGATTCTATTATGAGAAAGGCAATAAGCTATTTCCAGCACCTATATACTAGTATAATTGTGTCCAGAGTTGGATGTCAGCATAGCTAGATTACTTAAATAATCACACTCCTCACCATAATAAGTATACCAGTAGAAAAAGATGTTTTCTAGTCTAGCCTTACTCTGTGTAGTCCACTTTCCTTTCTATTTATTTTCTCCTTTCTCCAAAGGCAAAGTCTAACTGACACTGTCATGTGCTGTACAATCAGGAGCAAGGAATACAGATAGGCACCTATGGTTGCCACATAGTGCTTTAACAGTAATAAATGAGATGAGATATAGAAGAGTCAACCCAGCTTTCATTAATGAAGAAAAAATCAATACTTATTTAGGACCCTAATATAGCAAAGCATGTATGTGTGTGCTAACTTTACAGCTGAAATAACACGTTCTTTACAGATGCCATTCCTCCTCTCATACCAGTGGATGCAAATACAGGTGCAGAACTCATTTACTGACTCATATTCATTATCTCCAATTCATCATGCTAGTTCAGATCGACTGTTTCCCAACTATTATACATTCAACCTCTTCATATTCAAGTGCTGTTTCAAAATCCAAACTGGCCTCTACTTTAGTAATTTATGACATAATTTTTCACCTGCTTGATTAGCGAGCTAAGGGACTCCACTGGGCAACAAGCAAACATAATATTATTGGGAAGAAAACCAACTAAGAGATACTAAAACAAGCACATGCATACACAAATACTAGCCTTTGGTTTGATAACTATCAAGACGGACCAAATAAGACACAAGGGGAAGATTTATAAAACCACGCATGTATTGAAAAGTACCCCTTTATGATTGATAACAAGTTTGTGGGATTATAGAATCAAAGAAATGTAGGAATCAAAAGGTCATCCCTCTGCTCTAAGGCAGAATCAAGTAAACCTAGATTTTGAATTGGTTACTTCTGGGATTCCTTTAAAGGGTCAATAAATATTCAATAAATGTTTATCCTTCTAAGAAACAGTTGACACAGTTCTACAGTGGAGGTAAATGTCTAGAAGACAAAGTGTTGCAGTGAGTGGAAAGTTAGTATTACAAGGTTGACTAAAGAACAGGAAATAAAGCCTTCCCTGCAATATTTTAAAGATAAAACAGAAATAACAATATGTGCTATTTAGGACTGAATCCTGTGTTCAATATTGTGAGCTTCACTAACAAAGTCCTATAATCTTCAGATACACCTCTAAGGTTAGAGTCTGATTTTCATGATTTATGTACATGATATAAAGGAAGTATTTTCAGGTTGGATAACCTTATATTGCAACAATAAATACCAAGGAACAGCAGTTAAGTAGAGATTATTCATGTTAGTTAATTGCCTGATTGAAAAGATGGAAAGTTCAGCAAAGATATGCTCAGTGCATAACAATGATTTATGAACCACTTCACTAAGGAAGAAAACACAGAAAAAAACAACAACAAAAGCAAAAGCAAAAGCAAAAAATAAATAAATCAGGCATATCCACTAGTGGAAACATACTGGTGCCACTTAGTGATCATTAGGAAGTGCAGCAAGCTATGGAGTTATTTTGCAGGACAACATTCCAAAAAGCTTTTAGACCTAATTTGCAGCTTTAGTGAAGAAGACAAACAAGATGCCAGCTTATACTGCTAGCAGAGGACAGTGTAAATCAAAGGAAATGGTATTGCTACAGACAGGTACTGGTATAGTGTATACACTGTGTTTGGTGGAACTGAGTGTAAATTGAATTGTAAATAAATGTGGCTCACCATGCTTAGATTCTATAACAGGTCAAATACCCAAGATTCTCAAAGATGGCCACTCACTACATTTCAAGAATATTCCATGTATTAGTGTGCCTGGTACTGTTCATTTCATTGTCTATGTTTTATTTTTATTAGCCACCAATACCAGGTAACTCCTCTCAGTCACAGAGACAAAAACCAACAGCTCAAGCCTAGAGGTCTTGGGTCTTCTTTGGTATTCATCACAGTGTGATGAATCAATGCCTCTGATATCAGGAAGGGGACATACTTTCTTTCCTCCCCCTTCCCCCCGCCCCTCTCAGTTCCAGTCCCCATAGTATTTAATTGATTTATTTATGTATATGTTTATATTTGTTCTGTTATTGTGGGAAGATTAGCCTGAAGGTGGTGAAATGATGCTGATCTCTTCCAGGAGAGTGTTTCAGATTCAATGGCTTTCAGATGGACTCTCAAAGACCTGTGCTGCTATCACTGGCTATGTTGAGAAAAAAAATTATCCTACTCAGAGCTAGGAGTAGTTCCCAAAACTTTCCATTATAGAACTCTGGGTTCAGCTACTTTTAACTTTAAGCTTAACTGTTCAGACTGCAGTTTTCCATGCTAGGCGTTTGCCACACAGACTTTTTTCTAAGCTTTAGCTAAAACAATTCAGGCATTTCCAAAAAACAATGGCAAGGAAGGAAAAATAATGGGAAGGAAAGGAATGGGAATGGTTAGGAAAGAAATGTACTGTTTTTCCTACACAAAAAAATTATACAGTCATTTTGTTGGCAACATCTATTGTGGTGCCATAGCAAGGGAGGGGTGAGTGGGCTGACCGTTCCGGACACCAAAGCAAAGGGGCACCAACAAGTGCTTCCCAGCTGGGGTGGGGTGCAGGATGGAGCCATGAATGGCTCATTGGGGGGGGTTATGGGGGGGCACGGGGACGAGGGGAGGGCAGCTCCTGTTGCTGCATGCATTCCCAAGCAAGCATGTGCCCCCTGGATCTGTGCATGGGGAGAGGGCGGGCTGCCGCTGTGGGCTTTGTACCGGGCACTAAACTTCATCACTACAGCACTGGTCTATTGTCACCGTATTACAAAGTAAGGGCTTGCATTTTGGCAGGGGCTTGTCCTGTTGCAAGGAGGTGTTCTTTGCAATCCTTGTGACAATCAAATTTGGAAAACCTCAGA
Organism: Alligator sinensis; assembly: GCF_000455745.1. Classification (NCBI taxonomy): domain Eukaryota; kingdom Metazoa; phylum Chordata; order Crocodylia; family Alligatoridae; genus Alligator; species Alligator sinensis. Next base: position 1,472,808 of record NW_005842167.1, on the reverse strand, counting down.
AAAAAATCAGTTCGTATATGTACAATTCCTGTTGAGTCCATGCTCACAGAGCATGGTCTAGCATGGTTTAGCATGAGTCTATCCTCACAGCTCCCAGTGCTTTAACCATGCAGCGCAGCTGAGCATTTTCCAGCTGAGGGATGCAGAGACTAAGCAGGACTTTTTCTGCACTTGCTTCTGCTAGATGGTGCCATACAGAATAGGGACACTGTCTTCCCTGGTCTCCAAGGGTATCCTTTGCTAGCACTAAAACAGTGAGGATGAGAAGAAGGACTGACTCAAATGCAAAAGATCAAAGAAAGGGTTGGGGTTTGGGAAGAGGTACAGGGCAAAGAGGTAAGAGCCAGGGGTTCTAGGAACAGAGGCAGGGCTAGGAGCAATAGGAGAATGAACAGAGGGTTGTGGGGGAGGGGGATGGACATGGACTGGTGCTTGGAAGAGAAGACAAGGATAGAAGCTTGAGGATGGAAATCTGAGCAGAAAGGGGGAGAGAGAAAGAGAAGCCAGAAAGGTGGCTATAACATGCTTCTTTCTGGGAAATAGAAATAAACACTTTATTTCTGGGTCTTCACTTTCTTTGTCTCTAACCCATGTCTTTTCTGTCCCAGGAATGTTGTCTGGTCTACACAGACGGTCATGGCCTACTGGTAATACCATTTCCTCTGTTAGTTCTAATAGTAGAAGACTATGGTATGGATCCCAGCCCTACTGCTGTTGAAGGGATCAATCTGTTTCCACATATTGAATTTTGATTCAACTTTTACATTCCCAAAACCGAGAAAATAGAATCCTGTGCACTAAATGAGGCAGGAGCAAAAAACTGTATGAGATGCTGAACTGTATCACAGGGCATACCAGAACAGTGCAGTGCAGGCCCCAGGGCTGGTATGCCAGCTACTCCCCAGGAATGTGAGGTGTTCATTATTCTGGAATCACAGCCTGTTAATTACACCCCCTTCACATCTAAGCAGGAATCAGATTTACTGTTGCCTTGGTCAATATTCAGTAATCTGTAAGGAACAGATTAGAACTGAAGGGTCTCACTCCCTGTGTCAAGCCAGTCCATAGCTTGCAATGGGAACCGTCTGTGGTAAATACATTGGCCTGTCCACTTGTTCCCACAAGTGCAGAGGAGGCTCTGTACGTGTTTGTGCTTGTTCTCACCTGTGCATTTGTGCATATGCAAGCACCTGAATTTAAGCCTTCTTGGGTGTGCTGATAGTGCTTCTGCAGCACTCCTGAGTGCGTCACCATGAAGTGAGGCCTCAGCCACTTCCTCCCACTCTGTGCATTTAGCCTGGACCCACCCTGGGGACTTCCCCCACTGCTGCTGTCAAGATTGTTCTTTGGCATGCTTGAGAATGGCAGCAGGGTCACCCCTAGGGCAACTTCAGTACCTCACTTGTGGGTTTGGTGTGTGTGGAGTGGGAGTGGGTAGCAGGATAGTGTCACTGAGTTGTGCAGTTGAGAGCACCACATAAGAGATATAGATCCAGTCTTATAAAGCCTGTGCATGGATCTGCCCTTGTAGCACTGAGTTGCCCCAGGATTCAAGCACTGGAGGGTTTCTTACCAGGATCCTCAGTGCCATCTGGGCAATATCTTGTATGGAGGCCCCCTTAGCTCTTCACCATGACCCCTCAGAAACTGCACACTCAACATCTCCATCCATTTATCCACAGCCCTAGCCCTAGGTCACAGCTATTTTTCAATAGCTTGTTTTTGGGCCTGACACATACATCTGCCACAGAACCATGAGCATTTGTATACTCTTTGCTTCCATTCTCCTGCCTCCGGCAGGAAAAACCCTCCAGTATTTTCATCTGAGAGGGGCAGATGAAAATAAAGGCCCCATGATTCTTCCTCTTAACCAACTCATCAGAGAGTTTCCTAATTTATCAGTAATTGAAGCTCATCCTTCCTTCCTCACAATGCTGAACGGATCATTTGCAGCTGGGCCTTTGATCTTTGCTCACCCTCTCATGGACTGCCATGCTCCTCCTTAAGAGATTTAGCAGTACCAACTCCTCCTGCTCCAACTCTCTGTCTCTCCCAGACGCTCCTCCTTCTGCTTTCTTCACCATGACAATACTCTGACTGATGTCTTATGTACCTCAAAGTAAGGACTCTTGGTTTCATATACAACTCTCCCTGCCATAGACTCCCTGGGTGAACAGGGGCAAATCCTCCACCTTCTGTGTCCTGATGTCTAGAAATAAAGGACAACTCACTTCTGATATTTTCAAAACAACATTGGATGCCATTGGAACACAAATTGGGAAAAAATCTTGTCTGACTACCATTCCAAATGAGAGCTGTGAAGTACAAAGACAAAAAGAGAAACCAAGATGTTACCCAAACCAGAGAGCCTGCAATGGCAGGGAATTAATTTGAAAAAAATTAGCCAGATGATTGTAGCAGGTGATCTTCTATCCATACTGCAGAGGAAAACAAAAGGCACCCAGTGTCCCATCCAACCAGATACAGGGAAAAAGTCCTTTCCATCTCCAAATCTGATGATTACTTGAATCCTCAGCATGTGAGCAAGAGTCAGCAACTAAGCAAGAAAATGGAAGAATCGCTGTGCCATCTTGGAGCATTGTTCCACAAATATCCTGCTTCCACTCTAAACAATGCCTGAGGTCCTGTGGGAAATTGGCCTCCATCATCCTGAATCTGATGATGGAGACTGTGAAGATAGGTGTGACTCTATTGGGGGCATTCAACATTGTACTGTCTTACCCAGCATCAGCAGGTGAGGTTCTGAAATAGTATATACCAAAAGAGAGCTCAACGCCTGACGACTCCAGATTCTAGTATAGTTTGATACCGGTATATAAAATTTATAGAAACCACATCAATGTCAATTTGGCATGTGTCCAGGCCCTAAATTGTAAATACTTTGCCCCATCCGCCTTAAGTCTTGTCTGGGTAAAAGTTGTAGAAAGCTCATGAAGGTCTGGATCTATTGGATTCATACGTCTGAAACCCAGCTTCAGGTTCTTCTCTAGACAAAAACTGAGGGTTCTGGGCTGGGCTACAATTAGTCACTGTTTATAATAGCTTAGCAAATTATCTTTACAACAGAACTGACTCTATAAATTGCCCTGTGAGCCCAATATACTAGTTTTTGTAAAGGAAATTGCAAGATGACTTATGCATCAAGAAATACATGCAGACACATCTTTCTATTGAAGATTTTTTTCCTTTTGTTTTCTTAGCTTCTTAAGATCATTTTGCACATTTTAGCAGACTGCAGACATTTTAGTTGGTTGAGTCACTTAGAAATCACATAGCTGAAATAGCAGACCTGATCAGAGTTTGTGAAAAAGTTTTATGCCTATACAAGTGAAAGAGTAATACCACTGGTTTGACTCATACACTGTAGGAGTAGGTGCCAGTGTAAGCCTCCACACACATATCTGACAGTTCATCTCATTCCTTTTAACAAGCTGACATCTTTATTAGCACATAGGAGTGCCATTCTAGCTAGATTTTTTTAGGAGAATATATTCCTGCCTGGGTGAAAACAGGTTTCTTCAGTGAGTACCTCAAGTGAATCATACTATCAGCTATCTCATATTAATGCATATTGTACTGCTTAGAATAAATATGACAATTTTGCAATTAACATGAAACATTTGCATAATGGCTTTAAAACATTTAATCAGTAATAGAACAGATCCCAAGAAGTACCCTATCATGCTGCTTTTGAATTGGGCTGGATTGTCTTTTGGCATGTTTTTCTTGATGCCTGTGCCTATGCCATAAAGGTCAGTATTGCAGTCTTCAGGTGCTGAGACATGATCTCATGTAATGTGGAAAGGATTCTGGATGTAAACAGCTGTATTTGAAACCTGGTCAAAAATGCTCAAGAGAGGCTGAGTACAACACAAATACTTAATAAAATTATCCTTATCATTATATTTTGTGTAATGTCATAACATTGCAGGATGCCTTCACAGTTTGAAAAAGACAGATGCTGGCTCCTGCCTCAGTCTCTGTTTGCACCTCAGCAGCCAGAGCAATATTACAGCAGTTCAGTAATTTTCCAGTGGAAAGTTTTTTCTGTGGTAAAGTACTAATTTGGTAAAAGGAAAACATTTGGGGGAAATGCATTAGATAACACTTTGCAAAATACTAGTTAAAAAAGTTTAAATTCAAAATTTTTGGTCCTGACCTTTTTGAAACACATTTTTTCCATTTTCTGATTCAAAATGACTATTCTGTTTTGTATTATAAACTGCATTATTAAAAAAGTCTAAATTGATGAACACTTTTTGATTTTTCTGAAACCAAAGCATCTCTATTCACCAGAAACAAATTCTCCTTTGAATTTTAGTTCACAGGAAATTTTTAAGTTCCTTGGGTTTTGTTCCATTCTAGAACAGAAAAAAAAAATGAGTCACAGCCAACCCTTGAAACGATTTTCACACATTTCTGCTTAATATAAAACAGTTCAGCTAAACAGAAATATATTATTTTTAAACCAATGTAGAATGCAGAACATAAAACTGCCATATTGGGTCAGACCAAAGGTCCACTTGGCCCGGTATGCTTTCTCCAATACCGGGCATTAGGGCTGTGCAAAATTTCACCGGCAGTTTTGTTTCAATGCACTTTTGACTGGTTTCAAGCTCAAAACAGCAAAATCAAAATGAAACAGAGAGATTCGAAACAGCCTCAAAATGAAAAGAGGCAAGTTGAAACGTTTCAAAATTTTTGAAACGTTTCGAGTTTTGAAGCTCAAGCTGGGCTTGCCTGCAGGGAAACAGAAACTAAAGTAAGGAGAGGGAGGGGGAAGGGTGGAGATTGGGGGAAGGAGTGCTCTCATTATTGACTGTGTAGTTGGCCAGTGACTGTCATCCTTTCCTGAGATCCCTTCCAATCCCAGTGCTCTGTGGGAGGGATGGACAAACTGCATAAAAGGCATCATTGTTTGAAATGCCCTGCTTTCTGCCTTGGTGTCAGCTGAGTGAGGGCACACCTTAACACACACAGTGTCACCCACCCATGTCATGAGTGTTGCCTGTCAGCAGCTAGAGGTGCAGGGCCCCAGAACCCAGACTCTCCCTGCACCTATCTCCTTGACAGCTGGCAGGCTTCGTGGCCACAGCAGGGCCTAGCAGGCCTGCAGTTTTCACCCTTCTCCACCTTAACACACAGTGTCACTAATGTCATGAGTTTTGCTTGTCTGCAGCTTGAGGTGCAGTTTCCCCCAAGCCCCTGCATCTATCTTCCTGAAACTTGGCAGGCTTTGTGGCCTCAGCAGGGGCTGGTACGTCTGCAGTTTTCACCCCACTGTGATTTAACACATACATGTGACATGAGTTTTTTGATTTCAAGACTTTGGGGTGCAGTTTCCCTGAAACCCCTGCACTTATCTCCTTGAAACTTGGCAGACTTCATGCCTTCAGAAGGGGCTACCATTCCAGCAATTTTCATCTAAATCATCCCAAAAAGTACAAAGTTATAGGCTGTTTTGAGTGTGTCCCCGTTATAGCCTATGGGCGAAACGTCTTAACAGCATCAAAACAGCGAAACTGTTTTGAATCGAAACAAAATTCGAAATGAAACACGGTTCCATTGAAACGTCAAAATGCAAGTTGAAATGGAATGGTGCCATTTCATACAGCCCTACTGGGCATGTCTACACAAGATGTTTACTGTGGAGCTGACTAATTAGCTTCACAGTAAAAGTTGCATGCCTACACGTGTGCCCTTATTAGGCTGGACTAAACTAATTAATTCCACAGTGAAGCAGTACTTGTAAATGCAAGTACTGTCCTGTTGCAGAGTTTTTTATTCTAGCAACAGGATAGCAGTAACAGTGCACATGGAGATGCTCCCCCTGCTGGCTGGGGCACGAGGGTGCTTCAGTGTAGGGGCTGCCTGCCAGCTGGCCCCATACTGGAGCATCCTCATGCCTCAGCCAGCCCTCTCTGGAGCATGTTGAGCCAGGGGGAATAGCCCCCAGGCCCCCTGCCAGCCAGGGCTGCTCCAAGCCGGCTCAATATGCTTCAGTCCTGGGTGCACATTCAAATGGCCCACCTGGGAGCAATAAACTGCAGGAAAATAAGCACCAGAATTTATTGCTTTACATTAATTGCATGTGTAGATGAGCCCAGTAACAAGTAGTGGGTGATTTAGAGGAAGACTATAAGAAGCAAGCCACGTAGAGTGCCCTGATACACCCTGCCACTTACCAGCAGTCTTAGGTTTAGTGATTTCCTACACATAATGTCACATTTCTGACTCTTGCATTTAATATCTTCTGAAGGACTTAGCCTCCATAAATTCACCGAATCACTTTTTGAACAATGTTATACTATCCATAACACCCCATGGCAATGCCCTCCACAAGTTTAATTACAGAGTGAGTGTCTATACAGTATTTTGATTGATTTAAACAAAATCAGTTAAGAACCCTATTTAAATAAAACTGCCAGAACTTTTGTGTGCAGGGCAGGCCTCATACTGGTTATGCCTTCTCTTAAATTAGATTGTACGCACTCTAGGGCAGGAAGTGTCTCTTCCTTTTTGTTCATACAACACTTTGGACAATGGAGCATAAATCTTGGCTGGGATAGATAGAAACTACTATAATACAGCTCACAAAGATAGATTTTTAAATCTTGCAATTAGACATCTAGTATCATTTACATACCTAGAGGAATATTAGATACTTGTTCACTCCCACCCTACTATTTTATGAAGTTAGGGTCTAATTCACCATTGCCTTATTACAGGTCTTTGTCATCATGGACATGTCTATATGGCTTCCCTCCTGCCCCCTCTGGTCCATGGTTGACAAAGTAATCCCCACCTAATCACTTTCTCTTTGTGTACGAGAAACCACAGAGCTTTTAGCAGAGTGCATGGCTCAGAGTACGTGGCTCAGGCAGAGTACATAGCTCAGACCAGCTGGGAGTGTGTGATCGGATCATGCTGAAGCGCTCTGTTTTGGGACAACACAAGAAGGACATGGGGTGGAGTGAGGGGACTCAGGTCCACTTTGGGCCATGTCCAAGCCATTTAGTAGGCCTTATTTCATGTTTCTGATGTGCGCCAGTGGGAGATCTTAGGTGGAGAGTTTTTTTGCTAGTGGACCTAGGGTTGGGAGGGCAGCCTGGCAGACATGTCTTAGTAACCCCTTTGGATAGAGTGGTAAATTTGTGGGTCTATAATGACTTCAGAGAACCTGCACTGATGGAACAAAAAAAATCATATGATAGCACCAGACCAGTAGATTTTATCCAACAGGAATATGAAAATAATCTAAAAATCAGGCCTAGCTGCAATAAAAATGAGTAATCACAAAGTTTAGACATTTGAATTTATCACCAATATTTCTCATTTGTATTCTCATAGAACCTAGGGGGCTCAGGCATGAGCCAGGAGTTCACTACACCACATGCTGTCCAAGCAGAGAGCTGGAAGGCAGTCCCTGCCCAAGGATCTTCCAGCCTTAGGAAATTTAAATCTAATTTCAGTTTATGTTCATATTCTGCATCATCATGTGCAGACTGTTGTTTCCAGTCTTTGTTCTTCCCTGACAGAGGACCTATCCCCAGCACAGCTATAATCATAAGTATGGCCAATACACTGAACCTGAATCCTGTGTAATCCTCCTGATGAAGCCTTTTAACTACACCTCACTTAAAATGTTATTTATACCAAAATGTTGTGGTGTTTTATTAAACAGGGGACACAGTAAAGATGGGGCCAGAAAAATAGCAGTCCCTTCAGAAAAATAGCAGTCCCTCATCTTTTTAAAGTGTCAGCTTTCAAAAAGCAAATAGTTTCATTTTAGGAACCTAGACCTGCTAAGAACTCATCATTTCCATGGAAATGAGTGTTCAGTACCTCTCACATTTGTCTCTAAATACCTTACCTCTGTTTGAAATGTGGTATTAAATAGTCAATAGTTAAGTAGTCAACAGGCGTTTATGGTATGAGCAAAAAGCCCTTGTTTGGAAAAGCATTTGGGAGCTGAAAAATTATGAAGGGAGGAAGGAAAATCCAAGGAAGAATGAAGCTAACACCCAATGGGCTTTCCAACACTTTAACAAACAATCATATTTCCAGTTCTTCATCAGATAAGAATGTTTTGTGCACACTGGGCCAATTTACTTTGTAGCAGGAAAGTCTGCAGTTCAGCTCAGCCTACTACTTCCTGTGGGAGTCACTGCAAAATCCTCTGTCCTTCCATAGCCCTGACCAGAATATTTCCAACCATTCTGGGAGGACCTTACAGACAGTCATGTGATAGTGTTTAAGACGCAAATTACCAGATGTTGTAAGTCCCTAAGGGAAGGACTTTCGTTCCTATTGTAGTTCGCTGGGTTTTTATGAAAGAGATCTTAACCTCCTTTTGGCTCACAGCACACAACCCAACTATTTACTATTTATACAAGCTTAGCCTTTGCAGTTATAATAGTAATCTGTCCCCCCTCCCATCACAATGTAGGAAATATAAGAACAGGATGGATCATCTAGCTCTGAATAATTGATCTTTTCTGCTATAACTTGTAATCTGAGTTTACTTCCAGGAAAAAGTCACTTTTATTTCAGAATAGAGTGTCTACCTGGACAGTTATTATGGAATAGGCGCAGTAGAACAGCTTATTCTATTATAGCTATTGTAGTTGTTTTCCCAATAAAGACAAACTGGAAATCCTACTTTACTGCAAATCAACACAACCCTTACTACCCTCCCTCTCAAGAAACAATACTAAGTGAATCTGAATGTATTTGATATGCAGGAGGTCCCTTTTCTAAAACAATAAAACGCTAGTGAAGTATCTCATTGATCAGCCCTATGAGTAAAACGATAGTAATAGCTGTAGTATATTATCTGGCAGCTAGATATTTCTAGGTTCCATATAGAATTCCAGGCTGGATGTAGTCATTGGTTACCAAAGGAGACAGAGCTTGAACTCTGTGTTTATGGAAGTCTGTGTTTATGGCTTGTCTCTTTAATAAATACCTCCTAATATGATACATCATGACAATGTGAGTAAGAACAGGAGGATCAGTTTAAAAATAGACTTTGGGTCACCAGCCCCAAACTTTGAAATTCCTTGGCTTTGCAATACAAGTACCAATGCCCCGGCTATTGTATGTGGATCTGTCACAACAGACATTTTGAAAGTACTGAATACAAGGCAAGAGAGTCTCCCAAGAGCATCACCACATAATCAGTTCCAGGAATACTTGCTCCATAGCAGTTCATTTGCAAAACCTGAAGCAAGTCTCCAGGTTGAAGGTCTGGCTAAGATTGAAATAATTTGCCTAATTTTTTTAGGAAGCCATAGATAGTTCAGTTTTACTGATCTGGGAGGTCTTTGGGGCTAAGTACAGACAGCCAAAAAGCTTGAGGCTGAATTGATTCAATCTTCACAGGTTAGTTTAAGCTGCTTAGAGTGAACCAATAACCAAGTGAACAGACATTCACTTGTGATTCCAGAAATGCAGCCACATACCTGCAGTGGTCCAGGCCAGAAGCCAGGGCATGCTACAGCACACCTCCCTACTCAACTGGAGCAGATAGCTTGGGCTGAGGCTAGCCCACCCACCCTGTGAGGGTGGGATTTGAGGGGGAAATGCAAAGCATCTTGGGATGTCAGGGGTCTATCAATTAACTTGAACCTGCAGGGGAACTGGAACAGAATTCAACTAAATCAATTTAACTGAAATCAGTTAAGTGTAATACTTCATCCATCCAGGTTTATTTTAAACTGGTTTTGGCCATTCTGAAAACAGTTTATGTGCACTGAACTTCTGTTGTGTTACAGAGTTGAACTGGTTTCCGGTCACTTAAACTGGCTTATGTGTAATTTCTGATCCTAACCTGAAACTCCGTTCCACAGCCAAGTTCCTTACCTTTGAAAATTCTTCTACTCCCAGCAATGGTGGGAGACATTATGGGATTGGTGGTGCATCCATCCAAAACACACCAGGATGGCAGTGGTTGTAAAATATGCAGTACTTGTGTGTGCTGAAACAGTTCTATCAAGAAAACCATAGCTATATAGAAATCCTAAACCATGGCAGGGCAAGTATGGCTTCCCTTGTAATGGCTTACTTCCTCAGTAGCTGTAGGTCATCTCATCATAAAAGGAAGAGGGCATGTACAGAGAACATGGCAGACCTGGTGAACTGCTATGGAGCAAGCACCCCAAGGAGCTGACCTTGCTGTGTATTGTGTTGCTCAGCCTTCTCTCCAACAAAGAGATAATGCTGCACATACATGTCAGGGCATAAGCAAGATCTCAAAAGTTGTGAGACTTGTGAAAGCTCTCTTGATCTGTGAGACTGATCTGTGTTATTGCTTCAGGGTAGGTAGAACTACCTTGGCCCAAGCTCTTAATAGTCCCTGAAAGTAAATGGCTAGGTTTGGAGGCATTAGGTTCTCAACTGCACTAAAACAATAAAGAATCCTGAAGTGTTCCTGTCGTGATAATAGTAAAGAAATCACAAAAAGAGCCACTTGATTCTCACAGAGCAAGGAGCTTTATTAGAATAAAGGAAACACTGTATTATTCCTCTGCTTTGTTGTACAGCTCCACTTTAGACATTTAATCAAATCTTCTCTTACCTGATTGCTTGATACAGAAATAGCACATCTCTCCATCTTCTTTTCCAGACAAAGACTCATGAGCTCAGAATACTTTGCCTCTGTCTTGCTATTCTAACTCTAGTTTTTCTGGCAGTTTTTTCCCCAGTCAATGTTATGTCCTTTCATTTACAGGGACAGTAGAAAACACTGAGAAACAACTCAGTCTTTTTTTTTTACAGAAGGAATTTCATGTATCCTTTGATTTAACCTACAAGATTCCTTTCTTCCCTGTAGTCTATATAGAATGTTTTGTTATTAAATACAAAACATGCCACATATAGCTAGAACTGCCACCAATCTGGTTTTGCACAGACAATCCTGTTTCCACCTGGAGAACCCAGTTTTGGTCCTCTCAGCCCCACGCTAGGCTGAGACTCAGGTTGAGACAAACAGTTAATTCTGTTTTGTTGCTTACTCGGCTTCAGTGCATGCTTTAACTCATCTGCTAGTTTAGATACAGAACAGGGAATGCAATTCATATTCCAGATCTAGAGATATTGCTGGGTCCAATGATGGTACTTTGATTTGCCTTTGAGAACACAACAGAGCCCAGAATGTAATTTTCAGAGAGCATCGAAAAGAAGTGTATGTAGCTCTCAGTGTCCTCTACTGTACGAACTCTGCCGTCCCCTAAAGCTGTGAGCTGCCAGAAGCAATCTCTGCCTGTTTGCAGCCCCACACCCATTCTTCTGTTTTGACATCCAGAAGCAAAGCTGTCTTGGTCAGCACCTGTCCTTAAGTTGCAAGCAGCCTGATCTCTCCTGTTCCTTTGAACCACTAATGATGGCTTCTGCACTGCGGTGCTGGACCCTCTCATGTTCAGCACTCCGGCCTTCCCAGTCTCTCTGCATTCTTCTTGCCCAGAGTCAATGTTTTGTTTTGTCACACGTGGCATCCAGGGGCACCATGTTTGACACCATAGAGTTTACAACCTTTGAACTTATGCTAGCTCTGGTTGATGTGACAAGACTAGTTTTTTTAGATCCTGTTTGGAGCCTTTAATACACATGTGTACAGCCATAGTTTCAGCCCTCACACAAAGATCTGGCATATGTCCTTAGGCCTGTAGATTCCTTCAGTAGGAAGGAATCTGCAAATCATCAGTTTGACTGGGAAACCAAACACTTGCAGCAATGGGCTGCCTGGCCAGTCAGAACTGGTATGCAGCTGAAGATGCCTCTCTTTAACAAAGTTGTTTGAGTTCTCCTCTATTTTCAGAGACAGTAGAGCTTTAAAAAAACAATGCTTCATTTCTATTTTTATGGGGAGGAAATCTTCCTCAATCCATCACCTGATGTGCTATAGCTGCAGAGACATGACACAGTGGAGCTTCCTGGAGAGAAAAGGTGAGAACTAGCCAGTCCTTGGAGCAAAAATGAGAGATGTTATTTAAATATTCAGAAAAACACCACAGAGCTCACCATTATAAAGCAACCATACTCTGGTACTGGGGACAGCACACACTATTCTACAGCTGGGATTCTTCCTTACATCCCTACTGCACTGCCACATATTGCCACTAGTGGGATACCAAGGCAGGGCTCTGCCAAGCTCTCTCCCATCTCTCTTTTGACTGTTTGCCCTCACTTTCTTTTATACTTAAGGCCATGGTTCTCAACCATTCTAACCCAAGGCACCCCTCTTAGACTCAAGATACCCCTCATAAAATGCCAGCTCTTAGTTTTCATTCATTTTTTGACTAAGGAAAAATAATAGATCAATTTTTCTACTGAAAAGAACTCGGATCAGAAAAGGTCAGAATGTTTTAACCCCGTGGATTCCTATTTGCAGTCTCTGGGTTTATCTTATGAATTGTGTTTTCATACCTGACAGTGATAATGATATATGGTCCCCTGTGGCACCCTTGAAAAGTTCTTAAGGCCCAAGAGAAATTCTTCATGGGCCATTATTAGTTACTCTTAGTCCATTCTGTGTTGCTTCTATTTGGTTAGCTGGAGAATCTGGCCCTATAACACTGTAATTAGAATAGAGTAGCGCTATGCTCTCTTGGATGTTTTCATGTTCTTATACATTAAAAGGCTATGAAACCCGAGGCATTTATTGCATTTTTCATCCCAAAGAATCCAAAAGTTCCTTATAAAGTATAGGCAGTAGAAACACTGCTGGTCTGGAAATGGCAATGCAGTGGGCAACCTGTCTCAAAGCAAAAGAAAACTAAACACAATCACTGCAGGATACCCAGGAATCATTGTGGCCCATAGCTTAAAAGCAGCCAATTCTGGGGTAGAACTCAGGTAATTCTATGGTTCTGTAATTCCAGCCCACCTATAAGAGCCAATAATGTCCTGCCCATCAGCTGATGCATTTCCTGTTTGGGGATAATACTACTTACCTGCCTCAAAGGGGTGTTGTGTGGCTTTCTTAATTAGCCTGGTTAACCTAAAGTTTTCCTGTTCTCTTAGTACAGCCAGTATCTGTTTCCTCTGAGCCTGTTTCCTATCTCACCCACCCCCTTTCCTTTCTCTATCCTGTATGCTGTCAGTAGCCTGCATAAAAGATTAGCCATAATGATTATGTCCCACTACAGTGCAGTCCTAAAGCATATACACATACCCTTTAGTTTTGCTCACAAGATTGGTACCTGATGAAACAGAGATGCAAATTCTCCTGCCTCATTTTGACCAGGCAAAGTCTGCTGTCAAATAGCACTGAGTTGGGCAAACCATTATTTCCCAAGGCCACACATCCAAGGAAAATCCAAACTATTGTAGGAAGTAGATTCTATATTTTCAGTATGTGATACATTATTCTTGGTGGTGGTGGTGGTGTTAGTGGTTGTGGTGTTCATCCTAAAATATGTAAGGTCTTGTTCATGATTTATTAGGCACAGAATGGATCACCAGAATAGACCTGTATGTTACAACATATTCAATGTTTGAACAAACAACTTGTGGTACAAATAGCTGTAAGGATGCAGAAATCAAGGGAGAAATGCTGCCCAATTAAAACCAGTGAGGGCTTTGTTAGTGACACAAACAAGACAAGAGTTCACCTTAAAGGTGCAACACACAAAAAACAAAAAACAAATCCCATCCCTCTATTAATAGATTTATGGAAGCTCTAGCAAAAAATAAAAACTCTTTTCCTCCCATTAAACATCATCCAAAACACGATAGCCTTGATATTGTTGAGTCTGTGACAGAACATAAACAGACCATATTGGCAACACTACATGAAATAACTGTCTTTGAGTGACCTTCAGAGTATAAACACAACAGATCAGACTCTTCATTATTATTATTTTCAGGCTGCTCATTATAATTTCTAATGTACAAGCCAGATAAGTGAAATTGCATCCCGCTGAGCTGATTTTAATGTCTTTATTTGTAAAGTAATAGGTTGGCTGTTGGCATACATGATTCTCATTCACATACATTGGTGCTAATTATCTTGAGCAGCTATTCTTCAAACACTTAATATTCATGATTAATGTGCAGAATTTCCTATCCTGCCTTGGATGTAATTAACAGCTTAGGTGACATTCTATTTACTGCCATAAGCCAGTCTCCTCTGAATATGGTTTGAATTTCTGCCTGGGTCAAATCTGCTAGTGTATCTAATATGCTATGAATGACCAGATTGATCACGTGTGTTGAGATGGAAGCCTGTTTTTTACAAAATGATTCAGGAAAGGGGAAAGAACTGGGTTTGGAGACTCCAGCAAAAGGTGCTTCAGGTGTTAAAAGTATAAATGTTAATGCCATTATCTGTATTTAAAACTTGTATGTGGAATCTCTCAGCCTGGTTGGAAAACTTTAAAATATGATTCATTCCATTCAGCTAAAAGGTTCTGTTTATTGTTTGCACACTAAAATAAATAACATTTGATGACAGGCAGAAGATAATTTGGACTCGCCACCCTGATTTTTTTTTAACTTTTAAAAAAAATTATTCACTTCCAGTTATGTTACAAGACTTTCAAGTCTTTTCTGCAATATCTTATTTTCTAATGCATCTGTGAGTCTTCTTTTAATTAGTGCATCCCTTGAATGCCTTCTGCTGCTTGATGTGGTCTAAGTAAGGTATGGCAGATGGATTAATGGTACCTGTGTGCACAGCCACATGCTTAATTAGGGCTGACAGTCTTTTAAAATTTCCAGGCTGCTCAGAGGATTGCCAATGAGTTACTGAATACAAGGTCCCCACTCCTTAAAAGCATTCTCTGGTGATATGTTTGATCCACTCACCCCACCCCAAAAAAATCACCCTCTTCTTTTAAAAAGAAATTACATAAATCCTGAAGTGTAAGGGTTACCAGGAATGTTGACTTGCAGTGTGTGTAAGTTGTACCTCTCAAGATTTTAAATCACTGTTCCTTCTGAGCTCCTCTTAGATTGTTCAGAGACTTGTCCTCATAATACAGCACTCCTGAGAAGTGTGGCAGTGGGCGATGTGTTGGTACTGGTGCAGCATGGTTAATTATAGAATTTCAGGGCCACGTGGGCACTTAAAAATATGAGAGATCAAATTTACTATTGACACCAATCTACACTGGAAGGAATTGTGTGGATTTTCTGTCTTGGTAGCAGAGTTGACAGGTTGTCAGGGAATATGCTGTTTTTCCTCATTCCTATCCTGGGTGGCTGGGGCAAAGGACCTCAGTGGTTCTTGTACCCCTGAAAAGCAATTACGTGCCTGGAGGCAATGACTTTAACACGTCGTTTGAATTTATACCTCTCTAAGGGTCCAATGAAGGATAGTACCTAACAGGAAGACTCATTGCCTTTCAAGATCAAACCCAAAGGAGTACTTTGGAACAGTAATTTAAAATACAAATATCCTTGGCCCTCCTACCAATGGATTCAGGGGACTAGTAATACTACCAGGCACTTATAGTTTGCTTTACATCAGCAAAGCTCTTTACAGAGACCTTAAGTAGCATCACTCCCATTTCACAGATGGGTAAGAATGAGGCAGAGAGAGAATTGGAATGATATGCCCTCCCCATCCCCTCCCCAGCCAGCTGCAGAACAGGGAGGAGAGCCCAGTTTTCCTAAATCTGAGTCCAGGGTAGGAAAACAGGGATTTTGTTTCACAAAATAAATGGAGGCTTTGAAGTGTAGATCTTATTCAGAATGAAACATGCCATGAAAGAGACAACAATTCTACCTCAGAATAGCCCCTTGACTCAGACAAAGCAAGGACTTGCACCTGGAACTCTTCGAACTACCAGACTATTGGACTAGGGACAGACATTCAAAAAGCCTGAGCCTGAATTGATGCAATCTTTGCAGGTTAGTCTAACCTGGTTAGGCTGAACTGGTTGGAAACTGGGCAGACATTCTCTCTGGACTGAGGAAATTCAGGCACATGCCTGCAGTGCCTCAGGCTAGAAGCCAGGGGGTGCTAGAGCAGCCCTCCCTTCCCTTCTGCAAGGAGCTGATCTGAGGGGGGGCGTGGCTAGACTCTGGCAGGACTCTCTCATTAGGGAGCTCTGCTTGCATGGTCCCAGGCTTTTCCCGCTGGCTGCTCAAGGGGTGGGAATGTTGCCAGTCCCCAGGCCCAGGCTAGCACTCTGAGGCAAGGGTGTGTGTGCAGTGCATGCATCTACTGATGATACGGATCTTTTCAATCTCCCTCCCTGCTTCATCATACTGTCTCCAGCAAACTGACAGGTGAGCAAGCCAGTGGGGAGGGAGGGGGTTGATAGCAGTCTTTATCATCCAATTAACAAAACAATAGCCTCGCTCCACATTACTTCAAACTTCTTAAACAGCTTACTGGCTGACCTGTTGATTAGTTCCAAAAGCCCTAAGCAGTCAATGTTCTGTCTGCCTGTCCCAGTGAAATTGGAGAGAGACACACACAGACACCTATCCGCATTAGCTAGCATACCACATGCTGGCTATGGTCCCTGCTGTTGCAGAGAGGAGGAAGAGGTTGCTGCTTAAGCAGCAAGTGGTGAGGGGAGATGGGAGTGGGGCACGGGGAAGCCAGCAGACCCTGCTGTGCCTGCAAGTCTGTGCCGAGCTGCAGCTGGGGAGCAGAGGGGAGGGGCCAGCTCTGCTGTGGAGCACAGAGGTCTGCTCAGCCCAGAGAGCATGCTGGGATGCTGGGGGACTCTGATTTAACTTAAATCAGCAAGGGGTCTGGGACAGACATTGCATAAACTAGATTGAGCCAAATCAGTTATGTCTGATACTATATTCAACCAGGTTTATCTCAAACCAGTTTCAGCCATTTTCTAACTGGTTTATGTGCACTGAACATCTGTTCTGTTGCAGGTTTAAACCAGTTTCTGATCATTTAAACTGGTTTATGTGTGATTTCATAGATTTCACAGACATTAGGGCGGGAAGGGACCTCGGAAGATCATCAAGTCCAGCCCCCTGCCCCAAGGGCAGGAAGTCAGCTGGGGACATAGGATCCCAGCAAGATAAGCAAATTTATCTTAAAGGTGTTCAATGTAGCTGCTTGAACCACCTCCGATGGCAGGCTATTCCAGACCTTGGGGGCTCAGACAGTAAAGAAATTCTTCCTTATGTCCAGCCTGAAACGGTCTTGCCGTAGTTTATAACTGTTCGACCTCGTCATCCCTTGGGGCGCTCTGGTGAATAAACATTCCCCCAGATACTGGTGGTCACCTCTGATAAACTTATAGGTGG